>NW_020897753.1:4467950-4634181 GCF_003984885.1 Neopelma chrysocephalum | reverse complement strand
CGGAAACAAAAGGGAGGCGGCCCGGCTCGGCTCGGCTCGGCCCCCCCCCCCGGGAGGGCGCCGCGGGGCGAGGGGGCGAGCCCGCCGGCAGCCCGGGGGGCTCCGGCCGCCGGACTCGCTCCGCGCTCCGCTCGCCCCGCAGCTCCCCGCCCGCACGGCCACCGGGGGTGTCCGGCGCGCAAACCCGCCGCTCCCGCAGGAATTTCTTCCCACTTTCGGCCGGTTCTGCCCCCGGCAGCCCCGCACCTCGCCCGCGCCTCTCCCGGTGCCGGGGCGAGAGCTGCCGCTCTTGCCGCCAAAGAGCGCGGAGAGCGGGAGGCGAGCGCGGAGCGGGGCAGCGGAGTGCGCGCCGGCGGGCGAGGGGCACGGGCAGAAAGAGAAGAAAAGTCATCAAGGTGATTAAATTAGAGAGGGAGAAATTACCCGGAATGCTGCGAATGCCGAGCCGGCGCTGAGTTAATTTTTTTTTTTTTCCCCCGACTCGCTCACTCGCTCTCACTTTTAAATTTTTTTTTCCCTGCTCTCGCTCAAATTAAAAATTAAATCCGTGAAGGGGAAATTAAATAAATTGCTCTCCGGGTTACTTACGTGAAAATTCCCGTTTGCTTAAGTGCTGGGGTTTGCCTTGCTTGCGGCGCGACATGGTGGGTTGGTGGCTTCGGTGGCTTGTGAGTCGCTCGGTTCACATCGGGAGAGACGGGTTAGAGAGGAAGGAGACTCCAGAGAAAATATCTTCATCAATGTCTTTTGACATCCAAAATAAATTAGAAATAATACAAAGATGGCGCAGGGAAGATGAATTGTGGGATAGCAGTCATGGCTTTTTTTTTTTTTTTGTGCAAGGAAAAAAAAGAGAGAGAGGGAGAGGGAGAGAGAGAGAGGGAGAGAGAGAAGGAGAGAGAGAGATGAAAAAAATGGCAAAAGCCCCCCTGAGCTGCAAGTTCAAGTGCGGACGTGACGTCCCTGCGAACTTGAACGTCAGGAGCCTGGATGGACAGAGACATACAAAACATGGGCAGGGCAAGCCGGGGAGAGGGGAGGAGGGAAGGCGAAGGCAACACCAATGGACACTCATCAGGGGCTGGACATGAAAAAGAGAGCAGGACAAGCCAATGGACAGTGATCGCAGGGGGGAGAGGGGAGGGGGCGCGGCGGGGGGGGGTGCACCGGCCGCCCGGCGCACGCTGCCGAATGGAGCCGGGGGGCCGGGGGCGGAGGGGGCGGCGGCCGGAGCCGCGAGTGGCCGCGGAGGAGCGGGTGCAGGAGGGGAGCCGGGAGAGGGGCGAGGGGGGGAAATTAAACACGCACACGGGGAGAGAGAAGGGAGGAAAAGGAGCGGGAGAAAGCGAGCAGGCAGGCAGGCAGCGGCAGCTCTCGCACGCACACCCCCGCTGGAAAAGCAAACACATCGGTGAAGCCAGAGCCGGGCAGAGAGGGCTGCGGGGCAGGCTGGCCGCGGGCTGTGCCGAGGAGCTGGGGGAGCTGGGGGAAGCCAGGTAGGACCGGAGACCACCCAAAAAGCAGGGGGGGGCATCCGGCTCCCGGCTTCCCCGCTCGGCCCCCCCCCCCGCATCCCCCTCGAAGCCGCGGAGTCCCCTCCTCCCGGGAGCTGCGGCCCGTCCCCGGGGGACGGCGGCGGCGGCCCCGCGGGGAGCTGGGGATGGCGGGGGCTCGGCCCGGGCCGCGGGAAACTTCGGCGGGGAACGGCGGGCCTTGCCCCGAGGCGGGCGGGGGAGCAGCGAGCGGAGTTTGGCGGGCGAGGAAGCGGCAGGCACGGCAGGAGAAGCCGCAGGAGCGGGGCGAGGGGGGAGCGGAGGGCGGCGGGACCTCGCGGCTTTCCCCGCGGGCTGCTCTCGCCCGCCAGCCCGGAGCCCCCCTCCCTGCCCCGGCGGCGCTCCGAGCCCTGCCCGCGGCCACAGGCTCCGAGCGAAAGCGAAACGCGGGTCTGCCGGCGGCGGGGCGGCGCGGGCAGCGGGCTGGCACCGGGGGAGGGCGGGAGAGGGGGGGAGCCGAGGCGGCGGGAGGCACCGAGAAGTGGCTGGAGTTGGGAGGATGCGGCGGCGGCGGCGGCGGCTGCAACTTCGCCGAAAGGACCCGGAGCGAGGCGAGCGCTGCCGGCACCGCGAGGGATCAGGTTGCGGTAGAATTACGCTGCGGAGGCGATCGGGCGTGCGGAGCCAAGTGCGGCGGCGAAGGGAGTGCGAGGGGATAACCGCGCCCGGGACGGCGGCGGAGAGCCGGAGCGGAGCGCCGGGCGGGAGCCCCCGGGGGAGCGAGGAGCTGCCCGCCGCCGTAAGAGACACTTCGCCGGGCAGAGCCGCGGCCGCCCCGGGGAGCGAGGGGCGGGCGGGGGCCGGGGCTCGGCGGGGACCTGTTGGCGAGGCGAGCCCGAGGCGCACCGGCGGAGCTGTCAGGGGCCGGGCCGGGCCGCTCCGCCGTGCGATGGTTTCAGCTTCCCGCCAGCCGGCCCCCCGAACACCCCCCCGGCTCCGCCCGCCGCCGCTCAGCCCCCCGCTCCTCTCCTTTATAGAGCGGCGCGGGGATGCGCCCCGCGGTGCCGGGGCGCGGTGCGGGAGCAGATGCGGGACGTGGCGAGGGGACCCCGCCGCAGGTGACAACAGCGGCGGCTCCGGGGCTCACGCCGCTCGCAGGGCTGGCTGTGCACATGTCCCTGCGCGAAACCCACGGAAACGGGCGTGTGTGCCTGTAGCGGAGATGTAGATATATATGGGGGTTGATTTATATCTAATGGCACGTATAAAGCTTTTGAAGGCGGCTGCAATGTAAAAAGTAATGACTTTATTACCCCTGAAAGGTTCTGCGGTTCGCAGTTAACACTCCTCTGAATTACAATTCATTACGCTCTCTAAAGCCAACCTGCATCAGAACACCTACCTGTGCTTATTCCCAGTCACAGGCATCGTTTCATTGATTTTCTTTTTAAAAATCATAGCAAATTAAGCACTTGGTGACAACTAAATCTGTTTCATTATCGTGCCGTGTTTGAGATTCCAGAGGTGACTTCCCAGACCGCATCTCAAAACCTACAGTCAGGAGCTAATTTTACAGATGCTTTCATGAATGGCAGCGAGGATGTTCCTACCATCAGCATGCCCTTAATTCCAGCACCGTAAAAATGCCTCGAATTAAATGGAAACTCGCTGCCTTAAAAATAATATTTCATCCTGGCTGGATAATTATTAATATTAGCATTTGATCGCAATAGTGCTGGGCTCCCCCTCGTTCCTGTCTCCCCCCCCCTCCCAGCGCTTCGCATTGTCATGTGATTGGAGGGAGATAACAAACCTCAAGAAAGAAAAGGAGTAAGAAGACATTTTTAACACGGCATGACCGCAGATTAATAATGCAGGTGGGTTTTTATTTCATTGTATTTTTAGGGGAAGGGAACGAGGCTGTTTAACGAGCAGTCGTGGACACAAAGTGACTATATTTACAATCCTTGATGTGGCTTTCGGTGGGTAATAAATTATGACAATATTAAAATTATTTTCTGGCAGCCCAGTTAACTGTGCTGGGGACTGTAAAGCCCTTACTGATTCCATTTATGCCTTGTAATTGCGGTCCACGGGCTCTCTCTAAACCTTTTGGTGTATATTGTGTGTAAACTTTTAGCTAATAGACTTTTTTTTTGAATGGAGGGACTTTTCTCGGTACTTCCTGCCGTATACATTCTGTCTCTGATCTCTGTATTTAATGGCCAAGTCCTGGTTTATGCTTTATAATGTGTTGACAAGTTTTCTAACAGACTTTCTGAAATAATGCACATATATTCACGTCGGTTAGAAACTCCACAGTATTTTTAGAGTCGAGTAGATCTATATCCTAATGCACTGAGAGGGAGTGTAAATCATAGAGGATTTCATAGCCCTTTCAGTAGTTTTCTGTATGAAGTATGAGCAGCGTGGCCTCCAGACGTAACCTTTTAGAAAAAAAGACAGTGCTTTTATTTTATGGTGTAAAGTGCTTTTAGCTTCAGGGCTCTGAACGTGAATGTGGTCAACAAACAGCTCTTGCGAGGGAGTTTGCTACAGCTCAGCCCCAGCGCCGGGCGCGGGGAGGGTCCAGGGCCGCCTCCGACTGCAGGACTGGGCTGACCCCCCCCCCTTCCCCAGAGACACGGGACCCCCCGCCAGTGCTCTGGGCTCGGACAAGGGGGGCTCGGATGCCCCCCAGCGCTGCCGGAGAGGCTGGTGATGGCAGGGCCAGCCCCGCGGGGACCGTCTCCGATTCATCCGGGGGCAGGGGGGTGAGCTGACTCCGAGCTGGCCCCGGCGGCAAAGGCGGGGCCAGCTGGGGGTGGGAGCACCCCAGGAGCAAGGGCGGCGCACCCCACCACTGCCCCACTGCACCCCAGAACCCGCATCTCCTGCATCGTCCCCTCTGCTCCCCGCTCCCAGCCCCAGGGCACCTCTGTGACACCCCGAGCATCTCTAGCCCTGCCTGCACCTCTTACACACTGAGGTCGTGGGGTTACGCCGAGGAACCCAGCGCATGTGGCAGGTAAACACGGTGAGAAGTGCCCAAATGCTGACTGCTGACACCCAGAAACGCTGGCAGATTGGAAAAGCAGGTGAAAACAAACCCAGGCCAGCACAGAAGATGACCCAGCGATCACGTTCTGAGGATTGACGCAAACTTGTGTCACCTCCTGCTCCTCCCCAACCGTTCTTTGCCCAAGCCACAGAGGATGCCCTGCAGTCCTACTGCAGCAGTTGGAGCTGCTGTCACCCCTGGCCATGTTATCAGCTGCTCTTTGGCTATGGACTCCCAGCCCCAGAGCAAAGTCAGCTGGAGGAAACGTGGCCCCACACCTCTGCAGCGTGCGGGCAAACTCTGAGGTACACACTGAAATCAGGGCTGTGGTGGTTTTCAGGCTGCCTGCAAGGGGAAACCAACCCCAGGGAAAGATCTGCCTCATGAGCTAAGTGCCTGTCCTGCCTCAATCTGTCCCATGTAACCAGAGCCCCAAGACACCAGCTCATGCCCTGGAGCAGCTGAGAGCAGAGGTGGGCACCCATCCCTGTCCCAGGGCAGTGGCAGTGACCTGCAGCAGCAGGACAGAGTGCCCAGGTGAGAACGCTGATGTTCTGAAAACTAGTCTAAGATTTAAATCTGCCAAAATCCATCTGTCCCTTTCCTCATGCCTCAGCTCTCTGCCTGAGAAACAGTGTGATCCTCCTTCTACTCAGGCACGTGAGATATTTAAAAGGTTGCTGCAGAAAGGGACCTAAAACTGAGAAGTGTGGCCTTCCTCCACCTCAAAGGCAGGCACATGGTCCTCCCTCACAGGACTGGGACCTTGAAGGCGCGGAGGAGCGTGACACAGTCCATGCCACGTACTGCTGTCCCTGCCTATCTGCTGCTTCAGCGACAGACTTGGCAGTGGGTGAGTTCAGCAACTTTGGTGGGCAAATGTTCCTGCTTCGAAGCTCCAACTGTCATTCACTCAGAGCAGGGATCTCACTTGCCAGCTCGGTACGGAACATTGGGACCAAACACAAATTCCAGAATTGTGCCAGTTCTCGGGAGCTGGGCTGCGTTATGTAACGGCAGATCGCACGGGGTGCTTCCCGACACCGTCTTGATAGTCTCAATCGGGCGGAGGCAACGTGGGTGGAACTCTTATCACACCAGGCTGACTCCCGTGAATGAGCAGAGGGACTTGCACGTTCTAGAAATAGTACGTGCATTAGTATTCCCGCATGAGGAACTTGGGCGCGCTGCTTTTCCTTCTTTTCTCCCCTTTTTTTTTTTTCTTCCTTTTCCCTTCTCTTTTTAATAAAGGCTCGGAATAAACTCTGATTTTGCAAGCTCTTACTAGCAAAGCACGGCGCACAACAGCAGCGAGTCCGTGCAGGATCACAGACATCTGAGCGCCAGGTGACAGGATGATTTTGTTATCGGCTTGCCCTAGGCAGGACCTGGAATAAAAACCTTGAACTTGGAGAGGCTTTTTTTTCCCTGGGTTTCAGCAAGGTCTGGGATTTCAGCCTGCCTCTGCTTGCACAGCACCTGGCATGGTGGAGCCCTGAACCTTGACTGGGCTTTTTGGGGATGACTGTAAAATAGATGGCACAAAGCTCTCGGGGAACAGACTTTGACATGGCAAAAAAACCTCCCTTGAAGCACAAAGAGAGCTTTGCTTGTGTGTGGGCAGGCAGAGGAAGGCACTAAATGCCCATAAAACCTCATTTTTAATCCAATGTTTGATTTCAGCCAACCTGGTTTTAGTTTGCACTGCCCTAGGACTTAGCTATTTGTCATTTTGTAGGTTTGGTATTTATATATCTTTTTATAAGTAAACATACAGCATGCTCCTGTTTCTGCCCTAAGCTTCAAGCCAACGTGAGTTAAACTATGTGCGTTTAAAACCTCCCAGAACTTGACCTATAATGCAAATCCATACAGTCTTAATTATGGCAGCCACTGCACGAGTGAGGTAGTTGAGCTTTCACTACTAAAGAGGCACAGTAGTTACGGTCTGTCAGCGCTCCTGTTACAATCCCCATCTTGAAGAGGTTATAACTTGGGCTGTGTGAAATTGATTGAGCTGAAACTTGGGACTCCGACTGTCAGTCCATATAGGGAATTATCTTATGAATAATTGGCTAACCAACTGCTTGATTCACAGACTTTTATAAAACGATTTTTAATGGGTTTTAATGTTTTTTTCTTTTACTGACATCTAGGGTATGAATTTGGTACTTCTAGCTGTTCTGAAGCTCCACACTGAATGGCATGTGTGTAGGTACCCAAGGTAAAGCTACAGCTCCCCTGAGGATTTCATGGGGCACACCTGCCACCCCGACCCACCTGTCTTTACCTATACACTGATAGGGGACCAGGAACAAGAAATGGCACTTAAAATTATCTACAAAGAGGGTCCTAAATGTGTAAGATAAAGAGAACATAAATAAATATCTTTGCTAACAGTTTCTTGGAATCTTTTAATCTTCTCGGGCTTTATCTTCCCCCAAAAAATGCATGGAGATGAGTGCCACCTGTGCATTGGCATCACTTAGAAAGGGATGAGCCATTAGACTTTGAATATTGAGCCTGAGTTTGAATATTGCTTTGTGTTACAAAGGATTTTGCTGAGAAATGCTCCCCTCTTTTCACTAGTTTTAAAATTCTCAAAGGTGGTTTTTATCACGCTAGGCAAAGAGTGCATAATTGGTTTACAGGCAGACTTGAGATTTTCCTTGACCCTAACAGCAAAGACAAGCCCAGGGCCAGAAAGATGAGCCACACGTTGTGAACAGATTGCTCTCCTAAAGCTGGATCCCACAGACTTTCCAAGCCCACCTTCCCACACAGTCATCGAGCGGGGACACCTGAACTCACAAGCAGCATCTCCATCTGTTTCAGGAAGAGTTTTGACCAAGCCAGGCTGCAGCACAGGGCTCTCACTCTGGGTTATTGGCTGCAAGTCATTCCCAAACAAAGCACTGTGAGAAGCCAGATTCTCCTGGCTGTTTGGATGTTCCACACATCCAAATCCCCCCACTCATCAGGGCTACCCTGTCTGCCCACACAGAAACCCACGATGGCACAAGTTGGTCCTTTCGAGTCACTGCTGAGATCCCAAGTCATGTACCTAAGCAGGTCACTAAGCCCAAGCCTATGAGCAGCAGGAAGAAGGGTCAGTGACACAAACAGCTTTTTAAATTCATTTTCTGACTAGAGCTGGTAAGTGCACTTCTGTGCAAGATTAGATCCAAAGGGATCAAACTCTCCCTTAGAAGAAATCCGGAAAGCCCCACTCTGGATGTGGCAGGCAGGGAAAAGGCAAACATTTTGTCTTGAAAAATAAACCCAACGATACCTCAAACCAATTTTAAGAAGCAGAATAACAAAAGTAGTTCACTAATCTGAGAAACCCAATATCAGCAATCAAAAAGAAGTTATTTCCATTGAGAAATTAGTTTTGCTACACAAGATGAGGAAAGATTTAGTTGTTCTCTTGTCCCTCCTTCTCCCTAGCACGCTTGGCATGTGGGACAGTAGAGAAGGAACATGCAATAAAAAAGGATTTTCCTCCTCTAAACCTGCTCAGTATATCCCCTACCAGAGGAATCTACTTGGCCTTGGGTACTGCGAAATTCCTAAGCACATATTTATCTTTGGGCACATCAGCTGTACTCACATGCTCAAAGTAAGCCTGTACTCAAGTGTGCTGTTAGATTGGTGCCTTTAACATCTTCTGTAAATAACTCCTATTGCATTGCTTTTTTGGAGCTTCAACTTTTAGTCACTTAGAATGCATCGAGCTGAAATTTACCATACGCAATCATCATTCTCTGTACTGGTTTTATATGACTATTTCAGGTGACATTTAGGTTTAGCTTTTAGCTTCAGCAAAGAGGGAACGCGCCTGCTTTGCAAAACACGGCGTGTTTTGTGTGAGGGTCTAGATGAAAAATAATTAACAGCTGAAATAGCAGAGATCTTTCTCTGTGTTTAAAAATAAGGACAGCTTTACTGTGGGTTTTCTTCTTTGCCATATTTATTCCGTGCAAAATTTCAGCTTAATTGTTCAAATGCTTACAATAATATTTTAATGCAACTCTCTGTAGTCGGAAGAATAAATTATTATATAACCCAAAGCTGCACAGAAAGACACGGCACTGAGGGGGAGCAGGAGTGGTGGTGAATAACCTGTGATAAGAGCCCACTTCTTTGAGCAGTTTGGATAGTTTTGCCACCATTTGTTATTGTCAGCACATATAATTTTGTCATTGCAGTATGAATCCTGGCTGCAGTGAAAAGAATGCCTTCTCCCACCAGCATGAATAAGATTTCACTCAATTAAAATAACATGCAAGTATATTGTATGGTATTACATAGAAAGCTGATGTGCATTAAGTATGAATGCTGGGGTTGGGGGGAGTTATTGTACTAATGCTATTGTTCGCTGAGCAACTATTCCCCAGCATTTAAAAAAGCAAGGGAAATTAAATACAGAAATCAGAAATATGGACAATGTTTGATATTACCATACTGAAATTAATGTATTCACAATTTAGACTTTAATTTGCCCTATCCTATTTAGTTTCACAGCATCTGAGTGCCTAGAGAGAGAGAAATAGAGGTAAACACATGGAGAGAGAGCTCCATGTCTCTGTCTCTGGGACTGTCTGTGAAGACATACACCTCCCTCAGACGTTTGGGTGCTATAGATAACCACGGGGTGAATCCAGGCCATAGCACAGCACCAGTCTGTAAGTGCTGTTCCCCACGGAGAACAGGGAGAAGTTTGGTCTAGATGTGGCTGGAACTGCGTGATCTGCTGGGATCCTCTCCTGAACAGCCCTGAAGGGCCCCTGAGCACGGGGCTGAGGTGAGTTACAGGGTCCTGCTGCCCAGAACTGAAGGCATCTGAACACTTGGGGATGTACAGGGACACAGCCATGGCAGTTCCTACAAGGAAGGCCAAATGTCCCAGGATAGGTGTGTCTTAGGGAGCCACTGTACTCGGAGCCAATAAAAATGAAACTATTCTCTATTGAGACCTAATTAAGCTTTCATATTCACTGCGCATTTGTACATTTGCTTATGAGCGGGACTAAAAAATATATATACCGTGATGCTGTACTTTTATAAGGTGCCTATGGAATGCCTTTCCCACTCTCCAAGGATTGCCTCCTCCTCAGATGTAAACATTCAGACATTCAGCGAATACGACGAGGCTAATTATTTTTCCTGGAAGTGATCAGTGCTCATCTCTAGCAGTGTGCACGGAAGCGGGGATCTCACATTTTCAACCTCAGAACTTTAAAAAAAAAAAAAAAAAAAAAAAAAAAGAATACACAACTGCCTTCAAATCCTAAGACAAAAATCAGTTTGGTAAACAAATTTTCCTGCCAGGGGCTTTACCGGGATTTACTCTTCCATCAGAGCCCCCCGTGCACGTAGGAGCCTCTTTGCCGTTTTTGAGGGGGGGGGTATATATTTTCCTGTTACCTTTCCTGCCTGTAAAGCAATCAGGGAGAACGGCAGGAGGCACCATCAATATGCAAATTGCTGCCAGATAACTGGTTTCGCTGGTTCCGCCTTGGGAAGCGGCACGGCCGCCGCGGGGGGATCCGGGGGGCGCGGTGGCCCCTCCGCACCCGAGCTCCCCCCCCCCGTTCCCCCCGGCTCCGCGGGGCCCGGCGAAGGGCACCGGGCAAGGAGAGCGCTCCTCGGGTTCCCCGAGTCCTCCCTGCTGGCTCACACGGCCTTTTTCGGTGTGTCCGTGGGCTCTTCTGCCTCGGAATTTCTTCTGCGAGGGGTGTATCTGAGTGCTCTTCCTTCGCCCTGAGAAGCGCTGGTGGTTTGATAGCGCCTCTCTCTCTAATTACACGATGAAGATTCTCGTGCCTCCATGAGCTCACTTGAGAGGTGATGCTCCTGCTTCTAGGCACAGAGCAGGAAAAAGACTGGCTCATCCCTCTGCAGCATTGCACTCCTGCTCAAGAAAATCTGTGGATGCTCACATGTGGATCTGTATATCCAGAACACACACTCAGGCCCTCTCTTTTCTAACTCAAGGGATTAAAAGGAGCTACTGGTTTCCAAATGAAAATGAAACTGGAAGTCTCAGGTAAGCATTTTCAGGAGAGTGCAAGACCATTTTGCAAAGCACCAAGAGAAGCAGCGATCTCAGATGGGTTCTGGGTTGGATCTGCTGGCAGATCCAAAGCAGCACTGCTCATCACACCAGCCTTCTGCAGGGCATTAGTCAAAACCCTTCCAATGTTTTTAAAAACCCACCAAAGTAAACAATACAGCCAGCTTACAAGTGTTCAGATGTGCAGTATCTTTATCACAAATACCCTTCCAGCATAGTGGTGGCCCCATATAACACAATAAGACACAATTCAGACCTGTGACGGTCTATTGAATACATGAGTTTTTAAAATTGCCTGGAAATGTATTCATATTGTAAAATCTAATGGTTCAGGTGGAGCTTTTACTCTTGATCAAATAATAAAAATTGTTAGAGACCACTCTGTCATCCCATTGCTCACCAGCCTCCGCGAGGACTGTTTTACGTTCCCATTTATATAGGACAGGGGAGCAAGAAGGAAAACATAAACCACAGAAGAGTTACTACAGACATTAACTTTTAAGCCTGAAAAGCAAAAGAGCTGAGAAAAAAAAGCAGGGGAATAATTTTTGTCACTCCACATCCTACAGCTGAAGCCTCTGGGCAGTGGATGACATTAGGGTAAGGTTGCACTCAAGTCCTGGGGGCTGTCTGGGGCAAGGTCCCTGTCTGGCCTCCAAAATACCTTCTTCCTGTGGGTTTAGGTCTGCCAGGGAAGGGGACTAGCGTGGACAGACAGACAGAGCCCATGGACAGGTGAGACTCCCTGTGGGATGAAGTGGGTGGCAATGGCCTTGTCTGCAGAGAAGGAATCTGAAGTGCAGACTAGTGGCAGTAATAATAGTGATTACTATTAAAGCACACAGCTTTTCATTACTGAAAACTTCAAATAACTCTCCTGAACTATATTTGAGACACTTTTTTTCTTCATGTTAACTCCGGGTTTGATTGCTGAAAAAGGTTGACTGCTAGAAAAGGAAAACCAGTGCAGTGCACAGCAGTGGGGAATCGAAGCCCTTCTTTACCAGAACCCCTGCCATATACATACTGTCACTCACCTTCCAGACACTCAGTACAACCATTCAATCTATTGAATCAAGAGACTGTTTGATCTTATCTGCATCTGTGAGCTGACTGTCAACCTGCTTAGGCTGCATATTAAATCATCTATAGTAGCTGTATCAAGCTGGGATGATCTGTTAATTCTAAATTTATTAACCCTTAGAGTGCAGTCATCATGTTTAATCTAGTGTAGCCAGCACTTATTTTACAAGACTAAACCCTTCTTTAAGATATGGCTGTGCTGTAGGTTAAAGAGTGGAGGAGATGGTAACAGGGAAGAGCTCCACTTTGGCCTCTGAAATCCAGCTGACAGCATCGCTGCTCCGAACACGTATGTGTGTGCCTACGTCATGCTCCTGTGTCCAGGATGCGGGGTGTCTGCACACCCACTCATAACATTTCCTCACAGAGTTTTGCCTGGGATGACCAAGAAAGGGCAGCCTTGAGCCACGTCTGAGCCCTCCACGAGAACCTCAAATCAAAAATCACAGGGACGGCAACCACTGCAACACAAACCGGAGGTGGCTGCAGGTGGAGTCCTGTGAGGACCCACCAACAAACCTCTCCTCCGGGTTAGCTCCCACTTCTTGGTCCGTAGCTGCGGTCCAAATCCATTGACAAACGCCCTCGGAGTGCTGCAGGATTCGCAGGAAGCCGAGTGCTGCTCTCTGCGCACGTACAAACACACCCCGACACCGATAGAGATAATTTTATACAGATACACACGCCCGCATCAATATGTTAATCTGTTCCTTACACACACACATCCCTCCCTGCCCCTCTCTCCTGTTATCCATTATCCTTGCACATCGCCGATGGTATCAACGTATTCACAGCTTTTATTTCAGTCACAAACTGCAAGGCATGCTTCCTTTTTTGGTAATCATGTGCCCGGTATCTCTCTAATGTAGCCTAATAACAATTTTAGCATTCAGATGAAGCGATTTCATTCTGTGACTGCCTTTTCTATTAGATTTGATTCTGAGAAGCCCCAGTGGGTGCCTCGGAGGCAGAGATCTATCTGTGAGGCTGCAACCGATTCAATAGCAGCCTGAGCTAACCTTGACCTTTCCCTAGACCCTGCTCCATCTGGTGCCAGCCTGGTCCCCCCCTTCTCCTCCTCCTTGCTTCGCAGTCAGCATTGATCAAGGCGGAATCGAGCGTCTCTCTCCCTCCAAGGGCTGGGCAGTCGTGGAAAGGACAGCACATTTCAATATATGGAAATGACTGAGCCTCTTATGCAATCATAAATCTACATAGAGCCTCGTGATTTGATATTTCATTCACCTCCAAAGATTCTCCCCCTCCCTCCCACCAGCAGGGATTTACAAACTATAAGACAACGGCTTTCCCCAACACCTGGAAATTACAAAGCTTGCTGTTTTACCGGGAGGGAACGCCTGGCGATTTCATCCGATTCACTTCGCAGTTTATTTGTATGTTTACGGCTCGCTCCGTTGTTTTCCCTTGCGTGCCTGGGTTATTTTATTTTTTTCGGCGGGTCCCCCCCCCACGGCCCCGGTTCGGGCGGTGGCAGCGGCTCCGGTGGGGGCTGTTGCAGCCCCCGGTGCGGTGCCGCGGAGGGAAGGGGCGGACGGGGTCGGCTCGGCTCCACCAGCGGCTCGCAGCGCACCCGAGCCCGCCCCGCGTCCCGCTCCTCTCCGGGAGCCTTTCCATAGCTGGGAACGAGCGGAGCCTCCTGCAATAAATCAGCGCTCGCCACTTTGTCACCTTCCCACTTATGCTCCGTTTTCTTGTCCCCCTTTTTCCGCTCCCACCCGCCGTGCTCCCGGAGCCTCCAGGATGCTCCTGGCTCGCTCCAGGAGGGCGATTCCCGCTTTAGCGAGAGCCAGCGTGGCTTTTACCGCCGAGCTCCTCCGTGCTGCAACATCCCTCTGCGCTCCCTCCTCGCCAGGACGTGCCCTTGCGATCAATAATTTTATTTTTCCTCCGAAGAATTCTGACGCAACCACAGTTTCTCACCGCATACCAGCCTCGAGATTACATAACCGATTATGTAAAATTATAATTGCAAGATAATTTATGCAGACTCTAATTATTACCTAGAGTTTCCCGTGTATCTGTAGCCAGGCACACAGCACATATGTTAAGAGTCGGTTCTGCAATATTTGCATAGCCAACACTTCTGGCTGTAGACACGGTGTGGAAAAGGAACGGGGAGATATTTGACAGTACATATGTATGAGAGAGATATATTACTTAATGGGAAAAGGTATCTGGAAATATATTTCTCTCTGTTTTGAGGAATTTGTTTTGCTTTATCTCCACGGGTAGTAAAAAATAATAGGAAGAAACTGTGAATTACATTGAAAAAAAAATATATTCAATTTGTCAGTTTAATATTACACTTCCTCTCTGCAATGCTACAAAGATTTAGAACATTTCCAAAACTTTCAGCTCTAATCTGTGCCTCGGGTTTGTTTGGAGGACCTGCCACCACACGCCAGCTAAAAATGAGTGTCAATTAATAATAAAACCCACTCTTCCTTATTTCTGCACTCATATAATTTAACAGGTTTTGAGAAAACCACGAATGCAATGGTGAGAATTTTCCAATGTGTGCAATATTAACAGTTTTCATTCTAAAGCACTAAAACTTCCTGAAATAGAACTGCCGAACGTTCCTTTGCTTTTCCCAATGGCCATCTCCACATATTATTAGACACTTAAAACATAAAGAATATTCAGCTCCTTAAAAAGTGTGGTTTGTTCTACCAGGAACACTGCTGGTGGAAACGATCTCAAACCGAGGCGGTTCAGCTAAGCACACTGCATTATTTGTGGCCTGCAAAATTAGAAATAATTTGAAACAAGAGGTGGGAGAGGTTTCAGCTCGTGTTTTCCACCACGTGAGAATGTAACCGGAAAATATCCGACCTCATAATGCAACAGGATTCATAAAGTCTTTGCTTCCTGAGCTACCTGAGCAACCAATGTAACCTCTGCAGAAGTGCCTGAGCGCGGCTCGTTGTTGAAAAGCATATTGTACTTATTAGTAAAATGTGAAATGGCTTAAGAAACAGTTTGAGCTATGAATTGCCATCTGCTCAATGGGGAGAAACAGAAAGTAACTGAATATATTTTCTCACCTTTTTTTATAGTAACATAAACAACACTCCAGAACACTATAAACTCATAGTAGCTGTACCAAAGGCGTTGGTTCAGTTCCTCGTGCTTCAGGTCAGGATTTTGTCCACACTGTTACACGCTGTTTCTTTTAACTCTCTGCAAATGTCCCGAGGTATTTTTTTCCTCCCCCTATTAAACGAGATGTCCTTTCTAGTTTCAGGGATTAAAAGTTTGACCCTCCTGCCCACGTGATGCTGTGGAAGCTGTCCCTGATACAGAGATACCCTGAGATCTGTGCACGCCTTGAGACATCCAAATACAGGTAAAGCAACATATACAACTTGTTCTGGTTCTCTGCGTGGGAGGGGAGGAGGGAAGGGTTTGTGTTACTCAGCTTTTATGCAGCGTTTTGCATCACTTGTGTCCATTGCTAGAGAAATTAATCTTTGTCCTCTCTCTCTGCCCCTGCCCCCTTTTTTTGCAGGGAGAACCCGAGGAAGCGCATGGAACTGCTTCCTCTGGTGTGGAGCTCAGCCAGCGCCAAAAGCACATTCCTCCAGTGCCTGCAGACGCAGTGACCTTCCCGAGAGCTGTGGGGGCAAGGCCATGAACCCAGCTCAGAGCACGGGGAGGCCTCTGCCTGTCCCAGGAGAAAGGCCCTGCTCTGTGCCGGGAGCAGGGCTCCCTGGGAGCACTTAGGGAAACCGTCCGTGCTGGCAGCTGCTGCTCCCCAAGACTCAGCTCACCACACAAACACTACAGCAGAAAGAACAACATAACATCTTTTTTTTTTTGTTTCTTTTCTGCTTAGCCAGGGCGATTTCTTTTCTGGGGTGATTTCTTTGCTCTCCTTCAGCTTTATCCACCTGGGAACGCAGTCTTTCTTTAACCTGTTTGTTCCGTTTCTTGCCTAACAGCAGATTGGGACTATCCTGCCCCAAACACTGCTCCTACCAGCTGTGGATCAGAGGGGAGAGAGCTTCTGGAACCAGGGAGCCATTCAAACAAATGGCCTGGTTCAGGCACGTGAAGGATGAGAACTAGAAGATCTTGGCTTGGAGTGAGTTTCGCAAGGAGCGGGAGAGCTGTGAGTTGTTAAATTCCATCCCGCAGGACAAGCACATGTGAGAGAGTAACTCTGCAGTGCAGAAATTGTCTTCACCTGCCTGCCTGATGCTTTCTGCTCTCTGAAAGACCGACTTGTCGAAAGCATCACTTAATAACAATACGAGGAGCAGCTTTTCTGCTCCCCTGGAACTTGGCAGGAGTATAAATACAGAGTAAGGGAAAAGAGGAATCGAAAACTTGACAATAGGAGAGGGAAATACAGTGGCATGAAGCGGCCTGCATCCCCTCATATTTTAATTTCCACCAATGCCCCTAGTAGAGCTGGGCACAGCAAACCTCCTCGAGATTGATATGCAAAGCGTGTGAGCTCCTTGCAATAGCTGCACCAGAGAACACGCCCAGGTGTTCTACACCTCACACACACATCACCCCGCAGGATTAAGATTCAAATCACCTGTCCTCCGTCTCTAATAAGAATGAAATATAGTAGGGGAAGTTTGAATACAGTGGCTTGACAGAGCACGTCGCGTCTCACACCTCACACATGAAAAAAGGCGACGAGTGCACGATCAAAAAGCAGCCACCCGTTTCTGTGGCACGAGATTTTTCTGTTTCAAAGGGCAAAAACGTGTGGTGGGAGACAAGGTGAGCCTGAACCTTAAACTCCTGCGGTCCCTGAGAGTACAACGTGAGGCCAGATCAAAACTCCCTACTATGAGGAGGACATTCAGACTCGTGGATTTTCTTTCTGCTTTCAAGTGTGCAGGACATAAGCAAAG
This sequence comes from Neopelma chrysocephalum, assembly GCF_003984885.1. Taxonomy (NCBI): domain Eukaryota; kingdom Metazoa; phylum Chordata; class Aves; order Passeriformes; family Pipridae; genus Neopelma; species Neopelma chrysocephalum. The sequence goes on along the minus strand of NW_020897753.1, from coordinate 4,617,570 downwards.
CACAAGAAGCAGCGCTGCACTTCAAGTGGTCCTTCCCCCACAAAGAAGTTGCCAGAGCAGAACACCACCCTAGGGTGGAAGTTGTTGATCTTGTCCTATTAAGGGTTAGCCAGGGTTTCCATTGCAAGCCTAAGCAATCCCAGCCTAAGATCCACATCCTACAAAGGCTTTTTGGAAAAACAGCCGGGTAGGTGAGCACATCTCCAGAGAGCTGACAGGCCTGGTAGCTTTTTCAGCCTGTCCTGGGCTCAGTTTTTCAGGAAAGCAAGAAGCCAGACAGATTTTGGGATGGAAAGCGTGTAAGCTTCGCCTCTGTGTTACAAAGCAGCCCACAACAGACATCTGATAAGCAGCCCCAAGTGAGATGCAAACAAAGGACAGGGACTGGCATTAAGGAACCACCACCCACAACAGGTTATTTTGTTCTGCTTGAATGGCTTCCAGTATTGACACAAGGATGGACATTACCAGCTCAGTCCCTGCAGGAAGCTGTGCCCCTCCCCTAGCTGAAGGGTTAAAACTGATTCAAAAAGGTACATTACAGCTCCAGGTGTCAGAGTCAGAAACATCTGTAAAGCCAGAGACAGCAACTACTTCAAAAATTGCCCCCACTTCCAGTTGGGATGCTTTAAGAGGGTGCCAGAAGCCAAATCCCAGGCAGCCTCAGGGAAAAGCCCCTTGAAGGTACATCAAGTAAGTCTCCAACACTGCTGCCTCAATAGGTGGTTGGTTTTTCTGGAGAGGCACAAGAGACTCTGGGGGGGCCCTCTTCCCCCTGAGCTTGTCCCTCCTGAGATCAGGGTGGTGGTAGAGGAAGACAGAAGAGGAAAACTTAATGTGCCACTGCTTGTGCCGTGATCTGTAGATAGCGTGAGGACTTTGCCCCTCAGGACTGTCCATCTGGCACCATTCCTGAGCAATAAAAGCTCACCCACAAAGTATTTTAAAGCAAACAGTTGCTGTAATGAATACCTTAATACTCCTAATACAATACCACAAATAGTAACTACTATAAAAAAATACCCATTCTGTGAAGAGAACCCAAGTTCACAGCCCAGCTCCTTCGGACAGCAGGACCCACGGAGGTTGTGGGTTCATGTCACAAAGGGGTGGCTTCTTGTACCACTCCCTGTGGCTAATCCAGGCACCCCTGAACCCTTTCCAACAGCAGAGGTGCTCCAACAACCCTTGGACCTAGTGAAAAGGTGAGCTGGCCACCGGAAATGGGAATGTGTGCATAGGGGTGTGGGATCAGGCATCAAATATTCGGGGGGGGGGAAGAAAAAGAAAAAGGATTCTACAATTTACCACTTTTTTGTTTGTTTGTTTGTGATCTCTGCACAGATTCTCTCCGTGCCTTCTTCAAATTTAGAAAATAGGGCCGCTGAAACAGCCCCAAGAGCCAAATGATGAATCTCTGATTCATCAGCACCCATCACACACAAGCACCGATTTCATAAGATACCTGGAACAAAAGCTCTTTATCATTGTAAGATCACAATTTGTTTACCAGGGGCATTATTTAACCTGAGGAACACAGGCAGAAATCTGAAAATCTGTCTTAAATTTACTTTTTTATGATCTATATTATTGTTCTTGAAGTTCTCTTTCTGGGTGACTTTACAGTAGGTGGGCTTGAGCAACACAGGACGAGATACTCTGAGGAGAGTTGCATCCTAAGCTCTGAATCCCTTGATTTGAATTTTGACGACCAGATTCACCCCTTTTTTTCTCCTTTTGAAATTGTTTACTGTATGAATGTAAAATAATTACTGAAACCAGATGTATATAAGTGCTGTACCTAAGGAAGGCTTAGAGTGTCTCAAAGAGAAAGAGCACTGTGTGGAACCTTGTTTTGTTTGGGTTTTAGCATAGTCTGTCAGTTATTTCATGCCATTTTATATCATTTTACCCTCATGCTTCAACCTAAAATGAAAACAGTATCAGTTCATAACCTCCTCTTTCTAGTCCAATACAGGTAAAAATTAGGTCTCTTACTCTTTTTAAAATTAAGTGTACCTTCCACTAGTCTTATGTCTTATTTCATGAAGGCAGATGCTGTTTGCTGTGTGTGGCTATTTCAGTGAGCTAAATATTTATTGAAAGCTCAAAGCATTCACTGGCCTCATTTTCTCTAGTTGTTCCATTCAGATTAATAAACCCCTTTCCTACTTAAAATGAAAAGAGAATTCAGAAACGTTTAGCATCAAGTGAAAAAAAAAAAAAGCAGCAAGAAAATGACTAACAGATACCAGCACCTTGCATATTTATTTTGTCCTGTCAATTATTTTTAAAGAATCCCTTGCTGATGGAAGAAGATTTTTTTTAAAAAACCCCAGACTATCAAATAAAGATGTCCACAAACACCAGTTTCTTCATTTTTCCTCATTTTGGAGAAAGTGAATACTGCAAAGGTTTGGGGTTTTTTTTCCCTTTATTATACTTTTGCCGGCGCTGGAAAAAAAAAATTCATGTTTCAAGGGTCATAGAATAAACCTGCATAAAGAGTTTATGACACTACAGTGACGCATTTACGGAGCTGAACGCTCGGGAGGCACTTACAGCATTAGGGAAACACCAATATCAGATGTTCTCCTCCACACTTCAAAGCTGCAGCCGAGTGCAAAGTTCCGTAGGTACCAGCCACTCCGGGGTCAGCGGTGGCTCCCAGCGAACGCTTTCGGAGGCCTGGACCTGGAGGTAATTTCAATGTGTTCTCATCCAGTCATGAACACACAATCACCTATTGAAAGTGTCTGGCTCGGAGTGCAGACAGATGGAGAGCACAGGGGTTAGTACAGCCAGGCCTTGGACTGACCTTTGCAGAGAGAATTAAATCAGTCTGACCTTGTTGTGAAGCCTAAATTATATCCGTAGACCCCCAAATAATGCATCTTTAATGCATCGCTGCCCTCTTTTTATCAGCCTCTTTACCTCGAGGGTATCTTGTTTGCTAACTACTGATGTTAAATTGCAGCTATTTATGCTTACATTTGTGACCTCGGTGGACATCTTGTCACATTTTTCATGAGCACTTGAAAAACTAGAGAAATATTTATCTAGAGAGAATATATAAAAACTGAGGTCTTGTTTCACTTAGACAGAAAATAAACATTAATAGGAAAAGAAACCTGCTTCAACCACGGGGCCCTGTATTCATTGTATAAGTCTAACACAATAGTCATTGTACAATTCTGAGCTTCAATATCATCCATAACCCATCATCTGGACAGCCTGGAAAACAGAATGGTGCCACATAATAGGATTTCCAGTATCTTACAAACACCTTTTCTTCTCAAGGTATTTTTAATATTTCAGGATTTTTTAAAAATTCAGAATAGTACTAAGAGCAGAATAACCCCCGTGACACCTATCAGTTTTGGTAGTACAGACTCCTGGACAGAAACAATACCGAGTCCAGGGGCTGGAATCTCGACTGGAAACCAGCTCGGTTCAGACTAGGAAGCGTTTAATTGGCACTTGTGTTGACTGTAACAGCAGAGGAGCCCAGTGGAAGTTCAGGAGAACTGCAGCCCTTCCCACCGCCTGAAAAGACTCCGTTTTGTGGTTTTCTGTTGTACCTTAACCCGAACAAAAGGTGCTTGGGGAAAAAAAAAAAAAAAGAGAAGATCTTAGTCCAGGATGTTACTTTCCAAGTACCTTTATTCTAAGGTGCATGGAGTTACTTTTTAGCTTCTGTTAATCAAAACAAAACTTTGATCTAAACTACAGAAAGGAACGAGGGTTTGTTCCTCTGCTGTTAGTTTGGGATTTCAGGTCTGTCTTTGTAATCTTGGGTAAATCACCACGGACCAGGATGGGAATCCCTCTGGTAATCTCCATGTGGAAAGCTGAGACTCCTCAGGCCGGTCAAGTCCACCATCCACAGGATTGGCACCAACACCACTTTTGGGAACACTTCTCCCGGCAGCGGTGAGCTGTCAGGGTGGCTCCCCCCTGTCTCATGGAATCACACCCGTCCACGCAAGAGGTGCTTCCACCCCTGGGCTGGCACTGCCACCCTGATGACCTCACCCATCCAGCTCTCTAAGCCAGCAGATTAAAAAAAAAAACAAAACCATTTGCTACCTTTTGCAGAGCCCTTTTTCTGCTGGTTTAGCAAACTGCTCAGGGGGAGTGAAGGGAGAGGTGAGCAGCAGCAGCAGCAGCACAGCAGAGCACGCAGCTGCAGGGCGAAGAGCAAACCAGTGCAGCGCTGATTTAAATCAGCTGCAGAACCACACCATTAGATCAAACTGCCGATGGAGGTTAAAGTTTGGTCTAACCCTTGGCACCGAAGCAGCTGAAATGTTGGAACGCGACGCTTTCTCCCAGCTTTATTCCTTACACTGAGAAAAGCCCGAACCATCGGAACTTTATTTGCATCACCAAAGAGCTGCCCTCCAGGGTGGGCTGCGATGATAACGCTCCTCAGATACACTGTAAGAGCAGCATTTGTATTATAATCAGTATTTTACCTCTTCCCCGGGAGATTAAACAGGTCGTTTTCAAAACAGATACAACAGAGCACACTCCATCCCAAACTGCCCACTATTAACTACTCAAGAAGCTCATTCCTTACTCCAGAAGTGAGCTCTGGGATCAAGTCAGGCACCAGGCATCCTGCAGATCCCTCGCTACCGATACAGGCATTAACCATCCCCAAGAATTTTTCCTGTATTGAGGGAAACCTGTCCACAGAAAGCAAAAGCTGCTGGTCAAAAGTAGCAGCCCTGGGCACAGGAAGAGTCACAGCTGCACACGATGAGAACTACGTGGTGCTGTTTTAATGGGGTTTCTTTAGGTTACAAATCTCCAGGTGCAGCTGAGAACCACGTAGGGATAATCTGCTTGAAAAGCAGAGGTCAGTGCAGCCCACAGTGCTGGGCTGTCGGCACTTTCTGCCTGCAAACATGCTAGAAATCCCTGAAAAAGGAAGTTTCGCATCACCAAAAGCACAACAGCAGAGCACGAGCACCGGGCTCAACCATATTTCCTGCAGATTTTTCCTGATATTTTAAGAGTCTTCCAGATAAATACAGATTCCTGTATTTCAAGGGACAGGAGCAGCAGCTCACTACAACAACCAACCAGGGTCTGTCAGGATCCCAAAGCCAGGGTTGCTGCTGCTGTTGCAGGTGGCTGCTGCAGCCCAGGTTGGAAAAGCAGGTCCCTTCTGACAGCAGCAGTCTTTCCCCACACCTTCCAACCTCTGGCAGTTCCCAGGTCACCAAGCCTGATCCCAACATCTCACAGCTGAGGCAGCAAAATTCAGCCTTGCCAGCCCTGCTGAGAAGTCTTGCTCCAGCTCTGACCCCACTACTCTTAGTTCTTCTTCCTCTTAGATGTGGTTCTCATGTGGTTCCCTGCAAGGTGTGTGGAGTGAGGAACAGAGCCCTCAGGAGTGAGTACATGCCTGTCTGTGTTTGTCCAGCCACGGAAGAGACAATCACAGGATGGAAAGGACAAGGGAGAGAAACAGGCCAGGAAAAAAGATCTATGTCTTCAAAATAATTTAGCTCCAAAAAAATCAAGTCTCATCTAAACAGTCATATAGGAAACAATGAGTACAAACTACCACCTGCTTCTTTGTCTATACAAAGCAAAAAAAGGCAGTGATAATCACACTGTTTGATTCCATGATCTGATTCCTGTGTTACCTTATTTCTCAGAGACTACAGCTCTGCGTACCACAACATGCCTGTCAAGATGTGGATTTACAGGTTACACTGTAGTAGAACCTGCTGGTTTTCAGCTCCAATCGACATTTGCTTGTCAGCACATGCCTGACAGAGTTGCAGTCCAGATTAGGAAACATTTGTTTATGCCCCAAAATCCCCAACATATTTTTCCAGCTATGCTCCCAGTGCTGAGCTCCATGCCACTGCAGCTCTCTGGTAGTCAGCTCTCACACTGCTTCCTGGTATAAAATTGATTAGAAGCAGCATGAAGTGTTATCAAGCTGACCCTCGGGAGGCTGGGCCCAAAAATAACAGATGGGGAAAAGTGGCCTTTTGATTAAACTTTCAAGTGCCACAAACTGTACGTTTCCCCTCACTGTGCATGTGCACACACGTCGTAACTCCAGAGAAGTCCACACGAGCTGCAGACGCAACGTTAGTGAGCTTAGAACAGACCTATTCTTAACAACATTGGTGCTGCTGAAGTCAGCAGGACACTTGCCACCAGCTTCAGCGGTGGCAGGAAAGGGGTCCTTTGTTCCACTTTTTATTTCACATCTCCTTCTTCCTGGTGTGGGCTCAGCTGATCCCAGAGAGAGGATGCGAAAGTAACGCGGAGCAGGCCCAGGCTGGCTGTCCATGACACAAGAGCTGCTGGTGGGGGTGGTGGCAGCTGCTTGGGAAAGCCATGCAGATTTTCAGGCATTCTGCAAAGCCCATGCCAATGTGCTTTCCGGGTGGTGCTGGGTGTTATGTGCAGTTTGTACCTTTCCAAGGTCAAAAAAATCACCCAAAAATCTCTTCTGGTAAAATCCTGAGAGACAGCAGGTCCCACTGCGAGGAGACAAGTGAGCCACAAAGGATTTTGGTGGGAAGAAAAAAAAGACAAAGGAAGCAGCACATCTCCATGCACGCCTATACTGATATGAACCTCTGATAATACAAATCTGATTTACATATTCATATATTTATATGCCTGAGTGTTCCCATTTCAAAGAGTCTTATTGCCTAAATCGCTGCAGAATAGCCAGATGTAAAGGAATGAGGGAAGGATGGAATAGCAGACTTTGGAACCTGAATTTCCAGGCCTCAGTAGCTTTGCCACAGCCTCGTTTGCATAGGTTTTCTTACTCTGTTCTACAAGTGCCAGCTTACTTTGAGCCACTAGTACATAGAGCATCATGCTAGAAATTAATAACAGAGCAGCTCAACTAAGGATTGAAATACAAACTATTATGTCTTCAGACCCAACATTTAGAGCTCCCCCCCCTTCATCCAGGTAACATTGGTGATATCTGGTGACAGGCCATGAGCTGCTGCTGCTTTGAGAACAACATCCATCAAAATTGATCACTGCTTTCCTGGACAGTTCAGTGCTGCCCAGACCAGGACCTGCCTCTGTGGGGTTGTGCCTGGGCCACAGCAGGACCTTGTGGTTGCTTTTTTGCGCGTCAGAAGAGCCACGATGAGTTTAAAACTGGTTTTGAGGCCTACAAATGAATGACAAGAGCCAGGCATTGAAACAAATACTGATTACTATTATTCCAAAAACAGGCCTTGAAAGGACCAGACAAGAGCTAACAGGATGGATAGCAATACATAGTCATCCTACCTCCTTCTCACTCACACTTCTCTTTCTCTCTTTTCAGAGGATATGAGGTCCTTTATGTCTCAACCCCAGCTGTAGTTCCTCAAAATTTGAGAAAAGCAGCACCATCATTGCTTTCTATACTAATTTTTCTCTCTCCTTCCCCTTCAGCCACTGGGTTTAAAATGTGTACAATAAACATAAATAGTTTCCTAAAGACTTATTTAGTAGTTCTCAAGGATTACCAAGCCCATTACTGAGAGGGAAGCATGGAAAGAAAGAAAAGTCACCTGTGCTTGGTATTAGGGCAGCACAGTGTACCGATGTGGAGCCTGCACACCCACATTAATTTAAGGTAATATTTTGGTCAGCAGGTGGAGACCCCAAGCACACACCGGTTTAAGACCAGATTTGTGAGAGGCGGAAATTGGAATCGCATTCTAGGCCTGTTGTTTAACATTCTACGTATGCAAGACAGAGAACGAAAGAATAAGAATTATCTTTAAATCCCTGCTAAATCATGCCCTGCTTTCTCAAGGCAACCTCGAGCTTTAGTAGTTCAGACAGATTCTCTAGCTGACAATTAATATTAATGGGTAGATTTCACAATGTGGCATTATCACACTGTGCGATGGGTGGGCATACCATCTGGGTTTTGGCAGGTATTAGATGTAATCAAAGGGATTACTTGGCTCAGGAAGAAATAGAAAACCTTGGGTTTGTTTAGGCTTCTTTTTCTTTTGTTTGGATGCAGCTCTAGGTGTACTTAGCTATTTTCCCCTTGTCCTTTGTTTCTTGTGATGAACGTTTCCGAGTTTACAGGGGAAACGGGAGTCAGATAACCAGCACATTGTGCGGGTGGGTGTGAGGACCGATTTGCTTGAGAGCTCCCTCTTTCTCATGCATTGCTGTTTTGGGATCGATTGGCAGCTCGTTTAGGGGTCCGCCGCTGCCTTTCAGGAGGTTAAGAATTTAAACAGTGAAGGAATTAAAGGCAAAATATATTTAAGATAAACAACCAAACGGACCCTTTTCAAGATAAAAGCTGAAGAAATCAGGTGTGTGAACAGATGCACACAGAGGACTTTGTCCTCATCTTCCCACAAAGCAAATACTAAGTGCCAACTTTCAGGGAGGAGGAGGGAAGGAAATTCCCCTCCTTCCCTTTTCCTCCTCCCAACACAGCCGCAAACAAGCCCCCGAGCATCAGCAACACTAAAGGGAGGAGATTAAGTTTTAAACTTTGGGAAAGCTATTGATTTGGCAGCCTTTCTCCTCTCCTGTCTGTGCCCCAGCTGATTGTAACTAAGTAATCCTCATCAATCTGTGGTAATGCAGGACCATGTTTATTGCTGTAGTAGTTAAGTTGTTGTTAATTTTACACTAAACGGTTGTTATGATGATGAATGAGTAGCTCGGGCTGCCACCCAGGGGACTTCAGCCCGTACAACCGACAAAAGGGAGATCGCAGAGGGAAGATCAGGGAAAAGCCAGAGAGCCCAGGCGATAAGTTTTTGCGGGACCTCAAACAAATAAACAAAAAAATAAATAGGGGAAGAAAAAAAGAAAAAGGCAGAAGCTGATCTTCAGGTTCGCATTTGAATTTGGACGCTGTGGGGCAAAAGTTGCCGCTTAAGTGTAATTGCAATTCTTTTGCATATCGCCTGGGATCAAAGAGGGGAACGAAAGCGCGAGCGATTTCCCTTCCCCGGCCCGCTCCGGCCTGGCAAAGCAACCGATGATGGGATCCTGCCCAGAAGCGCCGCGCTCGTTCGCTCTCAAAAAAAAAAAAAAAAAAAAAAGAATCTCTCCCTCCCGGGGTTTTTTTCCTGCGGCGGGAAGAAGGTTCGATAACGCGTGAATCGCTGCCAGGTCCCGCCGGAGCTGCCCGTGTCCCCCCCGTCCCGGGATGCCGCGTCCCCCCCGGGGCGGTGCCGGCCCTGCCTTTGTCCCGCCGCCACCGCCGTGTCCGCGGGCGGGCGGCGCCCTCGTGCGGCCGCAGCGCGGCACTGCAGGGACCGAGCCCGCGGAGAGAGGGACAGAGCATCCCGGCCTCGAAGTAACACCTCACGCTGGGTGTTTGCCTTACCCCCTGCGTCCTGGGGATCTCATCGCTGCGCATAAAAAAAAAAAAATATATATAGAATCATAGAATCAGCTGGGTTGGAAGGGACCTCTGAGATCATCAAGTCCAACCTTTGATCCAACGCCGCTGCGGTTACTAGACCATGGCACTGATGCCACATTCAGTCTCTTCTTAAAAACCTCCAGGGACAGAGAATCCACCACTTCCCTGGGCAGCCCATTCCAATGTCTGATCACCCTCTCTGCAAAGAAATTCTTTCCAATATCTAACCTAAACCTCCCCAGGCACAACTTGAGACCGAGCCCTCTTGTCTTGCTGAGAGTTGCCTGGGAGAAGAGACCAACCCCCACCTGGCTACAACCTCCTGTCAGGGAGTTGTGGAGAGTGATGAGGTCTCCCCTGAGCCTCCTCTTCTCCAGGCTGAACAGCCCCAGCTCCCTCAGCCTCTCCTCATAGGACTTGTGCTTGAGTCCCTTCACCAGCCTAGTTGCTCTCATATATACATATATAAGGGGAGGTTCCAAGAAGTTGGACCCCGGGAGTGCCCAGCAATAGGACAAGAAGCAACAGGGAAGAAAGCGACACGCAGGAAGTTCCACCTGAATGTTGAGGGAGAATTTCTTTCCCCCGCAGGCGACCGAGCACTGGAACTGATTGCCCAGGGAAGTGTGGAGTCTCCCTCATTGGAGATGTTCTAGAAGTGTCTGGATGTGATTCTGTGCCCTGTGCTCCGGGATGACCCTGCTGGAGCAGGGAGGTGGGACCAGAGGACCCATGGTGGTCCCCCCCCCCCAACCTGCCCAGTTCTGTGACTCTGTGGAAATTGGGGCTGTCCAGCCTGGAGAAGAGAGGGTTGCATGAAGACCTTATAGCAACCTTCCAGTACCTGAAAGGGGGCTACAGGGAAGCTAGAGAGGGACTCATCATCAGGAAATGTAGTGACAGGACAAGAGGGAATGGGTTCAAACCAAGAGGGGAAATTGAGGTTAGATATTAGGAAGAAATTCTTCCCTGTGAGGGCAGTGAGATACTTACCCAGGAAGTTTGTGGATGCCCCAACCCTGGTAGTGTTCAAGGCCAGGTTGGGTAAGGCTTTGAGCAACCTGATCTAATGGCAGGTGTCCCTTCCTATGGCGGGGGGGCTGGAATTGGATGATCTTTAAGGTCCTTCCCGACCCTTAACATTCTATGACTCTATGAAAGTCAACCCTCCCATCCCCAACACAGCACACATGGACACACCCCAGTGAGAATTTGCCTACAAGGAAGGTATCCCTGGAAACACTCATCAAGGCACCCTGCACAGCATCCATGGAATTCACTTTCTAAGCCATCCACACTTATCCTCACATGTCAGCAGGCCAGAGACACTGCACCTGTTGTGCAGGACCAGGAAAGTTATCAGTGTCCTCTCCTCACACCAGGTTTCAAAATTACTAGACCGAGAAATAATTGGGATTGTGGCAGGTTCAGTTTTATTTCCTTGCATTTCTTAAGTCTGATTATGGTCATGAATGTACAGTTTCCCCAGCCATTACTGGTCAGACAGGTCAGCATTTCCCCTCCGTGTTGGAGCTCAGATGGAACTAGAAGAACAAAATGTGGCAATTTAATCCAGGAGCTACAGGGGTCCCCAAGGGTTCAAGGACCAGGTCCCAAGACAGAATTAACATTATAGGTTTATCAGGATTTTCTTCCCCCTCGTTCTCCATTTCTTCCCTGCCTGCCTCCCTCTATCATTCACGAAAGGCCTGCAGGAGGAAAGGCTCCAACAGACCACAGAAAAGGTACAAGGCAGTACAGACACTTCTCTATGCAAGGGTCAATTGTGTCAGTGGGACAGCACAGGAACCACATCCAAGGGGGAAGAAACCATCCTTTTACTTCCAAGCAACAGCCAAAACCAGGAATGATTAAGGGTGTAATCAGACTGTAGCAATCAGTATTGTCTTCCATCCCCATACTCTAGAGATGGAAAAATAAACCAACCAGACCTTCCAAGCTCAACAAGAGCCAGAACTGAAGGGCTAAAGTTCAAGAGAGACTTCAGCTATCTTAGAAGATCATTCTAAAAAGTTGTGTCTCACTAAGCCAATAGAGGGTAAAAAAAACCATCTGTGTATCTACCAGGAAAATACTGTGCCTGTTTTGCCCAAATAGTGCTTTTACCCTGCCATGACAGCACCTCCATTGCTCAGCTTCAGCATCTGTGGGGGTTTCCCAGTTCTGAGGGGTGTCCCATAACAGTCTGGAACTGCTGGGATTACCATAAACAGCTCTATTACCAGATGAGATCCAGTGTTCAGACCCCAGGAAAGCAGCTCAAGCCCACGAGAGGCACAGTGGGCCAGAAGACAGGATTTCAACTTGCTCTGGCCTCCACCCAGCTCCAGACAACACCGAGGTGTGCTCAATAAAGCTCCTCAGTAAAGCTCCTCGGGCCTTTTTGAGAGATCAGAGCCGGGCAGCTCAGAGTGATAATGGTTCACTTCAACACGGACACACGCCCTAGAGCCTCAATTCCGGGGAACAAAGGCAGATGCAGTCTCCTAACAAGTCCTCAAGAGCCATTCTCAAGATGTTAAAGTCTTTATTTCCCTATCACACAGAGTAAGCTGATACTTTAAACAACAGCACCATTAACTAGGTAATTATGAGAACCTTTGGCCACGCCACCCATCCTAGTTTTCCAAGGTTATTAGCATCTCCACACTCAGCCCAGTAAGACAACAATCCCTCTCCAACATCTTTGCAACTTCAGCTCAAATGGGGCTGCTACGTGAGTGCTCCAAGGGCTGTGAGGCTCCTTAAGCCATATATAGCTATTGTATACTTTCCATACCTATAGTGAACACTAAATTTGGCATATAACTCAAAGCATCACCATGGTAACCCTCTCCAGATGCCAGCAGCCAGCCCTGTACCAAGATGTAACCATGACAGACAGGATTCTCTCAAGAAAGGCAACACAAAAAAGTTTTAGATGGCTCTAAAAGCTCTCTAATCCTTTGCACATCCAGATCAGTATCCATGCTGAGTAGGTGATGTCCACCTATCTGGTATGGAGGGGCTTGCTACATCATCACAAGTACCAGATGAGTAAATCACTCCATTATCCTGCTCCATCACAACTTGAACGTCACAGACCAGCCAACACCAACAAAACCCCACCATGAATCTGGATTACAAACAGCAGATTATCCTGTATCCCCTCAGAATTTACATAAAACAGAATATTCCATTCCCGGGGAGAACAGCAAGAAGTTATTGTTCTTATGCTGTTTCAGACACTTAAATCTTCCTGGACCTTCCTGTCGTGCTCAGAGTACTCCACAACTGGCAACAGCTCACACTATCAGGCCCTGCCATAGGGTTGCTCACCTGCCCGGCTCCACCTGGCAGCTTTATCTTGGAGCAGGAGGGTTCATGTGATGGGCAACCTTCGACCTCTTGTTCCCCAGTTGGAAACAAGGCCTCACCACATCAGGTGCCGAGCAAAAAGACAACTTGTGCCACAAACCGCTTGTGATCCAGTGTGTTCCCAAGGCAGTGGCCAATATTTACTTCCTGTTATGATTAGCTGCAATTGGATACTGAAAACAGACAAGTGTATCAGCACTCCTTAAAATTAGTGGGCAATAAACAAAATGAATGAGTGCTGATTCTTCCTTATTGATGTGTCTGTACCCGTTCCGTGCATGCTGTTCCTGCCTTCTGCTCCAAGAGGAACATGGCTCCTGTGCCACCCTAAGCTGTAAGAGGACACAGAGCCCTACACAGCAATGGTCTCTGAATATATTCTATCATAGAACACTAGTGTTGTTGCTAGAAACAGCAGGGCTGGAGCAATATTCAAGTCTTTCCACAGATCTGCCGCTGCCTTCCAGCGTTGCTTCCAGCAATTCACTCAGCCAACTGCATTTATTTCCCCCTCCCCAACTGACACGTTCCATGCATGAAGCCAGAGCGCCCAGTTCATGGCTACCCTTGTGCAGGATAGAGTTCCCTGCTGGATTATCCTCTGTGCACATGGATCCACGCTCCCACGCAAGACTGAGCCTTTTGCCAAGGTCTCACGTCAGTGACTGGCAGGGAGAAGAGGCTGCTGGGTGGTCCTGCCCCTAAATTACTTGCTGACTGCTTCCCTAGGGACCATGGCAACTGTGGCACAGACAAGAGAATCCCTTAGGACAGCACCGAATTGGGCCACAGCCAGCCACTTGCAGGAGAGGAAAATGGGAGATGTCCTTGTGCTGGCATGGGGATAAGGTGCCATCCCTGTTCTGTTGGGGCCAGAACCATCTCTTGTCTCAACAATCTCTAAATTAAGGGCTACTATCCATGTGAAGAAAAGGAAATAAAAGGAAGCAGTAGCTATAAGAAGAGACTAGGCATTTATCCCTGGCTCACTTGCTCTTAATGGAGATAACAATACCTCACTCCTTGACAGCAAAGCAGGGAGACTTTAATGCGTGGAAGTTTGCCAAGTAAATTGAGATCTTTGTACAAAAGGCACTTTCGACATGCACAACTCCTGACTTACTAAAGTAAAACAAAAAACCATTCACCTTGAGGAGTGTTTAGAAACGAGGAGCCACAGCTCCCCGTGGCACAAAGATCCGCAGGACCAAACAGCAGTGCTCGACTAGTTTAAGTACCTAAAACACAAGGTGGAAAACAGTGAAGACAGAGGATTGCTCGGCCTCTTCCACACAATTTTCCAGGCATTCTCCAGGGCCCCGCTCTCCTCCCTCTGAGCAGCATCTGAGTTTCAAACAAGGCATTGCATCGTGACCTTATCACACGCTTACATCTCGTACAAACGCACGCGCGAGGGAGGAAGGGCTGCACGTAAGTGGCCTATTTAGAAGGGTCCCAGCATACTTTTTTTTGTGCAATTTTCTTCTCACTTCCCCATCCCTGCCTCCTTCTGAAGTGGCAGGTAACCTGAGCAAGAGCAGTGTGTGAATTGATTTGGAGGCGATCAGCCCTGGCCCAGCTGCCGTGGCATTGATCGCCTCGGCATCGATCCGCGCGCCATTCCCGCTCAGCACACCTGCCAGCTCCCACGGAGAGGGAACAATGAAGTGAAAAGAGAATTATGTATTTGTGGTAGACACTTTCACCTCTCTCCACATCCCCCCCCCTTGGGAGAAGTCGAGGGACCTGGGCTGATTTCAGTGCTACTTTTAAGCAAGTGTTAGGAGACGAGTCAGTACAAAAAAAGAGAACAGCAGGGGTGCCCCCCTTTCCCGCAACAACCCTTTGACAAGAACCACCTAGAAAGTAAAATAAACTAATATTTGTGCCTCTAACAGAGGCAGAGGTACAACAGGACGGAGTTTTGGCTGGTATATAAATCTTTCACAGTACTATGCTCATGTGCACCAGCCACGGAGAATATAGTTTTCTATTTACTTACACCTCATCTACGAGAGGTACTAGACCACTCCAACACTTCAGTATTTCACAAGTATCCACTATAACCAGTGGCAACAACAATATTTCTCTCATGCCACATGTCCAATTCCCTAACACTGGATAACTCCAAGTGAAACATAATCCCTTTCTATTGTCCTTTCCACCCCCAAACACAAAACAGCATTTGAATTTATTCACTAGCCTTCATTCTCCAAACCCCACACATATTCCAGCAACGTATTTCCAAAAATCGTTTCAGAACTCAACTCCCATTATCAGCAGTGACTCTCAGAAGACCTGGTTTCTTTCATTAGTTTTAAAAAGGGGTGTCAGGCTACTAAGTCAACTGGAATGCACTGCACGTGACACTGAGCTGGATAGGAAGAGCCAGATGCCACAGGACAGAAACAATCTTAAAGCAAACATATATAAATAAGGGAAAGCACCATTCTATTACACAAGATGCTTCAAAAGCAAACTCAGAAAATCCCTAATCTGCAGACTGCTGGAAGCAGGAAATTATAATCCAGGCAGTATCACACCCTGTATGTCACATTTTATCTTTTCTCCTTTATGTATCTACTATTGGTCACCCTCAGAGACAGAAATGTTGTATTAGAAGCGAGTTTGGTTTGACACTGTAGAAACACTCCTATGCTCTTGCCTATTGGGAAATTTAATTTTCACAACATGTGTGAAATAGGTGTTATTTTCCCTTCCTGAAGAGTTTGGAGAAACAGGCAGAGTAATTAGAGGTTACACTTGCAGATACCATCACTATTATAGTTATTACACAATACAGTCATGGTATTACAGTCACCACAGTGTTGTGTTGCTCTGGTTTTGGGTTTACCATCTAAGAGACACCTGCTTTCTAATTTCCAGGTACACTGCAGGCTTCCAGTGAAATTTGGGTCTGAGTGGCCATCTGTTTAAGAGTGCTGGGTAACCTTTTGCTCTGTTATCCTATTTTCAGACGAAGAACTCAGCTTTGCCTTTCAGCACTGCCAAACAAAACAACCTGGCACCATAAAGTGAGCAGCAGTTTCCAGGCCCTTCTGTGCGACAGAACCTGCTGAATGGAGAGAAACTTTAAAAACTGCAGAACTATCAGAGTTCTGTAAAGGTCCCGCCCTCAGGAACCCAAGACTCCTATGAGTATTTTTCTCTCCCATTTACAGGGATTTAGATAGTAAGCTGAGGTATCCATACCTACACACAGTTGTCCACATTTAGTCAAGTGACTCCCACCCTTTTATGCACTTCTAAAGTAATTCGTTTCATAGAACAGAACATTCATCATTTATTTCCAGGTAACATGTCACAATAACCCTTCTCTCTGCCCACCTTCTCCCTTCAGGCACTTCTTGATCCTTCCCACCCCACGCAGATTCCGGAGGTAACCTTCCTCGCCTTTTGCCCCAGACATTTTACTCCGTGCTTTCAATTCCTCTGACAACCCCCGCTGTGTCACCACATCACCTTCAGATGCCTTGGTCTGAGCTTCCAGCTTCCCCACCCTGCTTTTTTCATCCTCATTTCCCACCATCCAGCCCCAGCATCCCCAGCTCTGCTGCTGAACCATCTCGTGCACAAATGGCCCCACACGCCCAAAAGTCCCCTTCCACCTTCACCCCCTCCACAAACTGACCCTCAAGTTCCTGCTTTTCCTCCACAACGTAACACAGGGCTCATTGCTTTTGTGACATCCACGAGAAACTGATAACAAAGCTCATAATGAAGATGTTATTGACTATTTAGGTACAACTAGTCTATATTACACAAAGTTTATCAACAGTAGGTAAAACAAAGAGCAACTGGACACAGTGGTGATTCAGAAGGTCTGTTTTTCCTGAGCTAGGAAACAAAACTGTGCTAAGTATATATCATCTGAAAAATTAAGCTTTTCAAGAAAATTACATCTGGACACCAAAGACATCTGAGATGACCCCACAAGGGTTTAAATAATTTTGAAAATCTGTTACAGCAACTACTTTTTAAAGAGGAAAAAAATAAAAGGAAAAATGCACTTCAGGTACAACCTTTACTCCAGGTTGTATGTCATTTATGCCTACTGGATTGAGTTGCAGACACATGCAGTAGGAATGAATAAATTCTTAAAGTCAGCTTCTAAAAAATAGATTGCAAAGTCATGATTTCAGCTTTCCTCAGTTCCAGTGGATTGCCGGCTATCCCCTGGGTTTTTACTGAAATTTGGAGAAGAACTTTGTGAAGAATAACTGACCTGAAGACAAAGGAGACTTCAGAGAAGGCTGGAAGACAAAGCGCATTTTGAAAGTGGATTCTGATAGAAAATCCCTGAAGGCAACCAGCCCAAAAGGTGAAGTGTGGTCAGCACTTCTCTCCACAACAGGATGCTGCTGCTTGCACCAACTGGCACACAACTTCTTTATCCTGATGGCTGCTGGATGCTGAGACAGATACATATTTAATGTTTTCCTCAGTCCAGCATACTAATACTGTGCCTTACTCCACCTTTTGCTAGAAGTTCAGCAGAGGTACACACCTAGAAATGCTAAACTCCTGCCTGAATCCAGGTTCAGAAGTACAACCCCAGCCCTGCTGCAAACACAGCAATATTAAAAACATTCAGTCACATCACACTTAAAATTGTGTGGCTTCTGCACTGACACATTGGAGAGAAGCAGCACCACTGAGCACTGACCAAGTGTCAAGTTAGGTAGCTCTGCACAAAATTCCTCCATAGCTCATATTAGACCTGGTGTTTTGGTGTAGTTTAGGTGCTCTACAGAACAGTTATTTATAGAGTCAAGCTCCAAGAAATGCCCTGTATCACAAACTTTTGTTTCCTACCTGAGAAAAGAGGTTGCCCTTCCAAAATGAAAATGTAACTATAACGTTCTGAGCTTTAACTGTGGAACAGAAAATGATTCATTTACAATTAGTCCCAGCAAATACAGTTGCTTTGAATTCCGTGCAGAATAGAGTTCAGTGTGAAATACATCAATTCTATCAAACAAAAAAAAGCAAACATAGCTGGGGGAATCATGATGGGTTGTGAAATGGAGGGAATCTGCTCTGCCCTTTGGGATAAGTAAATTTTCATCAATCTCCCCCTTCACTCTGGTCATCTCTAGAGGGAAGCAGATTGAGGTGGGGTAGTAATCTCCAAAACTAGAAGCTTTTTGCACACTCCTGTTGTCATGAGAAGGGAAAATACTTTGAGAATTCTCGCTCACAGATTTTGTATCAAGCTGACTTGGAACACACCAAGACATCAGACAGAAAGTCCTAAGTCCCTCTACTGCTTCTGTGCTGGCTTGTCTCTCTATGCTATTTGTAAAACCACTGTGCAGATAATCTCCTGGAAAACAGCTTGAAGCAGATAGTTGCAGGGAGAGGAAGTTATCTCTCCCTTTTTTCTTTAACAACTGTCCAACACAGCAATATCTTCCTCCCTTCTGATGTGTGCTGCTGTTGTTCAGCAGCTGGGGCATTACTGCCCTTGGCCCACAGAGAGGGAACCCAGAGAGGCCATCCCACCACAGCTTTGCATTATGAAGGGACATTCATTCCTTTCAGCTATTCCTATGAAGAAATAAGGATGGACGGTGTGGAAACAAGGCACTTTTGGACCAACAGTTCTGCCTCCACATAAAGGGTTGTATCTTAAATTATTTGGATTAAAAATCACACTACATTTAAACTTTCATGCCCTCTCTCATTGATGCATGCACACAAGCCTACGGTAACATTTTTGAGATGAGTTAACTAATAGAAGACACTAAATTATGCTTGAGAAGCTTATTTTATACTGTAGGTAATTAAGGAGCACTCACAATTTCTTTGTACCTTCTTCAGTTTACCTCAGCTTTTGTGGGATATGGGCCACTTCATTAAAGGTTCACTGCAAGTGTAAAGTATTTCATGCACAGAGAAGAGGCCACAGAGTATCTGTGCACTGCTCCACCTCCTGAAGTCCACATAATTATGAATTATTCAGTTTGTGAAATCTATGTCACAGAAATTACATGCTGCTGCTTCTGCTGCTTAAATTGACTGGTGTAACTCTGATAAGGATCTAATTGAAATTGTTGCTTAAGGTTATCTAGATGTTTCATGTGCTGTGCCAAACCATGGCTTGTGAGCTCACCTTGTATGATACATACCAATCCTATTAGTAAACCTGGCCTTGCATCCTTGCATTTTATACCTATGACCCAAACAATTTTCCATCTGCAAATCCAAGCGACAAAAGTCAGACATATATACTACTTAAGCAGGTCATTATTTTGTTTTCTAAATATTCTTTAAGAAGAATAAATGTTTTGAAAGCTGGACACCAGAAAGGGGTATTCAGATTTATCATAACTGACAGAGAAGACTCGTTTCTTGGATGTAGGCAAAGGTTTAAGCCAAAGATTTTGGAAGTTGCTTTAGAAACCCTGCATGGGGAAGCAGCTCTAAGCATCTGAAAAACATTCACTTCCTTCTGGATCTCCTTTTTTTTCTCCATTCGTCTTTCATTATCTTCTAAGTCACAGAAAGGGAAAGGGTTGAGATTTTGGAACAGGCAGGGATGTACATCCCTGAAAATTCTCTGTAATTAACGACTGAAAGGGAGCAACTGCCCAAATCACAGAACCTGACACAGGTTTGTCTTTGCTGAGTACAGTAATTTGATCTCAAAGAGGCTGGCAGTCAGTAGACTCAAAGATGTGGAGCCAGGAGAAGGATGGAATAAGAAGACCACAAACCTAATCTCTAATCTAATCTAGGAACGACACCAGCAGAGATTAAAGCCCCACTTGACTACACCTCAAGCTCTTCTGTCGACAAGACCAAAAGAGCATTAACCACCACCACCAAAAAGTGCAGGAGAATAAAAGGGCTGAGAGACCATAAATTTAAGCCCGTACACCACTGATGTGCTAAATTCAAAGGCAGGAGCTCCATTCTTCCTAACTGGTGTATTTTTTTTTGAGCCTGAACAGCATATCCCAATCCTATGGTGTTTGAACTCTTTTCTGTTGTTTGTCTCTGAAAGAGAATCTTGAGTTCCTGCCTAGAGTTTTAACCAAGGCAGTGAAACCCACCCAAGTTACAGTGTCAGCTAACAACCAAGAACTGAAAAAACTCTCTCACCTGCCTTGGGATGCTTGTACTAAAGCATAACAACGGCATAGAGGAGGTCAGCATCAGCTGCTCTGCTGACAGCATTATATCAGATAAAGCAGGGCAGTGGTGAAGAGCAAAGAGTACCATTTGGAGCTGAAGCAGGGGAAGAAACAGAAGAAAGGATGAGAAATATGCTCTTCTAGTACCACTGTATATTTTCCTCCAGAACAGAGCTGTAACAAGGCTCTAAACAGAGAGGAAATAGGATTATCACTAAAATAGCAAGTGCACTAAGGTGTCTTTGCAAACTCCTTCCACCAACATCAGCAGCAGTGCTGTTGTAGACCAAAGAAAGGATTATTTCACATGTACACGTTACCCTACCAATCAAAGAGCACAACTAGATCTTCTGCACCAGATTCCTTTTAACTCACTAATTTAGGCAGACCCCTGCATTACTAAAAACCCTTGATAATCTCAGAAACCAAGTAAACCAAACTTGTTTCAGGAAAACAAACCATAAATACCTATGTTTTCAAGTTCGAGACCTGCCTGATGAAAATTGTTCCACAGTTTTGCTGTCAGTGACACCTGCAAATGGAATGAGGTATGTGCATCACACAAATTCCATCCTGCTCTGCCACTGAGAGGTCTGTACATGCTCAGACTGAGGGAGGAATGTTTTACATCTGCATAGCTGAGCAGAAAAACTAAAGAAACTCTAGAACTGTTTGAAGCAACTAAGGAAACAGGCTGATACTGACTTTGGAGGTTGGTTTTCTTTAAAAATTTGAGTTTCTTGGCAAACATAACAAGGAAAAATAGAAAGAAAACGCATTAAACTGAATTCTATTTTTGTTGTTGGAATTTAAACCTAGAAAGTACTGGAAAAAAAAATGAAGGGCTGATCTTAGCATTCCAAAAATTCAGAGGTGGGAGAAAGGAGTGCAGGAAGGGGTGAAATGTAGGTCAGAGGATGGTGTCTGAAAAGCACACGGGAAAAGCCCAAGTTTCAAAGTGTTTATAACCTACCAGCCGAAAGTGAGGCCTGTATCAAAAAAGCTCTAAAAGCAGATGGTATGAGAAACCAAGACTGCAGATAACAAGATAACTACTAAATCACAATCTAACAACTGTGGGTCTTAAAATACTTATCAAGGCTGCCTTTATGGGGAGTGTTTCAGTGTAGTTTGACAGTGATGGAGACATTGGTGCTCACCACACTCCCCCAAAACCTTGTAAGGCCATGCAAGGCTTCAGCTCAAGGGCCTCCAGCTCTCAGCTCATTAGTGCTCTTCCCTCATGAACTCTATGTCCAGGATGGAACCTCAGTCCAGAGGAAACCAAAGTGAAATATCAGCTTGTTAAAAACCCTTCTCAGTGCTCAGGTATCCACCAGCAAGTCCATCTGCCTTCATCCAAGTGCAAAACTTCTCATTTTCTTCCTTATCTTTCTGTCCTGTATTTTTTTGCCGAGGCAACTCAGCACGTTGCAGTAACGTGTCCATGTGTCCCTGACCTTCTCCTGTTTGCTGCTTCTTTTTGTAAACTCTGCCTCCTTTTTTTGTTCACCCTCTGGTTCCTGCTGTCATTAAGGACTGTCTCCACAGCACCACTCCAGTGGCACCAGCAGAGATAAGCTGTATCAGCAAATATGACCAGGGATGGATAACAGTAAAGATAGTTTTATGGCTGGAGAGTTCTATAAACAGCATATGTCATAACTGTATTATAGAGATGGACTTTAATGGGTTCACCTTCACCCCATTTAACTGCTCAATTACATCACTAGTCAACAGCAAGATAACCATTATCATGTGGTCATAACAGCCCAGTATTTTTTTATTTTTTTACAGTTACACTGGAATAACTCATTTGCAAAACAGGACTTTGAATTTGATTCCTGAAGGGTAGTAACGGGGCTCAAATCAAAGTATAGTTTATGTTTTCCAGCTTCCTCTGTAACCAGGGATCACTATTACTGTGCTTCTGGAAAATTTGTCTGCTTTTACCTCCTATTTCCAAACAGGTGTAACTGTCACTTAAATAATGTTAATTAAGATGGATCCATTGTGATTTCAGGGTACTTTTTGTCTAAGCTTGATAAATTTATCACAGACAGCCTTAACAATACATAACGAGTTATATCTGCACTTTCTGCAAGTCTATGCAATTAATTTTCTATTTGTGAAAGGAAATGGAAAATGAAATATTGTGCCCTTTCTAATGCAGAGGCAGATGTAATGAATGGCTTTGGCAAACAGTTGTCAAAGTATGTTAACTAGCATCTACAAATCTTTTCCTTCCCCAACAATAGTTTTAGGGCCCAGAATAATTCACTTCCTTTTTTGTCACACTGATATGACATACTGAATCCACTGTATCTAGATAAAAGGAACATAATTGAATTTAAGTTGCAAAGCAATTGTCTTCATTTTTTTTTTTTAGCCACTGGCTTGAGAGATCCCAATTGCAGATTAAAATCCACAGAGCTGTTTCTTTTCAGTGTTCCCAGTGGAGAATGATGCTCTCTCACCAGAAATCTGACTGGCAAACACTTGAACAGTTTTGGAAGAGGCTGCCAGCACACTCTGATCACTCCAATCACTGTACCCTGCACCTCTTGTCAGCACCGATTCTTTGTGTGGGGATGGGAATATTGGCACCCTTTCCATATGGACTTTAGAATGGACTTCAGAATGGACTTCAACACCTTTAAAAGCATTAATTGTACTGTCAGAAAATATCTATAAGACTCTTGCAAAGCAGAACATCCCCATCCTGCTTCCAGACTGTCAGACAGTTTGCTGCAGCTCTCCAGGATTCCATTAATGCAAACAGTGATATCCATAGGGCAGACATAAAGAGCTTGCCTTCTGCTGTCTTCAAAACATAGGGAGTTATTCACCAAAACCCACATGGGTTTAATTCTTTTAGTTTGCCAACTTTAAGTTTCAAAAGGTTAAGAAACCCTAAAATGAAGATTACCAGTAATTCCTTGAGTTGGGCCCTTTGGGGCACTCCAAAAACAATCTTTAGTGACATGACCACATCTCATTCTACCCCTACCATCAGATTTCTCTCTGGGGAAGCAGAGCATGGTTTCAAAGCTTTAGGTGCTTTCATCCTTTTACACAAATAAGGCCAGTTAATGCTGCCCTGAACACAGGCCCATAACCTGAATTTGTCACAGAACTGCTCTATGTTAGGCAACCTGTAGCAACAGTATAGCAAAATTAAAGTGTTTATTTTTTTTTACAAAATTGTTTATATTTTACATTAGGAAGGAATCAGGTAGTTACAGTGGCAAGGAGGACTCAAAACATGTAACCATTTAATTAAACTTGCATCATACTTGCTATTAACAAAGTCTGAATTTAAGTTCTCCAAGCTGACTCTGGCTTTCCCTACTTTTGGAGGCCTTGCAACTCTCCTAATACTCTTAAAATAATTGCTTTTAACTTGCAAGCTTTAACTTCGTACCTAGTGTGATGCAAACCAGCAAGGTTAAGTGATTTGTAAAGCCTGAAATAGTTTAACAGTCAAGGACAACAAGGAACAAAAAGAAAGCAACACCAAGCAGCTTGTGAGTCATCAGTGAACAAGAACTTCAAAGAAAAAAGCAACAGTGCATCCACCAAAGCAAAATTACAGTAATTGCAGTACAACCATACCATTCAATCTCCAAGTAGACTAAGGAGAAAGAACATCTGGTTGAAAAACTCATAGCACAGAAGCCACTGTTTGACCCAAACAAGTCATGAGTACAACAGCACCCCATATGAGAAAAGTCTTGTAGGTTCTTCAAAGCCTCCTGATTTTGCCATGTTCAGCACTGCAACACTCCAGGAACGTGGGACTGCCTGGATACAAGCTGTTCCACAAGGACAGAGGTGCACCTAAATAGGGGAGGCACCAGAACTGGTCAGGCACGAAACTCATGGGCACTGGTGGCATTTCAGCATCTTGCCTGTCTTCACACAGAGGTGGCCTCCCACAACCAACAGCATCCAGCAAGGGCTTCCTTCCAGCAGCAGAGCAATGCAGCATTCTGAATAATTTCCTCAGGCAAGGAAAAAAGCAGTGAGGGAAAGTCCCTGGAGTAATCAGTTACCTACTGATTGAGTACTCCCTTAGGAAATTCACATTCCTCATCTGCTCAGTTCCAGCTTCATCAAAACATTCCTCAAACTTCAGTCCTCTGGAACACCTTAACCATGTGAGAGGACTTGGTGTTTTGGACAGATCTCAGCCTCCCCTCTCAAGTCCCATCTCCACACTGTGTAAGTGCCAAACTACACACAGAGATACAGGAGAAGCACATGCTTTCTAGGCCAACAGTAAGGGCCTGTGCAGATCAAAGTTTGGGTCCCCATAAATATTTAGGGAGCATATCAGCCATGTTTTTGCAAGTGGGAAGTGGAATATAAGCATCTTTGAAGACATCACCAGCCATACACACTCAAAAGTCCCAAGCTCAGAAAGGGTTGACATCTCTCATATAATCAAAATGTTTCTGAAATGCTCCCAGGAATGTTACACCTGAAAACTAGAACAACCTTGCCAAAACAGCACCTGATTGGCCAAGTACCCATCACATTAGACAAAAATAATGGGAGCAATAAAACGAATGCTGAAGGCATCATTGCTAAAGCCACAGAGCCTACTTGGGTAAGCAGCATGAGACTACTGAAAAGCCAGGTAACTGTTTTGGGTCCTCCTTGCCACCTGATTCCTTCCTAGAGGCAGGAAATGGCACTTTTACACAGGCACAGGAGTCGTGCAAAGCCTTTGAAAAACATTCATCAAGAAATACTCCCTGACTTGGCAGGAGCAGACACGCTCTCAATGCTCCTTGCCAGAGACTCAGGCACGAGGCGTCGTGGAAGAATAACAGTTACCTCAGTGCACAGTGGGCACCGGCAGATGCCAAGGAATGCCATGTGGGACCCAGCCTGCCACAAAGGAATATTAATGTCATCAGCAAAAGCAGCCCAGCAGGACTTCTGAGACCCAGAATCAAAACCATTCTGGGGTACGGGCACGGGAGACAGCATGGCAGAAGAGGTGGCAGAGCACGGCTGTATCTTCAGGTGTTTGCCAGAAAGCACCAACAGGGGAAAGTTAAACACGTTCATTTTTTTGGAGTCAGCTGCAAAACTCCACATGGTCCATCCTTGCTCTTATTGCAGGAGACACAAGTTGAACTTGAAAAGCAACTGGGAAGATGCCACAGCTAAAAATGCAGATGGAGTCAGAAGGTATTTGGGTTTCTTGACACCATCTTTTGAGCCCTTCAGGTGCAGAGGAACTGCTGGTACGAGCAAGAGACAAAACTGCAATATGGGCACGGATAATTTAGTGCAGCAAAGCCTTGCCAAGGAACTGGGGAACAAGGACATCAACCTCAGGATGCTGCCACATGAAAAAGGGGTGTTCAGGGAAGCAGAATTCAGGTTCTATCCTGAGCTGAACAGTACTGAGGTCAGAAAATGCATCCATCCAAACTAAACAGGCAAATGCTCCTGGACTACACTGATTACATGTAGTCCAGGAATGGAAAAAGGAGCCAGAAGTCACAGAACTACACTTTCAGAATCTCACATACAACAGTGACAGGTCAGTACAACTCAACAACAGTTCAGTACACAAGTACCCAAAATACTTTCACCTCGTGATCCAAGAATGACTATACTACAGTTTAAAAACACAGGCAATAAAAGAAATTAATAAGAGGATCATACTTAGCTTCTGACAGCAGTGTGGCAGCATGAAGATGCTGTACATAAATAAGATCTTCAAATATAGAAAAAAAATAGAAGTGAGGCCGTAATAAGCTCAGGATGCTACTCTCAAGGCTGAGTTGGAAAGAACTGAGAACAAACCCTACAGGACCAAGAGTTTCATAAGTGTTTATATCCATCTTTCTCTCAGGGTGGCTGCTAAAAGAGACAGCAACTCAGAACCTGCTCCCCAGGAGCAGTGTAATTACTGTGTGAATTGAGCAGGTATGAAGTCATACATAAGACAATCAAATCCTGAGGGACAGGTCATTAAAAAGGACTTCTTCTTTCCACTATTCCAGGGTAGAGGCCTGAGTGTGGAAAACAACAGATGCTGTATGCTGGCCAGGCATGTCAAGTAATATCAAAGTCACGATGAGTAAAGATGAGACACATGAAATGCAAGGAAAGCAACAAAAAGGAGCTGTGAACACAGACAAGACTCCTAAGAGATCGTGAAGTAAAACAGGAATGGAACTACTGACCTCATCATATTCAAGTCTCTTCATTATTATGACTCCTTTGACTTCAGAGAACTCAACAGGTAATCTTTCACTACCATAACAACCATGAAAATGTAGCTTCAGAAAATAAGTTTTCCATTACCAAGAAAATTCATCTCCACCACAGCATCACTAGACCCACACACATCAAAAGGTCAAACCAAATTGCTAAGTTATGAACAGCAATGACAGGCAAGTCATTCCAGACTGGGGAACAGCTGGGAAGGCACAGAGAGCAGGGAGAGACTAGTGGTAGAAAGAACAATGGATGAAAGAGAGGAACAAAGATGTGCAGCAGCCAAAACCTACCTAGTCTGAGAAGAGAATTAAAACCAGACACCACTTACAAAGATTGTTTCCTTTCTCAAATCGTGAACTCCTAAGTAGTGCTTTGAACAGATAAGTTTTTATTTACATGACTAGGGCTGCATCTTTCTCACTGAAATGGCAAATGCGTTTGCACACCCCACAAATATCAGATGCACACGTGAATGTGGAATTTAGTGAAATTAGTGAGAAAGAATTAGTGGGAAAACCACCATGAGCCAATAAGCTCATAGTATCTCTACACTCTTTCAAAATCCCCTGGAGAATAAAGTCAGGACAATGTCAGATTCATAGAGAAATACCAACCAAAGAGAGAGATGCTTTAAAAGTTGAGCTCACTTCATGGGTTTGTGCATTCAGATGTGCACACACATGTGATGTTACAACCTGTAGGGAAATACCATGAGTTCTGTAAGCTTGTTTACTTTTTATCTCTGATAAATACAACAAAGGAAGTGATTCAGACTTGCCCAGAAGGCAGGGATTCTACTGAAATAATACATGTCTGTGGTTATGTCTAGGAGCCTTCAGACAGGTACTGCTTTGTGAAAGAAATATTTAAGTAAGCTTTAAAGTACTGAATTCAGGCAGAGGTAACAGAGTAGCTGTGGCTGCCTGGAGCCCAGAAGGGGCTAATTTATCCTGTTGGAAAGTAATCATCATGTAATTAATGGAAACATCAGTCTCTATTTTGGGGGGGTGGATGGTAAATTTACCACACAAGTTGCTAACTAAAATATAAGTAAGTTTGTTAAACACTTATTCTTTTTGCACCGACATGAAAGAATGATTTATTCTATTTGCACAAACTTTTTTTTGGGGGAAAAAGGAACTAGCAGACCATGCTTATGTGACAGGGCACAAGAAGCAGGTGTTATATGCTGAGACCAGAAGGGAACTCCACCCTACACCCTAAACTTCCAATCTCAGGTCCTGACCTCATGGCAAAAGTCCTCAGAGACCCTCCCAGGATCTCTTCCTCTTCTCTGATAAAATAAAAGCTGCTGCTTCTCTCTGTGCCTCTTTTGGATAGGACAAAATAAGAATCTTAAGCTGTACTAGGAGAGGGTTTAGGTCGGAAATCAGGAAGAACTTCACAGAAAAGGTGATTAGATATCAGAACAGCCTGCCCAGGGAGGTGGAGTCACAGACCCTGGAGGTGTTTAAGGAAAGACTGGACATGGCACTCAGTCTTTTCCAACCTGATTGACTATGTGATTCTCTGCAGAGTTCTGTTCCTGCATGTTCTGACCTGCAACAGCTCAGCAGATGGACACGGGCTCTGTTGCAAGCAGACTATTATCAAACTAACACCCGGGTGAGTCGAACAAGAGGTGCCCCTGCCAGCTCCTCCAAGCCTTTCTCGGGGCATCTCCACCCAACAGGCACAGTCACTTCTCATTTTCCAAGTTGACATTCACAGAGGCTAAGACAGAAACACAAAGGCATCGTTTAAACCGTGCCAATACAACACCAAACAGCCAAAATATCAACTACACGCTGCCTTTTCATCGAGACATCAATCATTTTAATTGCCTAACACAGTGGAGTTCTGGCTAGATTTGGGATCCTGGGCACCTTGGATAAATATTTGATGATACTGATAGCTCTAACAGGTGAGTTCATGCTTCAGTATTTGCCTTGCTACCATGAGGGTTCCATGTCCTTCTCCCCCAGCCCACCCCAAAGCATTCCCTTCCCTTCTTTGGATCTCACCCAACAAGATGCTTTTTCAGGGAATGATTTTGAGGGAGCAGGAGACCAGAGGCAAGAAAAGAAAAATGTAAAAACACACCAGCAAATACAGTATGAATGTTTTAGTATCTATGCAAAGCCATAAAGGTATAAAGGATTTCAGGAATTAAGACATGCCCTTCACTCCAAGGATCTTCAAGGTAATGAAGACAACCTAAAGCACGTAAGAGTCAAGATAAGAGAATGGCAAGAGGACACTGCAGTGAAACCATCAAGTACTAATGTTGCCTTTAGGGGCAGGGGGAAGATTGAGATGTTTAAAATTCATTCAAAACACTTTCAAGCCAGGGTATTACACAAGACAGTATATTCCTACCTGCCCTGTTTCCAAGGTGTTTATCCTGGATTTTTTATTTAGGTACATACACATTTCAGACTGAACTTCAACAAGTAGGAGGTTGCAATGAAGAGACTGATAGACTTCCTATAGCAGTGCAAAACCTAGCAGTGATTTCTTGGTCAGGTTGGATGGGTACCAGGGAAGGTAGGGCAGAATATTCCATTAACTTTCACTTTCACAATTCCAGGGCTATTCATCTTTGAGAAATGTACTAAGTTACACAAATGTATACAGGTGTCCACCCAAAATGACTTGTTTTGGAGTTCAGAAACCCTAATATTGGAGCTACACACACAAATGCTATGTGGGTGACACAGGATCTTTGCACCCACAAGGAAAAGGATCGTAGTCAAAGTGTTTACATGAATTGAATGAAGGGTCAGAAAAAAAAAAAAAGGCAATTTCATTTCAAATACATTTAGGGCTTTCTCATTAGGCCATGAAACTCACAGGTATTAATCATGAAAATAAATGTTCCTTGCCCTTAGGTGAGACACAGTTCTTACACAAGAGAAATGACCAATACAACTCTTTCTCTCATCAAATTACCGAAGATGAAATGAATCTTAAAACAATATCCCGGGTGGATTATGCATTTAGCTACTTAAGAAGAGACTTCGTAAGGACCCCCATTTATTACTTTGAAAAGCAAAGCTAGTTGTTGCCAATAATTAAGGCACAGTCTTGCTCACATCTCACCTTAAAGCCTTTGGAGCTGAAGAGCCCATGGATAATATCCAGCTGCCCTATTGTACCTCACGCTTTGCGTTGAAAAGTTTTGAAACAGAAGTAAAACCAAGTAAAGTAGATGGTGTCTTTCATCAGCACTTTATCATGCTGATTTATTATAGGAAAACAACAAATGTTTTGTGTGTTGCCTTTTAAAAAAAAGTGATGGAACCAAT
Organism: Neopelma chrysocephalum; assembly: GCF_003984885.1. Classification (NCBI taxonomy): domain Eukaryota; kingdom Metazoa; phylum Chordata; class Aves; order Passeriformes; family Pipridae; genus Neopelma; species Neopelma chrysocephalum. Next base: position 4,588,081 of record NW_020897753.1, on the reverse strand, counting down.
TCTATAGATGTGTACTTACCTATACACTATATGTAATCTCAGTAAAACAACAATAAAAAAAAATCACCGAAAGGCAGATGTTTAATTAGCTCTAGGCCCACGATTTAATAGGATTTCGTTTAGGCTGGGCTTCTCACGAGTATAAAGTGAAGTGTGTGATGTGTATTTGCAGGATTGAGGCTCGTGGGCTGATTGCCAGACCTACCCTGCAGCTCCGCCGGGGTTGCGTGCAGACAGAGTGTCTCACACGCTACACCCTGCACCGGGAGCTCCTACACCCCTGCCAGTCCTCTGTGCCACTCACCTCCCTCTGAAGTTGCTTCCTCTGCTCCACTTAACCAACCCGGGGCATTTGAAACCACAACAATCACAATTTGCATTCCAAAAATGTCAGGGGCTTGGCTTCTAAAGCATGACATTAGCAGCCAGTTGAGGAAAGAGGGTATCTTTTCTACTTGAACTGTACCTTTTGAAGTCTTGGTCAATGGAGCCTCATAGTGTTTAGGACACCTTTTCAAGCTTTCCTTCACAAAATGAGAGCTAGAAAGTGTAGAACAAAAGCTCTGATTTTCAGAAACTCACTGAACTGGTGCTTCAGTATGAAGAAAAAAAAAAAACTCAAATGAAACAAATAGCTCCACATATGGTTGGAAATAAGATCATGAGCAAAAGCACTATTGTTCTTTAACTCAGAGTACAGCTCTGTGCCCTTCCCACCCCTCTCAGCCTGCCTTTCTCCTCGTGTTGTACATCCCTGACCTCTTCCTTGCACCCAGAACTGGCATTTGTCAAACTCTAAGAGTTCAGCTGCCAACATGAAAGCTTTTCTGCAGGTTTAGGTTCTTGAACCTACCTATGTTGGCATGAGACAAGTTCCTGTGCCAGGGCACAGAAGGCAGAGGGAACTTGAGCAGCACCAACTAGCAAGGCTTGAACTGATCTAGGATCAGAGTTACACCAAAGCCACTGGTATTCAAGTGTCCAGCAGAGTAATTATCCACCTTGAAGAATGTTTTCAGTTTCTAACAGGTATAGAAATAAGCTCCTCTTTCAGCCATGCCAGTGTAAATCAAGAGCAGAGCCTGTGACAGCAGCAATCTGTCCAGATCTACCTCAGACTAATTGACAATTGCTTTGGGCACAGCTGACAAATGCAAGCGGGACAGTGTTTTAAAACCACATCTGAAGTTCCTACTGCAAGTGTTATATGAACTTCTCAGTAATTACAACACCACCTCAGTAATTACAACATAATAGTTATGTTTTAATTCAAGCCAGTCTCAATTAAGTGGCAATTCTGTGGTAACATGATTAATACCCAACAATCAAGTAAATAGTTTCTTACTAATCTGCATCCACATAGCAAAGCCATGAGCTAAGCAGTGTTGGGTGAACTCTGAGCTTTGACAGATGATTTTCAGGGCACTGAGAACTTGGTCCACTTCCCCCAGAAATCTTAAATCCTTTGTTTTAAAAGCCTGACCTCAGGTAAGTGCTGTTGGCAACCATAACCAGGTTCAATAGGTGGCTCTTTCCCGGACAGAAAAGACCCAACATAATACCAAGAAGCTCCCAGAACAAGAGGTATCACTGGAGATATTCAGCTGAGGTTCCAAGTGGTATCAAAGATTCATAAATAGCAATAAAAAAAAAGTGATGGATATTTACAGGGCGCTTCAGAGCTGGGATAATTCAGGTAAATTCCAGTTTAAGGAATTAACCTTGTATTGTGTCCAAATTACCACTGTAATCAGAAATGTGTTTCATCCTGGTCTGAAGTGTAGTAGAGCCTCACTGCACCATTAATCAGCTGCATGTTTGGGTGCTGGGTGACATAATTGATCTGCCCCATTTGCAGAGTGTTACAGGATTAAAAAGCATTATATAAATGAAGAAATTTTCACTCAAAACAAGTAGCAGTGACAGTACAGAGGGGAATGGTTGTGTGTGGTCTCCTCATCAACGTTTCCTCCCAGTTTAAAACAAGATAACACTTGAAAGAAAATTCAAAGAGGACAGAGGAGTTACAGCACTGAAGAGTTCCAAATAAAAAGAAATGGAAAATGGTACCGAAAGTAGTACATGAAATTAAACAGTGAACTTTTATAGACAATCTATAAGAGCAAACTACATGATGATCTACAGAATAATTAATTCTGAAGTTAATTCATACGCTTGTACAGCATTAAAATATAAAGTGGCTACTCCTGAGGGTTTTCCATTTTTGTTAACTTTTTAACTAAGGACAAAAAAAAATTTTAAAGGCACATTAAAATTATCATCTATCACTAAATTACATATTATACAAATGTAAATGTGATCACACCACACTTAACTTCTTATAACAATAAACTATTCTGTTTTCTTCCCCCTGACACTTACAAAATTCATTTGGAGGAGTAGGATATACCTTACAGAGATTAGTGATAAATCATGTATTTTTAATGAATATCAATAGGAGAAACCCCAGGACATAGCCCACCATCTAATTTGATTAAACTGTGCTGAAGGCAACACCACCTCTCTGGCTGGGGAATAGCACTATAATGACTTTGTGAGCATTATTGCAGGCTGTTTTAATGATTTAATGAACTGCCTCTATATTTAGTTCAATAGCCTTAAAATGATTAGTGTTTAAGAAAAATTAGCTCACTTTGATCTGATTCTATTTGATAGTAAGTTTAAATAACCTAACCCTTCAAAACACAGTGGAAAAAAATTCCTAGAATCACAGCCAGCTAACTGCTAGAAAACATTATGGCAAATCATTAATAACAGTTCATTTATGTTTAGCTACAGCATATGGAATGACATATTCATCCCCCAAGATGGGACACAGTAGCATATATTAAGTTGTATTATATCATTTTCCTATGTTTTTTTTGATGTGAAAAAAATACCAATACAAAAACCCCTCTCTGTGCTCATGTAATGCAAAAAATTTTCTCCCTCATCAATGAGACCACTTAAGAATTTTAACTTGTGGGTCCAGAGTATGGTTCTGTGTCATCCAGAGACTGGAAAATTGTGTTGGGATTCTGGAGGCACAAGTTACACTTGATGGTATTGGTCAGTGTTGAGAAGTCACCTGAAAATGCTCCAGCCATGAATGTAAGTCACGCTGCGGAGAGGGGAAACAAAAATACACCACAATGCTAAAAAAACCCAGTTCCAATTAAACAAATAAAATTAAAAAATATTAAACTAAATTTATTGCTACTCTGGAGCTGAGTTTCTGAAAGATGAAGGCAAGAATAGCCACTCAGCAGGGTTGTCTTTGCCCTTCACCTGTGCAGACACAGTGCAACCCACCTGTGATCCAAACCATCCCAGGTACATCACACCAGCACACTCCCTTACACCAGACAGCCAGAAGCAAGGCCACAAATGTCCAGAGTGACCAAACACCAGGAATCCAACCTAGATGTGGAATTCCTCTCAAGAAACAGCCCCAGCAAGCAGATCCTTCACTGTTTGTACCAAACACCTCAAGGGAAATCCCAAGTCCAAGCTAAAACAAGAGACCAACGCAAGATTCCCCTCAGACCTCGTGTTATGTTTTCCCACTTTCCTTTTCTAACACTATAATCATGAACTGATCCTTTGATTTTCAGTCTTGAGCAGTTCACCTACCACTTAAAGTGAACTCCAAACTGATGGGCAGCAGGAACCCTTCTTCCCCACCAAATAAGTGCAAATGGATTTGTTGCCAACCAACCCACCGCAGGTTGCGGCAGCAAATCCGGCAGCTGATCCCGTCACCCCAATGAACATTTTTCCTGCCCCTTTGCAAGGGACATGATCAGGCAAGTTGTAAGCACAGGAGTTCAGTTTTGCTCAAAAGAAATTTCCTGGTGTGATTGATCCCTATAAACAACGTTAAGGTATATCCAGGGCCTCATATTGCTTTTTTCCCCCCACACCGTGGTTATTTCTTCATGTCTCTCCTGCTTTCCAGCCATCCATCAGGAACAGCAGGCCAGGTTCTCCCTGATGCTGGCTTTCCAAGCCATTTTATCTAGCCTCTGTGTTCCTACATTGTCTTTTCCCAGCCCTCTGATTTCTACCATTGGTCCCTTTTTGTGTTCAGTGGGTACTTTCCAGTGTTTCATGTGGCCTGTAGAGAAATCTGGGACCACCACTTTCATTCCAGACTCACAGGACTGGTAATACCTTTATCCTCAATAGGTTTGATTTATATCAGGATTTGTTTTTCATTCTGCCAAGTGTCCCTCAAGCTGAGGAGAACTTTATTTTCTGTGAAATTCCAGCATTTCTAATTTTTATTAGAATCTAATCTAGAATCTAATTTTTATTTTATTGGAATAAAATAACATTCTATGGCAGTGACATTTGGTGAAAAATTTGCTGGCTACCCACATGTTCCATTTTAATCTGAATTATTGTAAACAAATTATTGCATAGTAGATAATAGCTATTGTACACCCAAACTATTATCTTGGTGGAACAGTACAATTGCTTCAACACTGCTCTGAGTTCCAACATAAAACATGTCAAATAGTTCAATAAGGCACACATTGTCCAAATGACACACTCCCATTACTAAAACAGTGAAAAATCGAGTTAATTTTCCCTTTCTGTCAAAAAGCTCCAGTCAGATTGTTTCATGGGACTATGTCATTCTGATTTCCACTAAACTGCGTTTTCCAACAGAAAACTATTCCATAAAAAAAAAAAAAAAAAAAAATCAGGCAGCTCTAATGTGCCTGAAGTGCATGCAATTAAAAAAGTTTCTAAATATAGCTTTAATCATGGCCGACCCCAATCTTCTCAGAAGTCCTTGCCCTCTAGGCCGTCCCAAAGGGATGGGAACATCCAGTAACAAGCCAAAAGTCTCATGACAGTGTATTGACCCCATTTGATATTTATCTCTAGCCATTTGTGAGAGCTTCCCAGGAGCTTAATTAAGCTCATTCATTTCCACAAATTGTGGCATCCTAGAAAATATCAGACTTCCCTTTGATAGATGAGATTCAGATGTGGAAGTCTTAGGGGAGGCAAGGTGTCTCTCAGGCTATTTGACAGAGCAGCTCATGAACCAACTTCTCCGATCCCTCCCCTCTCTATTGTGGATGTGGAATATACACAGGATTGTGCCCTGTCCAACCACAGCAAAGAGCCACTTGTTCCACACTGAAAAACTCCCCCCACACGTTGGGGAGAAGCTGAATCCTTTCATTTTAGCCACAAAATCACTTCTGTCCTGTCAGGCAATATTTAGGAGGAAAGACTCTTGCCTCAAGAAGCAAAGATTTGAGAAGCAAAGAGGGCGAGTGATTCTCCTCTGGCATTTGGGTTTGGCTTCAAATATCATCCTGGTCTTTCCTACACTGTATTTTTCTGTTTGTGCTACATTTGACTGCCTTTAGGAAAGTTGTTTTGTGTAACAAAGCCCACTTGAGGGGACACTGTAACAGCCTTCCACTCTGCAAAAGTGGAAGTATTTTCTGCAAAAGGCTGCTGCAAACATTCACTACTTATTTTACACAGAGGAACCAAAATAACGGGCTTAATTCCTATATATCAGCTAAAGATAATCAAATATGTGAACAGATGAAAGCAGGAAGACTTAGTTTTTATCACAACGGTTTTTAAAGGGAAGCCAGACAAACTTCTGTCTTGAATAACAGGTAAAATTGATCCTGCCTCGGGGCAAAACAATAAGTTAGCAAATCCCTCAGAGTTGCTTCAAGTTGGGAATTTTTTTTGCTGTTTGATTGCGGGGTTTTTTAATTTAAGAAAATCCATGATAACTGCAGGCTGGAAAAAGCACCTCTTAGTACCCTGTAAACACTTTTTCTTAATATCAGACATAAGTAGAAAAAAAAAAACTATTTCCCTAATGTAGCAAAACATTTTTTCTTCCACATCAAAACATTCAAACACAGGTTCTACACTTAAATTTTGTCCATTACATACTTTCCTCCCATAAATGTTTTCCTTTACAAAGCTTCTTCAGTCTAGTATGTGGTCTGCTGATATAACAATATTTTAATTTCTTGCACATATTTAAGCACTTCATTTACTTTGGAATTTTGGTTCCTAATTCCTATGATATTTTAATTGCTTCATTTACCTTTAGCATTTATACAGAGTCTGTACCAAGGAGTTGAGGCACTTGATGCAAAGGAGAAGCATTTGGTCCCCACACTAGTTCCACCAATCCCGATTTTTCCAGCTCATTTACGCCTTTTTCCACTGTTTCGTGCATACTGAGCTCCAATCCACTCCCAGCTGTGCTCCCACAGTTACATCACATGTAACCTGGAAAAACACATTTTTGTCCCAGGGTTCTTCAGCTCATCCAACATCTCAAAGGAAAGTTTTTTCCCCACTTTGTATTTGGTCATTAAATGTCTGCTATGGCAAAAATACAGGTCTCTCTTTCCTCTAGGATATGGAAGTGTAGGATTTCCAGTGCTTATGTTGTTCTGGGGTTACAGTAAAGTCTATTTACAAGTTGTTCCCCTGAACAGAGCACCACCACAAAGGTATCATTTAGTGTTTGGTGCCACTGTTGAGTCTCTTTCCCTGCAGGAGTTTAAATAAATAAAGTCATATATATATATAATAAAGTTATGTGTAGCCAAAACAGCCTTTTTTCTTTAATCTTTCTTCTTTCCAGACATAGTTTACCTGGAAAAGTGTAATGGATGTAAACCAGCCTGATTTTATACTTTGCTATGCATTTGTTATTTGGCTTACACAAACTCAAAGTGGCAAGATAAGACATTTCACGCAAATGAAGGTATTTAAGGAGGAAGCTACCTAAAAATAGTCATTTTTAGTGTATCTAGTGACTAAAAATAGCCACAGACAGCAGGTATTGAACAGCTACAGATTATCTCAGCCATAAGGATCTGTTTACACGGATTCTTCTGTCCCAAGATCTAAAGGAATATTAAAAAAACCCCACACAACACTTTTTTTTTTTTCAATTACTAATGTACTTCAGGACACAATGTGGGTGCAGCAGATGAAGAGAAAGGGTGAGAAGTAGAGTAAGAGAAGCAATTTTGCTGCTTCATCTCTTGGCCTCGTACCTACAAAAATAAATGGCTTGTGGACAGCTAATCTGAGGTCAGCAAAGCTTCCACTATTAAGCAGTTCCAGCTGGTAGGGATTTCCCAATTCCCCACTTACAGGAGCCTATCAGATTACTCATTTAAATTCGTGCAGATTTGAGGATTCAAGGTACAGATTTTAGAATAGTGACCAAAAAACCCACTGTGCCATAACACCAAAAAACCCCCAAAATCTTAACTTGAGCTGTAAGTGAAATTATAACAGCTGTACCTCCAGAAAACTCTGTGCTTCCCATATGCTGCTTCAGGTATGAGACACACACAGAACTAGTCAAAAACTGAAGAAAAGTGAGAGCCAACCTTATTCTGTCAACATTGACCTATTTTGTTCAGGTCTAACAGCTCAAAAAGCTACAAATTTGGTGAAACACGGATTGTAAAACCATAACACTCCTCAATTACTTTCCGTTGGCCAGACAGGCAAACCTGTCATTTGACAACACATCACGATCCAAGATAGTAAACTTTATCGCTCAGGGGTCATGAGAAAATGGCCACAGGTACAGCTTGCTAACCTTCACTAGGTAATTTTTCACAGTTATCATCCCAAAAAGTGTAAAAGCACAAAAAATATGTTATCTCTGAGCTCCGTTTATTGTAACATGGGTGAGATTCCCTACAAAACCACTTACTCAGTCACTGTTGTGTGTTCTCCAACACAGAAAGTCAAACCAGTAAAACATCTTCTTGACAGTGTGTCAGGAACAAGATGACACCTCTCCTTTCAGAGACCAACACATTATTTATCATTCTGCTCTGATTTACCTTTTCTTGCCACCCAGCACTGCCTCCAAAAGCACTTCACTGCTTGGTTTCTTAATATAACACTTGCACTAATATTTGAAGACAAAGCTAAGCCAAGAGTTCCAGAACCCGGTCTGCATTTTGCCAAATGCCAAGAGTTTTGCTCTTACCTGTAAGTAGATGCTCGATCACGAAATTTTGGCTTATGTTCATCTTCTTGTGAAATCGGGTGAGCAGTTTCTGTGGGGGAGTTTGAAGGACAGATCAGCTTAACTTCTCAATTCTCCTAATAAAGTTTTGTCTTAATAAAATGTTGCACTACATCCGCTGCAGGGACAAGCTCAAAGCTGAGTTTAAGAGCTCCCTGGCTTTTCCTCTCAAGGACCTTTGATTCCCCCTGCCTTTAAATGAAAAAAAATTCTACAGAAGCATAGTTTCAAATGAAGAATGTCCAGCAGCCCATGTGGAAACTCACAGCCAAATTGGCACTCAAATCTTGACGGTTTTGATGCCACATTTGAACCTTGTACATAATCAAGTTCAAATTCAGTATTGAAACCTCTCATGCTGGTTCTTATTTAAGCTGAAGTCCATTACACTGCTGAGGAAAGTTTTCCCTTGTACTATCCAAAAAGATGTTAAGACAAGTAAGAGTCAGGCATCTGAATCTTCTGTTGGAACCTTAAAATTACCACAAGCTGAAAAGACCCTAAAAGAAAGCCTGAAAGAGCCTCATTGCTGGCTCAAGTTAAAATAGGAAAATGTTAGCAGTGATGTGTATCCAGTTTCCTCTAAAACTGGACAGACACAGACTTCATTAATATTAAAGGAATTACACTTGTGTCCCTCACCTGGATTACCCAGAGCATGGTGTTAACATAACACAGGAACAATTGTCATCCTGACAACTTCCCTATGAAATCAGTTAAAGGACCAGGCAGGTGCAACACTGAGCTCTTACAAACCAATTTGGTTAAACATGAGCTGGGCCCCTCATTGAACCCTTTGACTGGGTCAGGCTGGTGCAGTAGCACGTCCTCAGATCACTTATTTCATGTCCAAGTTGTTTCCTCTCCCTGTGTTTATACAACACCTGATTGCTGTTATATCCTTCCTAGTGCTGTGAAGTTTTAGACACTTTTCATTTCACCAGGTTTTGGTTGGGATTTTGTTTGTTTTTAATTCCCCAGATCTTCAAGCAACGTTTGGAACAACATAGGTCTTCTGTTGTGTAATAAAAGTCTTACCAAAATAACTTTGATTTCTTGAATTTATCATTGCTAGCAGAGCTGCAGGATTTAGAGCTCACTCCATGCTATTCCACAAATGATTATTCTTGGTTGTTTGTATGGCCCTTTGCCCTCCCAGCTTATGGCCTGTCCAATATCTCCCTACAGTCACAGCAAGCTCCTTCTCTCCTCCTCTGCATTTTGAAATCAGGTCTGACTTGCAACAGACAAGTTTGAGAATTTTGTTTGAGAATACTTTTCTTTATTCTCATACAGATATTTTTGGAGTAGCCTATAAGTAATTCATTGCCTGATTTCTACTTCATGGCACATGAACATAACTCATAGTTGGTTTTTTGGCTTTTTTCCCCCCCAAGTTTTACAGTTAAGTATCTTACACTCCTTCCCACCTTCACAAACATACCACTAAACAAATTCTGTATAAAACCACATTTCTGCTACAGCATTTTGTCTTCCAACAGACCACTAATAATAGATTCCTAATAAAAAGTATTAATAATAACTTACCACTTATCTTTGGAGACCTACAAACTTGCTCAAAATACATGTTTGGGCATTATCTATCCCAAAACAGAATGGCAACCTGTCTTTTTAAATCCTACTGTAGTTGACCCTAAGGAGCTCCACTTGGTGCAAAGTAGTACAAAACAGGAGGAAAGGGAAGAGTTACACACACCCCAACCCTGCCTCAGTCAGCAATCCTAAAAATGGTCACAGTACATGTAGGGGAAGAATATGTTTGCAGGCAGAATCCCAATAAATGTGTCACCTAACTAAGGAGCAGATTGACTATTTTGCTTCTGTTTTCTGTCCATCTTTTAACCTTTTTTTAAATCCTTTTGCCATTGTTTTGCGTAGTGGATTAATTGCAACACTTTCACCTCTCCATATTTTATTTTTAAGTTGACAATGAGTACAGGTTATATTTAGTATCCTTCTTCCTTATACTTACAACTGCCTTTCTGTAGTCCTTTTTTCTATTCCCTCCTTTCATTTCAACTTAATCTTTTCCAAATACCCAGTCACTGTAAGGATATGTCTACATTAGCAGATTTAAGCATAACAAACTTGAGTATTTGATGCAAATAGTTAACTCCAAATTAACCTCCCACCCTGGCTAAGTAGAGATATGAGGAGCTGGGAAGCAAGTGCTTGAGGCCAATACTTTCCTTCCATTACCATGGGAAAACTGTCAGTGTAAACCCTGCCTATTCCTCTGCAGCTTAGTGATTGCTTATAACTTTTGAGTGAGTATCTGGTAGTGCCTTGCACCTGCTTTCCTTAAGTATAAATGACCAAGGGAGGTGATAGGTAATGAAGAGAGATCATGGATATTGTTTGTTTGAAAACTAAAATATTTTACGGCCCTCTCTACATCTGCTCTAAAGCTTTAAAAGATCTGATCTCTTAACCTGCTTGTTGTGCTGGTGTGTTCTAATGTCTTTATCCCAACCCTAACACTGCACTTTAATTAGATGTTGCACTGTAAAAAAAAACCAAAAAAACAATCTTGGTTGAAAAAGCAGCATCTTTTCAAAACATGGTAACTAAAATATTCTATAATGTTAGGGCAGAAGTAATTTTTTATCTGCATTAGCTAGATAAACTGAATTACAAAGAAAATGATTCTTTAGGCAAGAGAACACAATATATAGCTTCAGATGTGATTTTCTTTAAATTCAGGTCATAAGTTTGCTTTCCCCAAGTTGATCCAGAATATTAATAGTAAAGCATATTAATTATCATGTATAGGAAGCCTTTACCTAATCATAAGTACCATAACACTAGAGCAAATGAAAGTATTAGAAATACCTGAGAGCAGAGTAAAATTTTATTATAAACAGAAGTTATCAGCACTGTTTTGAATGTGTTTGTGAACAGGTTTAATCTATAAGTGCTCAGGTAAACTGAGAAGTGAACACCTTTGTTGACATCTCTTAACACAGAAGCTTAAAACCAACATCATTCTCTATTTGCACAGTCAGAGCTGGATTTGCTCTTGTTTCCATGAGAAAGGGCTACACAAGACATCAGGAATTTCTCCAGGTACATCCAGGCTGGCTGTACATAAGGATTTGCCCTTTCAAGAGATTTTTATAATAATACACAGCTTGTTCAACCATTACTTGGCAACTTCAGATATGCCCAAAGTGCAAAATCAGTCAGAGCAAATGCTTATGCAGACTGGCAGGACTGTCACATTTGCATTTTCACAGATACAAAGAACTGTTCTATGAGATTTAACTGACAATGGGAGGGGATATATATATTTTTATGCACAGACAGAGCACATGTAACTGTGCAGTGGGCATTTTCATCAATTAATAAAAGCTTTGGGTAAACCTTAGGTGAGCTAGATAAAACCTCTGTCCACAAAGTAAGAGATTAAATTAGTCTGCAAATCACTTCTGATATTTAATATTCCATCTGTTATATTTGCTTTGGCTGAAGACTGTCGGCTTGAGCAATTCCTGCTCTACCTAAATGACAGGTCTAACTATACACCTATTTTATGACTTATTTTTCATTTGTCTGAAAAAGCAAGAATGCCCCCTTTTGACTATTCCATATATTTCCCCTATGAGGCCAGGAGAGGGAGCAGTAGCCTGTAATTTTTCCCCAGGAAAATCAACCCTCTGGACGGCAAGTATTACGTTCAGTTCCCTACAGACAACGGGTGAATCCTTTGTTCATTATTCTTTTTAAAAGATTATGGGGAGAGGTTTTTTTGTTTTGGTTAAGGGGGCAGCAGAAAAAATGCGCTTTGGGAGGAGAACATTTGCCACAACAGATTTTCAGACGAGAGGTACACGCTTTGTAAAAATTAAAACTCATATTAATGGATGGAAAGCTATACAGGTGTCTGCACAAGCTCTGTGCTTGTTTGCCCCTGCTGAAGGCACAACTCAAATCCAGATCACCTGCCATCTGTAACTGCACATGCTGGCCAAAACATGATATTAAGGTCAATTAAAAATAGACTCTGTTACTCTTCTGCCTCTAGATACACAAAGTCTAAAACAAAAACCAAATACGTATTTCTCTAGATTCCCACCCAAACCTCAAGGCTTTCGTACTGATGCTGATGGAAAGTTTGGATGCACTTTTGCTTCAAATTCATCTGCAGTGAAACCTGAAACACGCCTTGAAATTCTTCCAAGATTCTGAAAAACTCGCCACCTGATCTTAAGCAATTTAAATTGCAGAGTTAGGAAGCTCCTCTGAGCTCTAGACAGCAGCGAATGACGTCTCTTCTGAAAGGTGACTCAGAGGAGGAAGAAATAAACAAAATAAAACGGAAAGACTGAAAACTTACTTGTGTGTTTTCCGGCTCTTCCAGAGGGCTGTTATCTCAGCCTGAAAAACAAAAAGGGAAGAAACCCACAAATGAAATCACAGAATGTATCAAGTAAGGTATTTCCAAAGGAGACAAGTAACATGGTAAAAGGAATCAGGCAGATACCAGTTCATGGTTTTTCTCACCCACATCTCAGGCAGCAGAAGCAGAAGAGCTGCACAGAGGCTGAGTGTGCCCTGACCTCAGGGACTGTCTGAGGGACTGACAGGCTTAAAGAGATAAATATTATGTGAGCAAGTCACCTGCAGAGAGCAGTGCCAGCCCCAATCTCTCACTGAGAGTTAGCACTGACTTAAGTCCTGGTTTATGAATCTTAGTCCATATCATGGGTTCTGTTTGTCAGCTGAGAGGCACATCCTTGCACCTGTGTGATCCTGGAAAACATAGATGAGTACACTCTTCAACCTACAGAATAACTAAATATTAACTGAAAGTGTAGCCTCTTTCCCTGAAAGACAAAAGGTGCTTAATTGCATTGGTATTTAATTTACAATACACAACAGTAATGACAATGGCAAAATATCTCATTCATCTGAAAAAAGCACAAGTGTTGAGCCAGCAGCAAAAAATGACAATTGGAATTACAGCCTGGGAGAAATCTCAGATCAAACCTGGGAGAAAACCTTTTATCTGTCCAAATAAAGAAGTTAAAAAAATGAAAACAAAGTTAATTTAACGCTGTAAAAGCAAGGATACGATAAAGTTCAGCTGTATACTCCTGAAAAACCAGAAGTCTTTCATGAGAGAAAGAAAGATTCTTTCTGCAACAGTGAAAAATAGTTTGAGTGATTTCAAATTTCAGGTTTTGCATCATTGGACAAGTTCCCTCTAACAGCACTGAGTTCCTGGGTTTAAAGTGCTTATTGGGGTCACCATGGCTTGTGAAAATATGATACTTGGATTATAAAAGACCTGCATGGGTATTTAGCCACATATCTCCTATTAATGCATCTTAAATAAAAGAATCATTGTGTGTCTAACTACCCATGCAGCTCCTTGAAAAATGTTGAGACACTGCATTCATATTCTATTCCCTCTTTGATGAGTCTTCTCTCCACTACTTCAGCATTCTCAAGCAATATTGCTGCAAACTGAATTTTTGTAAGTTGGATTAGTGGCATTCAACCTGGCAGGGGCCTTACCCATTTAAAAAATTCCAGTCTTCACAGAGGTTCTGGAGATGGCTGCAATTAAACTGTGCAAGTTTGATGACATATGCAGATTTTCTCCAGCTCATAGTTTTCCAGTGACAAGGTCTATAAAATCACCAACACGAAGAACAGGAAACCAACTGTTTAAATGTACTGTTTAGGAAGAGTCACTCTGAACACCTTGTTGTGCTTTATCACTCATTATTTACTTTAGGGTGATATGACTTAGCTCACAGCGATATTTTTAAACCCTGTTTTGCTCCCTCAATTCCTTTACAAACATTCCGAAGCATGTTACCTATAGGAGGGAATGTTCCAAAATAAACAAAGATCCCCTTACATGAAAACGCAAAAGTACCTTCAAAAAAGTCTTTCCCATCACTCCACTTTTTATTTTTCCTTCCCATTTGACAAAAGCTAAAGGAGAAGCAACAAGTTTTCTATCAGAATTGGAAGAACTGGTTTGGGTTCAAGATGTACCACTTCCACCTGAACTTGACTCCATCCTAAATCCTGTTCAAATTTAAGTAGTGTTCACTGTTTTAGGGACTTTCACCACACACTTATCTTTAAATCACAGATTTAAAAGTCTTTCATCTTCCTTCCATTATACAGGTTTTTATTTGGCTCCATAGCACTCAGTATTGTTTCCACTCCTGTTCAGTGTCACCACAAGTTTTGTTTTCTTCTTTAAGTGCAAAAGAAGAACACTTGGTTTTGATTCTGATTTCCTAAAAGAGGGCTGTGATCAGAGATAATAATCACTCACTGCAGAAATTTAACTTACATTGCTCCAGCCTTTTTTTCCCCCACCTCCAAGGACATTCACCACTACATTCCTCTGACCACCGTTTTCATTATTAAGCAGCTTAGTGAGGATATTACTCTGATTTAGAGAATGTTTTACTGGAAGCAAGTTCCAAAGAGCCTCTTTCCTACTATATTCAGTGTGTTAAGCATTCACTATCAGCTCTGGGATTTACTGAGAACTCAGCAAAGTCTGTTCTCATTCTCCACCAAAGATTAGAAAATTTAGGTGTTTCTATAGTTACAAAGAACGAGTTTCTGGAAAGCCCTTTATCAAGGGTGAACTCTGCTTCACTGAAATTAGATTCTCCTCACTGTTATTTTAAAAATTCTCAAGATCACCCAGCCAGTATTAAAGGGATTCCACTAGCGACTATGCAACCAGTTTTTTCCATGCTCTGGTCCTCTCCCAGGAAGCTGGAGGCTTTTATCTGTTGCCAACTAAGAAATATCCACTAGACTGAAAATCTACTGTATACTTTTTGGAAAGCTGCAGGGCTGAAGGTAAAGGCTGAAGAGCACTGAGGTTTTCTTTTCTAATCTTTTTCAAGTTCTGCACTCTTGGATGCTGCTAATTACAGTATGAAACTAGCAATATGAAAACCTCTTTACTCTCAGTCTTCATAGTTGAAGGTAATTAATACTTTTATCTTCCTACATGCTTCATTGATGGGCTACATGAAAGGATAAATGAAATGAATTCACATGTAGTTTAAAGAAGGGGAAAAAAAAATAATCAATCTATAAAGTTACAGTCCCAGGACAGAGGTATAGCAGTCTAGGCACGTTAGTGAAAAATACAGATGACTTCTACATGAGTAAAAATAAATATCAAGATGGTGAGCTGCAGGATAAGAGTTATCACCTTAGACCCAGCCTTTAGGAGAGACCTCAACTCAGAATTTACGTTCTACCTCATACTATTACGTGATAACAAAATTTGCACAGCCTAGTTATGAATCAAATATTTGGCAACTAGGTTCTTCCACAGCCATGACTAACGAGAGGTGGAGAACACACACACCACGTAAACACCTTAATGCCTCATCATGTTATTTATGCCTCAAAAAATTAATTTTACTTCCTGGTCGTTGCCTCAAGAAACTGTGGGCACTGAAAGAAATCCTAAAGCAAAACCAGACAATCCATAGATACAGTTGGACTCATGTTGGTGCCACACTGAGGACAATTCTCACACAGCGGGATCACCGTGGTTTTGTTGCCAGAAGTTCTCAGAGCTGCAGAGCTGAGCTCTTCCCTAACTGTGCTCCTCAGGCAGGGGACCTGGAAGACACATGGCATAGCCAAGAGGGGCACATGGAAAAGAAACCAGGTTAGAGCCCGAGGAGAGTCACAGCAGAGTCCACATTACACAGTGTGTGACATGTGGAAGGATCACACACCCACTAGAAATCCCTGCAGGAGCCTAAAGTTTATACAGTAATCAATAATTTCAAGAGCCTCACACTGAAGAGGGACAAATACAGTGTTTCAACCACTGAAATCTAACTCAAGTGTTAAGGTGATGATTCCAGCAATGTCAGTTTAACAGAAATCTATTGCTTTCTGGAATTACAGCAACCAGTTGTATTAATCCAGACAGAGCATATTCAGTTTTATTATTCAAATGCGTTACACAACAGTCCACAGAAATACAAGAATTTTCTGGTCATCCCTCAGGGGGAGGAAGGAGTAGTTTAACAAAAAGGATACTTGCACAGATGTGCAAAGTATCAAATTCACAAACACATGAAGCCACAGTTATTCCCTCCACTTCCCAACAGCTGGGACTGAACATTCCCCTCCATTTCCAAATTTTTGTTTTCATGGCCACGTCAATGTGGCCAAAATCATTTATCAAGATGTGTGTGGTTTTAGCTGTGTAACTTTAATTCTTAGCTTTACTTTGCTGAATCACCTGTGCAAACAACCAGCACTCTGCAGAGATTAAAGTACGAATTTGAACTCACGCTTCTCCCTGGTTTCACACTATGGCAAAATATTCCCAAAGTCTGGCAGATGAGAAGAGCATAATTAAAAGCAACCTTGCATAAGGTAGCATTGTTTCTTAAATCTCTGGAATAATTAAATACTCCTGTACAAAATAGGAAATAACACCTAGAGACTTCTCTTTGAAGGGTGAACTGAGCCAGAAAGCAGTTACTATATCTAGTTATCATCAATTAAATAAGAGCTCCTCGGGGAAAACAGGGTGCTTTAAAGATGGAAAACTTATCTGGCAACAAATTCCTAGTGACTCCATCTCCAATAATCTCAGAAAACAAGAACTCAGTACATCTGAAATCTTCACAATCTTCCCTGTGAACACAACCCCTTTATTACACTGCTGCAAACAGCAAGCAAAAAATAAAAATTTCACTTTAGTCTGGAAGCTAATAGAAAAAGGATCAAATACATTATTTAAGAAAAACCAGGTGGATGGAAGTACAATAAAGGCAGAAATGTGACTGCTGGATAACCAGTAAGAATTTGTGAGCTCATATAGTCTGTGGGTTTATTTGCACAACTGCCATTTTCTTCTTTTCTTACAGCATAAAGAAAACTTTAAACAGGAGTGAGTTGTATTTATACCACCTAGAAACCCTTTGTATTTTAGCAGATTTGATGTAGCCAAGAATGAACCCTGTGCACAGGAGCTCAAAAGTATTTCAGCATTTCTCCTACACACTGGAACATCCATCCCAGGTGCTGCATTCCTGATGGCAGCCCTTGAACTGCCCTATTTACAAGCAGTTTTCATGAACATCACACACATCTTTTCTGCTGTTCATTTGTTTGTCCCTTGCTTTCTGTTCTCTCACCCAATTTTTACCTGTAGCTGAGAGAATACACAATGGATGTGTTAAAAAATTTAATGTGAATGGAAGCACTTGCATTTTTGTATGAAATATTGATTTTGTCCTTTATGTTTGTTTACCAGTTTTTCAGCCCTTTACTTGTTGCTCTCCTTTGCTTCATCTCTTTTTTTTCCCCGTTAATTTTTGGTTTTTTTAAACACTTATTTATGAGAAAATCAGCATCATTTCCGTGCTTCCCCTGTGCCTACCAATTCCCTGATGAGACAACTCTTCAAACAAAAAAGAACAATTACCTGTGGTTCACTTCATCAACTTCAAAGAAGCCCTGTGAACAATGCACCAGACTGGATGCAAGTGCCAAAATCACAAAACCTCTAAAAGAAGTTGAGC
Organism: Neopelma chrysocephalum; assembly: GCF_003984885.1. NCBI lineage: Eukaryota > Metazoa > Chordata > Aves > Passeriformes > Pipridae > Neopelma > Neopelma chrysocephalum. Next base: position 4,570,456 of record NW_020897753.1, on the reverse strand, counting down.
TCTAGTTATGTCTGTTGCTTTTCTTTTCCTGTTCCTCTCCAACCACTGTAAATTATACTTTTCCTTCAGAAGAATATGACAGTAGCTTTGGTTAAGTTTAAGTATTTCCCTCCACCCTCAAAATTTGGAGGTATAAGTGCAGCAGAAAAGCCAAACCAGTCTTTATGTTACACTATTTTTTCTAAGCTCTTATCCCTTCATCATTCTGTAATATGGTTCAAGTAATCCCTGTGAGTTGCCCCTTCATAATTACCCAGGAAAAAAATCACAAATACACTTAATATTAATGGGAAGCCCAAAACAGAAGTAAGCTTGTAGAGAAAATCAATAGTTTGTCTTCACCTTCCATTTTCTCCCTCCTCATTTCACTATAAATAATACGGGAAACACACACCATGGGAAAATAGGTCCTGGGAACAATTATCAAAAGGATCAGTAAAATTTGCATTTTATACAGGAGCAGAATGATTTATTAATTGCTTTCTGTTAGTTTTGTTTCCCTCCAAACAGTAGGCAATTTCAAGAACTGGTGGAAACGAAGCACACCTACACAACCTCCCCAAAACCTTGGCAGCTGAAGAGATGAAACTCTGCCTCCTCAAGCACAGGATGAAGATGGTCAGCTGGAGTTCCTTGCTGTGGGCTCAAATTCATAATCAAATTCACTCTTTTTTTGACAGGAGTTCAACCTAACACTATCACATAAAAAGGCAAGGAAAAATAAAAACTTCAACAAGGTTTTACTCCAAGGTTAACGGACGTGAAAATTTCTCCCTGTTCACACACAGAACTGAGGTGTTTCGGTAATTACCAGTATCAACTCCCCTCTTTAAAGTTCCCCTGCAAGCTGCAATCAGAATTATATACGATCTCTGCATGAAGCTAATGAATTCATGCCAAGGAAGACTCCTCAACATGATAAGAGACAGTGCATCAGAGGTATTAGCATCAGGCTTTAATGCTCAGAAACAGGCTCACAGCCACGTTCCAACTATAATGGAACTAGAACACCAGTGTCACACACCATCAGCTGCCCAAGGACTTGAGTCCCCATCATGAAAGAAAAATCCAAATATTAAACAGGTTTGTTCTCTTCCTCTACCAAGAAAAGAAAATATGTGTGTATTCTCTAAGTAAAGCTATTCATAAAGTAATTTATCTGTAGAAATCTCCATTCAGATCAGAGAAAACAGTTTTTCAACAATAACAAGTTACACCTCTTCAGTACCCCTGTAAAATAAATATTACCTGTAAAATGAAAGTAGTATTGTAAGGAAAAAAAAACTACAAGGGGTATACCCCAGTAAATTTGGACAATATCTTCCTGGCAACTATTTCTGACCTAAGAGACTTTCTGAACCAACACCTACTACGTAAGATTTTTCTTTTCTTTTTCAGGTGTAGCCAGCAGAGATCACTGTTCTTATTCCAGAAAAATAATCTTAAATTACAAGTGCACTTTCCACTCCATTTTCCTCCCCGGAAGGAAACATATTAAAGGGAAGTTGCAACGGCAAAGAATTTAATGCACATAATACCTTTTTTGGAGGGTAGAGTTCAAATCAAATCTTTACAGAACCAATCTATTTAGGCTGCCTATGGGAGATTCAAACACTTCACCTCCCAAGGTTTCTCCTTATAGCGAAAGTCCGAGAAAGTGAAGAAATTTAGGATTTCCTATGCCACCTGCTTATCCAAATGTTAGCAGACCTTGTTAAGCAGACTCTGCTTATGTTAAACTGTCAAGCATCACAGGTCCTGTCTCCATTTTCCATTAAATGAGTATCCAAAATGTACTGTCCCCACATCTGATGCCTGTTGGTGGAGTCAGAGGTCAGAGAAGATTGTTGTAGGGGCAAAAATGAGCCAAGAGGAAAGGGAGACGATGGATTTGGACACGGGTGCAACAAGTACACAGCTTTGGAAATAGTTGGAAAAGCAAAAGATCCTCAATACCCTCTGCTGTCTCACTGTTTCCCAGGCATTTGTGGCTGTACCCCACCCTCAGACGGCAGAACAGCAGAGTCCTTTGGATGACCCAGCTCAGGTAATCAAAGTAGAACACAACCAGAAACAATACCGCCAAGCGAATAGAAGAGAACTGGTTGTAAATTTAAACACCATTTTGATTCATTAATCTCCAGCAGCTAAAGACAAACCTAAAGCAAAATTAACATGATTGTAAACGAAGCACTCCTGTCCCGTGGCTATTTCTCTCTTGCTGAGCGAGAACGAGTGGATCAAAGGCAGACACTTCAGTGAGATTAGTGCTGCTTCAGCGAGCTCACAGTTAGTTTCCATTAACTAACCTGTTCTAGGAGCTGGGAACACCATCATTAATCTTGGCTTCAATTGAAGGGAAACAAGGGAGTGACCGTCCATCTCCTGGTGCCACTGCACCTGCCCTACAAGCCTGTGCAAGTCCACGTAGAGCCTTTCCTTGCTGGACAGGTGAAGAGCTGCAACTTTTTTCATGCTAAGCATTCAAGACTCCCCTGGGAAAGCGAAGCAGAAGTATTGTTTTGCTGGCTCATCATCCAGTGGCGAGTTGAAATCCTACCAAGTGACTGCAGTTAAGGTAGGAATCCACTGGAATGGGCCAGATGAGGAGCTAATGGCCATTAGGAGCAAGCCAGCCTAGGGAGACCCAGTGTAACAGCAGCCTCAAAGGGATGCCCTCCAAGGAAAAAGCTTGGTTTTCACCCTGGCTTAAAACATGAATGCTTTATGCATTTACATTTATCAGCAGCTTGTAAGGTTACCAATATCTATAGAACTACAGCCCTTAAGTAAATTGATAAAGTTCAAAAGTATAGAGAAAACCAAACCCACAACAAGCTACTTGTTTAAATCCACCCATCTGAAACCCCACCTTCTACTGTTCAGTGTTATCTCTCAACACAGATCTCCCACACAACGTGATAGATTAGTGAGTCTTGAGAAAATTTATTACAAAATGCAGCTTTCCAGAATTGAATTTCATATTCTTAGTTGATATTCACAGCCTAAATGTATATATATATATATACATATGAATTATTGCTGACAAAAATCTCTCTAGTGAAACATAGTACATTACATAGATAAGATCCTCTGCATAAATACAAAGCTGGAATAAACTGTTTTTCTGATAAGTTTCTGTGATGTGGATAATATTTGAATATCACACTTCTCAAGTCACATTTCTTAGGTTTGTGAGAAAAATCTCATTTATTGAATTTAGAAAGACGGCAAAAGTTTACAAAACAAAAGGAATAAAATGAAAAGGAAAAATTACAACACATGTTGGGTGTTCACACAGTTGAAGCAAAAGGTTCAGTTCCAATAGTTGGTACATAACTTTTCAGGCATATTCCTCAAATTCCTCCAAAGCTGCCTTCAAAAATCTGTTTTAAAGTTCCACTCTTCTCTAATCATTAAAATGTTATCATTTAATCGTTATATGTTAAAACATTTAAATGTGATAAGATTTGTGAAGCACTTTTCCAAATAAAACAGTATAAAAATATTTCTGGACAAATCTGTCTCTTTTTTATGGATTACAACATATAGTTTATCTGCAAAAACGCTATAAAAATGAAGAAAATATTAAAATATCACAACTTTTCCTCCCCTCAGCCTCTTCTTCTCTAAGCTGAACAAGCCAAGTGACACGGGCATCCTGAAATTTTTTGGCTGTGGTAATATTAATGTGAATCTTTCTACAGAGAACAGTTGGTCCTATAAAGCCAATCGTTGCGTTCATCCCCCTAAGAAAACCTCTAAGTTATGTCTCTAGCATAGACAAGTGAATTACTTGACAAGAATTAATTAACAGTCATCAATGCACTTACAGGTGCTTAAGGACAAGCACAGCATCACACAGAACTGCCCTTCCACAACTGCGTTTGTGGTTCTGCTTCTCCCTTGCACCAACAGTAGCAGTTTGGAGCCTGCACGGATTTGGACAATTAGGAAACAGAGCCAGCTCAACACTAATTAGCACAGACTATTCAAGAGAGGAGACAAGTCACACCAGCCCGGGTTGGACCATCTTAAATTGCCACATAATCAGACACTTGAACTGACTCATCCAGCAGAGAGAACTTAGAAGATTTAGCCTAAAAAATTCACAGGCAAAAAGGTAGTTAGCCCAACTTGAATAGACAAGAACAGTTTGTTAAGGAGAAAAAAAAAAAAAAAGGATAAGATTGCCACTTTCTACTATTTGGTATTTCCAAATACCCCCTATGGAATTCAGGGGCAGCAGCTGAACAAACTGGAGTGGAAAGGGGGTGAGACCCAACAGCAGGATTATAATGAGGATTGTAGACAGCTTCTGTTAACCAGGAATAAGAGTATTGAACTTCAGAAGTCCATCAAACATGTGGTCTCCCACAAGAGATTTATAAAACACATCACATCATCATTAACTTCACAGATAATATTAAAATAATATGTACAGACTATAACATGAGAAAATGCAAAGCCTAGGTGTTCATATTTATAAAGCACATCACCATAAAATTAGTAATACCCTCTAACAGACTAAAAGTACTCAGATATCACCTCGTTTATACTACAGAGGATATTTACTCCTTCAGGACCTATTAGCAATTGAAAAAACAAAACAAACCTATTAGTAATTAAAAAAACAAAACAAACAAACCTAAACATCCATCCCACATCACTAGAGTTATACTATCTGGGTAACAGAGACACCCACCAAAGAGGAACCCCAACTACAATATTTAATCAGTTTTCAAGCATTTCTATAACCCAGGCACTACACAGAAGTGTTTTAAATATAACACACCTAAAAGAGAAAAGCACTACCATGAAACAAACTGTCCCCAAATTCTATGCACTCTGAAACATAACATGACTTAGTCACTGCTACACGTAAAACTGTAAATGTTACACAAGCAGAATACATGTTACATGCTAGAAATACACTACTAATAGTAACTAACTAAAGTCAGGATAAATAAGTGGCAAATAACAAAAGACCCTTATTTTCTGGGGGGAAAAAAAAATACTACTCATTGAAGAGCCAGCCCAATCAGTCATCTCAGATAACACTGGAAACTAGAATTCATAAACTCGAGGAAAATTAAAACTATTTAATTTTTATTCACGTACCTCCTCACGACTGCCTTTTTTGCAGAAAAAGCATATTATTTGTGGATCCAAGCTCTAGGCACTGAAAAAGTTCATGACCTGACCATCTCACCCCCACCATACTTAATACCTTCTGTTTCCCAGGCACCCCCTGCCTTTTCTCTTTAATAGTTTACAGCTGAAGCAACCCAGTGAAGCTTGATTACTATTCACTTCAATTTAAAATCAGAATTGCACCTGAAGAAAAACTTTTGTGCTTGACGAGCTTCCTAAATGTTGCAGGTGACTTAAATAAAAGCATTACCTCCCCATTAAAAACCTCCCATCGCACCTGTGGGCAAATGCAGCTCCCATTGGGGTACTAAAGCACGCAGCTGAAACAGATTTAATAAATAAATAAATAAATAAACGTGGATAATTGGCCACGTTAACTCGGAAAAAATAAAGGCAGTTTTTTTCCTCACACAAAATAGATGGGATGAACCTGGGAGAAAAGAAGAGGAAGTAATATACAACAGTTTTCCTGACAGTAGGATCACAGTAGTGTCCTGAGGACAACAAGGTGTTAAAGAAAACCCTGATAAACTTCTAGGAATAAAAAGGACATGACTAGTGGTTTAACAAAAACTGTCAATAAGTTTGCTTGATTTTTTTTTTTGTCCTTACCAATGCAACTCCTTGCAGAAGCATCAATCAGATCAAAGACTTTGAAATATTACCACAAGTACTGCCATGGAAATATTCAATAGCTAAAGTAATTTTTAGCTCTCCGTAGCATGAAGTTATATAAGACTGGTAGGTAAGGCTATCCTGCTAAAAGTCCATGTTTTGTTAATTTGTTAAAGGTTCAGGGCAAAAGTTGAGCTTGTGTTTTTTCAAAGTGTCCTGCAAGATAATATGTATTTTACCTCAGCAAAGGTGCTACAGACAACCCAGAAAAGTACAGAAATCATGTGCTAATCTCAGAGAAAGGCTGTGATACGGCAAGACATCAGGGCAGTGGGGAAGCATACTTTTTTCCAGAGGTTTATTCAACTCTGCAGAAGCACTAGGCTTTTGATTTTTAACTTTTTTGCAGGCTCAAATGCAAGTGGGGAATTGTCACCTAAATGTCATGGTCTCACAGGGTAGTTTGGTTAGTTTAATATTCAGCTTGTGATAGACTATGCTGGCCCAAACATTATTATAGTATTCCAGTACCTGAAGGGAACTTACAGGAAAGATGGGGCAAAATTATTTATAAGAGCGTGTAATGACAGAACAACAAGGAATGGGTTTAAATTGAAAGAGAGTAGGTTTAGATTGGATATTAGGAAGAAATTTTTCCCTGTGAGGGTGGTGATGCCCTGGCACAGGTTGCCCATGGAAGCTGTGGATGCCCCATCCCTGGAAGTGTCCAAGGGCAGGATGGATGGGGCTTGGAGCAACCTGGGATAGTGGAAGGTGTAATTGGATGAGCTTTAAGGTCCCTTCCTATTCCATGACCCCATGAATATTATATATGGCAATTAAGTTATGGTGAGTACTCAACTCCTGTCATTAGTAAAGTGTGTTAAATCCTCTCCACACCAGCTGAAGTCAGGGGACACTGGGCTTGCTCTTCACCACGTACTGGATGAGAACAAACTAATACAACAGCAATTCCCGGTCGGTTTGTTTTCTTTTTTTTTCCTATCCCTTCTATCTGGAAGGGGGGGTCAGGAGGGGGAACATCCCTCGGCTGTATCAGGGAGGCACAGGGGCGCTGCGGGACCCCCCTCAGGGCGGGGACCCGCCCAGCCTCGGGAGGGGGGTGTCAGCGCCACAAGGGAAGGAATATCCTCCCCGGGGAAGGATATATCCACCACCGGGAAGGACTGTCCCCTCCGGTACGTGCCCGGTGTCCCTGTGACACACGGCGGAGGGGACACGAGGGGAGACACGAGGGGGACAACGCGCCGCCGCAGCCGCCAGGGGGCGCCGGGCGGGCGGGCGGGCGGACGCGCGGGGGCCGCCGGGAAGGCGGCGGAGTAGAAAGGCGGGAAGCGCGGGCGGCGCGGGCTGTGTGTGTGCGCGCGCGCGCCATGAAGGAGACGCGCGGGTGAGGCGGCCGCGCCTTCCCGCCCTGCCCTGAGGGGGATCAGCGCCGGGAGGGGGGGGGCCCCGGCGGGTTCTCCGGCGAGGGAGGGCGGGCGAGGGGCTGAAACCTCCTTCCTGCCGAGGGAGGAATTGTGGTCGAAATAAATGGTGGAGCGCGCGGGTGGCGGGGCTGCCTTCGCCTGGCGCTCGCCGCATGTGGTGGCGGCGGCGGCGCCGTCGCCGAGCAACGGCAATGGCGGGCGAGGAGCGGCGGTGACGGGGCCGCGCCTCGCTGTGGGGCCGCGCGTCCCGCGGAGCCCCGCGGAGGAGCGACCCCGCCCCAGCCTCGGGCACGGGGAGCGCTGGGAGGAGCGACCCTGCCCCAGCCTCGGGCACAGGGAGCGCTGGGAGATCTGACCCCGCCGGCGGCTCCCTGCGGGCTCCGCGCAGCATGAGCTGCTGCGGCAGCGGCGAAGGGTGTAGCTGGGCTCCCTTCGCCGAAAGTCCCAGGTGGTGGGGTCTTTCCTCTGTTTTCCTGGTTTTTCTGCTGCCTTGTTTTGGTGGCTCGGGAGCTGGTTCCCAGTCCTTTCTCCCCGGCGCTGATGATGGCTGGAGGCGACGCCATCGCCCGCGTGGTGTGAATTTGCCCGCCGGCTCCGGGAGCGTGTGGGAGAGACGCCTCGCTGCTTCGTGAAGCTGTGGAAAAGGGGCAAAACCTGGAATAAACCCGTTTAAGTTGGATTTTTTTGTGTAAAAGTGGGATGTATCGGAACAGACGCGTGTCGGAGGTGTTTGTGGCGCGCAAGTTGTAGCAGGAGTTGGGAAAAGTGTCAAATTGCTGTAGGATTCTCGTTTAAACAGGAGGGTGAATGGGTTAGTGTACCACGTGTGTTAAGATCCATAAGATCACTTATTTATATGTGCCCGGAAGTGTGGCACACTTGAGAAAGCAAAAAAAGGTTTTATTTATTTTTAATTCCAAAAAGGCAACAAATTCCATTGAGCAGAAGCCGCTCAATAAAAATTTCCAAGTGCTGTTTTCCTCGGGTTTTGAGTTGTGAGCTTTCAGTAACATGTGCAAGCAACTGAAAAATATCTACTGTTGACTAGAAGAACTTGATATAAACACTATTTAAATATATATATTTGATGTTGATAATACTAAATTTATCTAATTGATGTTGTCCTTTATGTCACTCTCTAATTATGTGACATGTAGGAAGAATGGGGCAATGAAAGGCAGATGGTGCCTTTCTGTACTCTGCAAAGATCTTAAATGCTGGTGTAGTCCAAATCCCACTCTTGTTCTGTGCAGACTTTGTGAGGTACAAGTCTTAAAATGCAAGAAATGCATAGAACTTGGAAGCAGTTGCTGCTGTAGGTGTTTTGATTCAGTTGTAATGCACAGCAATTAAGCACAGGCTTTCCTCCTGTGTTTGTTTTGAAAATGATATCATAAGAAGGTAAATATGTATTATGAATATTTTTATTTGTGGAGTGGAAGTCTGTGTCTATTTGATTAGGTCAAGCCCTGGTTACACTTGTAACTAAACTTGGAAGACTAGTTGATAGGACTACAGTCCTAATACTTGCCCCCAGCTTCTTGGAAAACACATAGAACAAAGCTTGAAAAATGGGCTTGTAGAGAGGAAGGGGGAAAAACCCCACTAGGTGACTAAAAGCTGTGTGCAAAGTTTGATAATGTCACTTTGAGAGAAGGGAATATTTTCCCTCCAATTAGGAATAAGGAACTATGTGATAAGCTGTCTTTTTTTAAAGTGGGGAAGCTGTCCTTTGAGCACTTCCTAGTCTTATTCCAACCAAAATGGGTCAGGTATCTTAAATAGTAACAAACATCTCTTGACCAACCCAGTAATTCTTTGAAGTTGTCTATATGTGGAGGGGGAAATTACCCAGCTTGAATAATGGCACGTTAATCTCTTTGTCCTTAGGGTCTGGGTATGAACTCTGGCAAGTATGATGAGCTGTGCAGACCTTTTAGTGTTTTCCCCCTTTTGCTACCATTTCTGTAGAGACCTTTGATGCATTAAGCACCATTCTTATCTTCTGTCCCAGTTTCAACTAGTAATGCAAAATGAGGTGCTTTTCCTCCACTTCCCCCTTTCTAAAGCAAGGGTTCTATGTAATAACACACTGAATTTATTGCACCAACTCTGTTTAACAGACCACTTCATTATATGCCTCTACAATCAATTGTAGTGCTCTTCCAGAATCAGTCAAAACACCACAAATACACTTAAAAGAAGTTAAATTGTCTTGTTTAATGTTAGCAGGATGCTGTTGGGAATATCCTTAAATCAAAACAGACATGAAACTGAAATGTGCCTAAAAGTTATCCTGTGTGTGGTGTCATAGTTGGTTAATTTCTTACATCCACAAATGTGTGTTTGATTTGGGTTTCTTCAAAGTAGTTACGTCTTCTAAGTTAGCTCAAGTTATCTAAAAATCATGAGGGTTTTTTTTTCCCCCTCATTTATGTTAATGCTGGGTAAAAGAGCAGAAGTGGGATATGGAAACCTGTAAGCTGAAGGGTGTTTTCCAATAAGGTTTATCTTTTTTTTTTTTTTTTTAATATGTGCTCAGTCCTTTATTTTCTCACAGTACTTCCAGGCATCAGAACCAGCCTCAAGGGCACTATGGACTTACCTCTCCAATTAGCTTGGCTCCTCCTAGTGATATAGACCACACTCACACTCAGAAGCTGATTGAAGCCATGAAGCCATTTGGGGTGTTTGAAGATAAGGAAGAACTGTACCAGAGGTATAACAAGACTGTAAAATTTGTTAACCTCTTGGTTTTGTTTTTGTTTTTTTTTTTAAATCAAACTTAGTGTGAGGTTTTTTTACAGGACAACTGTCCTTGGTAAACTGAATAACTTGGTCAGAGAATGGATTTCAGAACTTGCCGAGAGCAAGGTAAGGAGTTTTTGATATGTTTTTATCAAAACAGCTGAAGCCTTTTGATTTCTTTTAGAGGCCATACTACTAGGATTTATGCTAAAGTTCAGCTTTTAACTTTAAAGTATCAAGTAGAGCTGTAATAACTGCTGTAGAAATAATAAGTTCTGCAAGATCAGGATTTCAAAGTCGTTGGGGCACTGAATAAATTTTGTGAATTGGCTCAATCAGTTGACTTGTTAACAAGGCTGAAACAACACCTTGTGGATGAGGAAGGTGGTAAATTGGCACTAATTTTGCCCCAAACAGCCTACAGCACTCAATCTAGTTTGAAATTATTACCCTAGACATGCCTTTTGAATGGCTCTTAGATTGTGTTAATTTATGTGCCTCTGCTGCAGGGAAGGCTAATAATAGGTCTTAATTTGTATAAATTAATAAGAGTACTGCTACATTACTCAATCTTCTTTTTTTTTTATTATTAGTGGGAAGCTCGACTCACTTCAGAAAACCAGTCTATTAAACTGAAAACCCAGTCTGGGAGTGAAAAGATGTGTTTATGGAGTCTGTTATAGTCTTCCTAAATAACTACTTAAACTTGCATGTAGGACAATGTGCATCTTAAACTCTCTCTTTTCTGCCCACAGAATCTTCCCCCTTCAATAATAGAACATCTTGGTGGCAAGATATTTACATTTGGTTCCTACAGGCTTGGAGTGCACACTAAAGGTAGTACTTTGAGTGTCTGGTCGTAGTTCTGGTGTTGGAAAGTGGCTTCCAGCAAATAACAGAACAAATGGAATCTCTTGGCAGGTTCTGACATAGATGCCCTTTGTGTTGCTCCCAGTCATGTGGAAAGATCGGATTTTTTTCAGTCATTCTTTGAAAAACTGAAAAATCGAGAGGAAGTAAAAAACCTGAGAGTGAGTAAACCCTGCCTGGTAGTGTGTGCAACTTTTACTATAAGAATATTCATGTTAGACTTGTATTAGTAGTAAATGTCTTACAAGCCCAAGTTAAAATAGAAATTGTTTCTGAGCACCTTCTAAAATACTGGTTTATGCAGCATGAAAATGTTTTATGTCCAGCTTTTGGTTTCTTCCCCCGAGGACCGTACATCACATAAGAGTTATTGTGGTTTCTTCTCCTCTCCCTGTGTTTGGGAATGAGTCAGTTGTATCAAAAAGCAAGGTTGTACCTGGAAGATATGATTTCATCTTAGATGTAGGGAAGGGGCTTACAACCACTGATCCTGATGGTTTGTTGTGCACTGACAGTTTGTTACAACACGCGATCAGCCCCTGAATCTCTTGCCTAAGTAGCTTTTTAATAAAATCTAATATTAGTACCATAATAGTGCTACACTGCTGGAGGGTTATTAGCAATTTTCTTTGTGTTTGGAAGCAACTCTGTACTGAGGAGTTGAGCAGTTTAAAGTTCTATACTTTATCATAGTATAGGAAAAACACTGAAACAGCAGAACGATGTTTCATTACACACATGCTCTCCTTCACAGGCCATTGAGGATGCCTATGTGCCAGTTATCAAATTTGATTTTGATGGCATTGAGGTAAGAATTTTAACTTGTAGGTTTGGTTTGGTTTTTTTTTCTTGCTTTGGAGTGGGATAACTTTTCCAGGGACCTGTGATCGTGCTGTTTTACAAGGCTATTGGTACCTTACAGTGTATTTAGGAAACTGTAGTTAAACAGCCTGACCACAGCCTATCCCAGGAGAAGACCCTGAGTAAAATGGGATCTTGCAGGAAAATAAGTCCCTAGGAAGCCATCATGAAGACACTTATTCAATGACCCTTTTGTGGCCTTTATCTGGTACAGACATTCCCAGAATAATTTTCTTGCCTCAGACTGTAAAAAAACCAGATACTTAAGGGCTTACAGCATAAAGAAAATGCTCTCTTATTTGCTGAAGTATAGTTAAGGTGGTTTGAACTTAGGTCTTAGTTCTGTGGTTAATTTTAAATTTCCTCTTAACAGGAATTCTAAGTTTAGAGTAATCTTTCCAACTTTGGGAAAAAAAAAAGAGGTGGTTTTGTAAATAAATATGGAACTTAGTGCAATTTTGTTGTTTTCTGGCAAGCAAATCTCTTGGCAGATTTATCTGTGGTCACATAATTCTAAATAAAAATGTTAACCACTCTTTTTAGAGTTGACTAAGAGTCAAAAGTGTCCCTCACTAGTGTGCTGTTTGCAAACTGCTGCATTGTAAACTCATGGTTGGAACCTTTTTCCCTTTAAGATTGATCTTGTGTTTGCAAAACTGTCCATGCCAACTGTGTCTGATGATCTCGATCTCAGAGACGACTCGTGCCTGAGGAGCCTGGATATAAGATGCATAAGGAGCTTAAATGGTAAGTGTGTTTTACACACCTTTAAAAAGGAAGTGTTACTGAAATTGGCCTAGAACTGGCACAGAATGCACATTACACAACCCACATTTCTGTACAGGTTGTAGGACTGATGTCCTGTGTGCTTGAGTTCTGAGGTGGCAATGAGTGGGCTTCAATTTAGATATTTCAAGGAGTTGTGTGTTCAGATAGACGTGTATTTTTAGATTGGTTTGTGTGCAGTGTTCCATTTTCCACAGCAACTCACGTGACTAGGTAGGGCACTTGATAAAGAATGTGTGGTAGTTCATTTAAAAAAAAAATAATTAAAATACCTGAAGTCCGACTTGCTCACTTCTTAACACCGTTTGGTTTAATGGTTCCTGGCTGTCAAAAGAAACCTGGCTCTTTGGAATTAAAGAATCACAGAATAGTTATGGTTGGAAGGGACCTCTGGTATCATCTCGTCCAACCCCCTCCTGCCAAGGCAGGGTCACCTGGAGCAGGTGACACAGGAATGTGTCCAGGTGGGTTTGGAATGTCTCCAGAGAGGGAGACTCCATGACCACCCCGGGCAGCTGTTCCAGTGCTCTGCCACCCTCCATGGAAAGGGTGAGGTGGAACTTCTTGTCTTTTAGTTTATGGCCAAAACATCCTGTACAAAGACCTTATTACAAATGGTTAGTTGGCATTTAAACTATGAAAAAGCTGTTGAGGGCACCAGTTACCTGAAGTGATACCGAATGTTGTGTGTAATCTGTAATTTTTTTAAGGAGATACAAAAGAATTAATTCAAACTTGTGTTCATAGACTTGAACAAACCATTGATCAGCATAAAACTGACTCGTACCTGTTGCTAGGAACTTCTGCACTTCAACTTTTGTCTTGCAGGCAGCAGGGTTACTGATGAAATACTACGTTTGGTGCCAAATCTGGAGAACTTCCGCCTCACACTCCGGGCAATTAAACTGTGGGCAAAACGTGAGTAACGGGATTGCTTGTGGTCTTTAAACCTTTCAGAGGCATCTCATGCCTTACTACTGGATGTACCTCAGCTTTGGGTTGCTGTTTAAATGACAGTTGTTAAATTGAAACCTCCTTTAGTTTAGATTCAGGGTCTGTTTGTGTGGTAGACTCCATGTGGTTTTTAATGCTTACAAGACAGGGTGCTGCATTCCTTGTCAGGAACCTGATTACAAATGGTAAAAATCCTGAATTAAGTACAAAAGGATTAAGAAAATTTTGTGCATGTGGCTAGAGCAAGTACCAGAAGAATAGCAGAACTTTTTTTCTCAAAGGGAGGTGGGAGTGAAGCAGTAGCTGTGGCAGCATAAACACATTTTAGAGTAGCAATATTTTGAGAAGCAGTGTGGTAATAAACAGCAGTTTTGGCCTCACTGCACTGCAAAAACAAATGACTTTGGGGCTGAAGTATGCTGGGGTTGTGAAGCTGGTGCTGTAAGACTACAGACTAACTATGGTATCCCTTCTAGGACGTGGTGTTTACTCCAACATGATGGGGTTTCTTGGTGGAGTTTCCTGGGCGATGCTGGTAGCGAGGATATGTCAGCTCTACCCGAATGCTTTGGCCTCTACTCTCGTCAACAAGTTCTTCTTGATTTTTTCAAAGTGGTAAGAGCTATTGTTTATTTTAATTTGCATAGAGAAGTAACATATCTAGATGTAGTTCTATTTAAAGATTTCCACTGACAACATCCAGTGGAAGAGTTTGAAATGGATATTTAAACGCTGACTTTTCTTACACAGGGATTGGCCAAAGCCGGTATTGCTGAAACGACTTGAAGAGAGCTTTCTTAATTTACCAGTATGGGACCCTAGGGTATGTGAACATTGAATTCAGAAGCCTTTAAACTTTTCTCCTGACCTGAACTGATGCTAAACAAAGTTGTAACATCACAGGTGAACCCATCGGACCGGTACCATGTGATGCCCATCATCACACCAGCCTATCCACAGCAGAACTCTACGTACAATGTGTCTACCTCAACACGAGCAGTGATGGTAGAGGAGTTCCAACGTGGTAAAGTGCTTTCCATGCTTATTATCTGGCTAAGCAGATAATTGAAACCACATTATCTGAACTAGTTTTGCTAATTGAGGTGTTTTAGTTAGGATAAGGTCTCTGGGAAGTCCACCTGTTGCAGGCAACGAGACCAGTTCAATGATGAACTGTCGTAGTAGATCTGCAATGTGTCAAGGGAATTCATGCTTTTTGATCTGCCAATTACTGTCAATCTTGTAAAGTTTATAGTCCTAAAAACAAAATGGTAATAAGGTTTTCAACCTTAATTGTAGGTCTTGAAGTTACAGATGAGATTCTCAAAGGAAAATCGGACTGGTCAAAGCTCTTTGAACCACTGAACTTCTTTCAGAAGTACAAGTATGTATGAAATCTGTTGTCTGAACCTGAAGTAACTCACTGGTTAGCATAATGAGTTGGGGTCTAAATAGAAGGTTGTATTTATGTGTTTCAGTTTGGGGTGGTTTTTTTTGGTTGGTTTGTTTGGTTTTCTTTTTTTCTTTCTTTTAAAGAAACTGGAGGTAGTCATACAAATTTTGGTAAGGATAAGCATAGGAAAGATAGGAAAAACTGTCTAATGCCACTGATGCTGTTTTTACTACAAAAAACCCCACCTAATATCTAGAATGTAGAATAAAGCCCTGAGCTAGTGTGTTTATTTTCCTTTTCTTCTAGACATTATATTGTGCTCACTGCCAGTGCCTTTACAGAGGAGCATCACTTAAACTGGTAAGTCTGGCTTTGGGCGTGGGTCCAATTCATAGTTGAAACTCAATTCAGTGTTGCACTTTATTTTTGTTAATTGTATTAACAAATGAAGTATTTAATTATGCAGCTAGGCATGGAATACACTTCCACCCCCCACTTTGAAGACCACTGTTCTGGAGTCTTAGACTTGGTTGCATAAATAGTTTTACTTAATGTAATGTTTAGTTAAGGACTAGATTGCACTGGTATGTTGTCAGCCTATTCCAGACCTACTTTTCTTCAATGAAGGGAGATATGCCAACAATAACTTCTGTGAATGTGCTGACTAACTGTGAGTCTTGAAATAAGGGGATATATGAGGAATTAAGGCACTGTAATGTGTGTTATTAACTTTTCAAGGGTTTTCTTTGTCAAGAAATTAGTACTTTGCTTGCTCGCAAAACACCTCTCTGTAAAAACCTTAATTTTACTTAAAAGCTTGGCTTGTGCTTTAAATCAAATAATTCTTTTGCCATCTATAAAGATAGCTTAATGTTTAAAAATAGTTCTAATAAGTAACACCTTTTATCTGAGCTTTCTAATATATTCACTTAAAAAATCCTGTCAGCTGCAGTTTGGTGTCAGTCACAGCTATGTACAACAAGGTGTGTGGGCAGAGGGCCAAATAATTCTTAATGTGAAATGTTCTCAGGTGAACAAAGCTTGTTGTTTCAGTAAAGACAAGGGAAGTTCTGTCTCTGGTAAGAGCTGATGGTTTTGCAGTGACAAAAATGGAGGCAAATTTTTCAGTTTATCAGAAGATAAACTTGATTCAGGTTGCTATAAGAACAAGTTTAGTTCACCAACTCTTGTGTGGATTTGGGGATAGCACATCTCTGTTATTCATCAACATAAGATACTTTTGAATAACAGGTAGATTTCTGACTGCTTTCCAAGTTAGGGTTTTAGGTAAAAGGATAAAATACCAGTACTTTATTGAAATTAAAGCCCTTATGGCCATGGTTGATTTCTTGGGGAAGATTCTGATGAGACTGACTAGATCGTTTGTTTATTAAAATAATTCTGGTTTTCCATTTTCACTGATCAATCTGCAGGAAGAATTGTATGTTTACTTGGGTGTAATTGCACAGTTGTGCTTGAGCCTTTTCTAAACCACTCTTCTCCTTGATCCTTGGGGTAAAAAGGGGTTTTGCTGCACTTGAAAATGCAGCCAGAAGTGCTGGGATCTGCTCCTTGTTATTTTCATCATAGATTATGGGTGGAAGTGTTGTATCTGAACTGTTAAGAGTACGTGTTAAACTTACTTATCTTTGTCTTTAGAAACAAAAGCTTGAATGTCACTGGAAACACCTCACATAAAGATATACAGACCTAGTTATCTGCTCAGCTTATTGATAGGTTAACATTGTAATACAAAAAGGCATCTAAGTGATGTGCTGGACACAGTTAAAAATGAATAAATATCTCTTGTTCTTACCAGGATCGGCCTTGTTGAGTCTAAAATTCGTGTGCTGGTTGGAAACTTGGAAAGGAATGAATTTATAACTATTGCACATGTACAACCACAGTCTTTCCCTGGCAATGAAAATCTCTATAAACAGTGAGTTTTGTTACTTTGCTCTTCTGAAGTACAGTTTGGCCAGTTTATTGTAACTTATTTATTTATATTCGTTCACCTCAGCTCACGGGTGAGAGGTGTTGGGTGTGTTCTGTAGGTTTGTTCACTAACAGGGTCCTGAGCACATAAGATCTTTTTAAAGAAGGGAGAACGAACTCTGAGAACTTCAGTGTGGTCTGGCTCTAACCTTTAACTGCTGCATACAACTAGAGTGTGCTAGAATCCAAATAACTGGCACCTGTGCCCACATCAGGTTTGTGAATCTGTCTTTTTAGGAATGGGTATGTGTCAATGTGGTTTCTTGGACTTGTATTTAAGAAAGTGGAAAGTGCAGAAAAGACTAATGTTGATTTAACCCATGGGATACAGTCGTTCACAGACACAGGTAAGCCTCTGTTTTGCTCTGGACACGGGTTTACTTCTTTATTTTCTGGTGGAAATTCCTTCACAAA
This sequence comes from Neopelma chrysocephalum, assembly GCF_003984885.1. Lineage (NCBI taxonomy): Eukaryota > Metazoa > Chordata > Aves > Passeriformes > Pipridae > Neopelma > Neopelma chrysocephalum. The sequence continues at coordinate 4,553,215 of NW_020897753.1, read as the reverse complement.
GTGAACTGTGCACTAAATATTCCTATAGAGAGCAACATATAGATTGGCTTTAAAACCATAACGTGTTGACACTTTTTTCAAAGTCCATCTTGAAACAGAAGTGTGTGTTAGTCACACACCGTGTACCATATGTGAAATAACAGTTCTGTAGATCATGATGTAAACACTGCCAAAGGAACTGCTTTTCCTGAAGGGAACAGTCAGATGTGAAGCCAGGAGATGTCCATTTCCTAAAAGGGTAGCTACACATGTTGAAAACCAGAAGTCAACTGCTGAACTTCGAAAGTGTAAATTCGCTGTTTCAAGCTCTAAGATGAGTTGTTAATGCCTGTTGATGGTATTTTTCCAAGACAACAGTTTGTGGATGACATGATCCCAGAAGTGTGAAAGTCACTGAGTTGTAATTGCCTCCTGTCTTGCATGTAAATTTTCATGGTCATATTCTCTTACTACTTTTGATAGATACAAAAATAAATTACTGCAAGTAATAATAAAGGAGTTTGGGGTGAGAAGTTGAAAGTATAGATCTTTCCCACAACCTGTTTAATTCTTCCCGAGCTGGTTGCTCTTGTACCTTTCAGAAGTGCATGTTTGCTTAGGCTCAGGCCTAAGAATAAGAGAACTGGGCTATTCTTCTGAAGTTACAAATGTGTTTGGGCAAAGTTCCAAACACTGAAATCCTTTAAATGTTTGTTGGAGTTTATCCATAGTACCAGAATCCAGAAAGAATTCAGCAGAAAAGGCATTTCTTGAGAAGTGTGAAATCCTTTGGTAAATGTGGGCATGACCAGTAGTTATGTGCTAGAAAGCTGTTACCATGTGCCTTGACTCTGAGAGAATATTTTTAGAGGGCAAAGATGAATTTCAAGTTGATAGGCTCAAGGATACAAGGCTCACTGGAGTCCTTTTGCTCAGAGACCTTTATTTCCCTTTTACATGAAAAAATTTTGAATTTATTTTTAAGGAACTATCCATGTTGGTGTGTATGTCCATGTTTGTGCTTTTGTTTTATTTTAGATCTGCTGTAGAAAGACTATTAAGCCTTTTTGTTGCATGTCCTGACTTTGATTCCCACTCTGTTAGTAAGCTGACTTTCCAGTTACACTCATGATAGTCCAGTTAGATAAGCTTATCTAAATGTGACTTAATTCTGTAATAACTGTTGTGCTACTACAGCATTTTCCAGTTCATAAAAGGCCATTCAGAAAAATCTGTTTAAATTGTAGTGAGTCTGCTAAATCAGATGTCCCTAAAATCCAGTCTTGCTTACTTGGACAGAATTTTGACATCTGAACTGCTGAAAAGTTGTATGATGCTACAGAACTGTTATGGAAAAAAAACCCACAATCACCACTGTAAATGCCAAATAAGAAATTATTCTGAATGTTGAGTGAAGTGCCTGGTCTCTCCTCAATGCACAGTTGGGGTGATTCAGAAAGTCCTCTGGGTCTATTCTCAGCCAGAAATCTAATGGTTAAGGGCAGACATGTTCCTAAAGAAACCATGTGTAACTCTGACAAGTACCTAATTCCAACATCCCCCAGCAAGCTAAAATTCTGTGTTTGATGTCAGTTTACAGGCAGGCCAGTGCCCTCAACATCCTAAAGGAAGGTATGAAGATTGAGGCAACTTATGTGAAGAGAAAGCAACTGCATTATTTTTTGCCAGCAGAAACCTTACAGAAAAGAAAGAAGGTATAATAAAAACTCGGCTCTTCTGGTAATTTTTTTTTTTTTTGCTTTAATAATTATTTGAAGACTTGATTTATTTTTTACCTGTCATTTCAGCAAAGAGTTTCAGATATTAGTCAAGGCAATAGTGGACTTCAGTGCAAAAGGTCGTCTTTAGGGGAAAGCTGTTCGGACAGTTCCAAAGACAGAGACTCCAGAGCACCATCTAATTCCTCTTTGTTAAATAAGATATCCAAATTGGACCCCTCTACAGCAGAGACAGAAAGGTTAGTGCCATCACCTGAGAGCTGTGGAGAAGCTGCTTTTAACTGAGTCACAGTGTAAATGAAGCCTAGGGTTTCTTGTTTGTGGATTGTAAATATGTGGAGGGCTCTGAGGAACAAAGCTGGAATCTCCTTTGGGCACGTGGTTGGAGACAGGTTAAAGAAATCCTGGAAAAAAAATAATTTTAATGTACATGAACACGTAGGAATGAAGAACTTGACACCAGGGAGATTTAGTCTTGAATAAAAATCTTCATAGGTTAGTGTGTAACTTGAAGCTGGAATATTTTATGTGGAAGTACCTGTTCTTTCTTCCAAAAAGTACAGTTAGAGCCAAGTGGATTAAGGAAGCACTGATCTTGGTCACAGAAACGCCAGAGCTGCTTCTGACTTAGTGGAGTGGTATGAGAACTGGGGCAGTAAAAGTGTCTGGGGAGACTTCCTGGGAAGTCTATTTATCCATAAACTACTTCAGCACAGGAGGAATATGTAATCCTGGGAGTAATTGCCCAGTCCTACCGAATGTGTGATGCCTGCTGTGTTCAGACAGTTTGGTTCTGTAGGGGTCACACAAAAAAAAGAAAAATAAGCAAAAACTTGTGTTGCACATCTGGGTAGAGCAGATACAATGCTTAGTTAGAAGCAGCACAGTGTGCTGGATAGACTAACCTGGGAAAACACTGAAGGAAATGCTGCAGTTTAAGCTGTGGCCTGAAGTTCAGCAGAAGGATGATCTTGTCCTACCTACATGACCTGTGACTGTGTTGTTTAATAGAGCTGTGGTGACAAGCTAAGAAGGTCTGTGCAAGCATGAACATTCTGGAAATGAGATATATAGTATTTCACAAACCAGCATTTTGTAACTCCGGTGTTTGACTTTTATAGAAATGTTGCATGTCAGAGTTGTAGTGGTGCCAACAGTGTAGCTGAGCCATCAACGTCTAAGGGACTCTGCATTCCCGTGACTGACCCAAGTATGTATTTGAAGTGGTATGTGGAATGCAGCCTTTAATTTCGTGGCCAAACTCTAAAAGCCAGGTGTCTCCTGCAGAAATGGAGGCTTCAGTTGCACTAAGAACATCGGGACCTCCAATGGGTTGCACCATTCCAGGATATAACACAGTTTCTCAGCTCAGAACGTGTTTTGTCCAAGGACACCATAAATTAAGTGGGACTCTAATCACGGATCCTAAGAGTGCTTCACCCAAACAACATTATTCACCAACCTCTAAAGTATCTCGTCTACCTACACCGGGAGAATGCCCCCAAAAAGCCATAGATGGAGAAAAGGCAAGGAAGGGGGGCTAGGCCAAGGGTTTGAAGTAGCATTAATTACTGATGTAGAATAAATTAACTGAAAAGAAATGCGTTTATGCATCCCCAGTGGATTTGGGAATCAAAATTTAAGCATAATTACTGTTTTACCAGGATGTACGTGTGAGAAATTGTCTTGAATATAACATATAGCTATTAAACAACATTTTTTCAGGAGCTGGCGCTTAATGAGTGTTTCTCATCTGGTGCCAAGGTCTCTAAATACTACTGTACTTATCTATCACTGCAGTGACCAATTGCTGAATGGACTCTCTCATCTGGAAGCAGTTCTCAGTACAGAAAAAATTGATCTCCAAGTGAAGTTATGAATCTTATAACTGTAAAAGTATGAGCTAATCTGGTTCTGGCAGATGCTTTTTGAATGCCTATTGATAGTTTTGCTGCTTTAGAAATCAGCAGCCAACTCAGCAGGTCATTCTACTGCTGAAATGAGTGTGGAGTTGCTTGTTAAATCTTGGTTTTGTGGAACCTTTTAGATTAATGCTTGATTTGGTTTATTGCTGTATGTAAATCTCCTTAAGTAGCTGTTCTTGTGTCTTGACCTCTGATTTGAGGCACAGGCAAAGAATAAGTAGAAAAAAAAAAACCCCTCCATTTTGACACTTGTAAAGAATCAACTTGCAGGACTGTTATCTGGTATTAAATATTGCAAGTACAGATTTCAAGGTTCGGGTAGTTAACACTTTTTGAGAGGCTTGAGATTCCAGAGGGGTAATGGTGGATTGTATAGATGTTCTTTTAAGAATGACTGCTGTGACATTTAATGTGTTGAGTAGGGCCAGTACTCAGATATGAAGGTAATTTTAGCACAGCAATTATTTTGAGTCTGTGTGTTTTGTTCTTCCAGCTAAACGTCTGGGATTCAGATTTCACAGAAAGAGGATGTCCTCAAGATGGGAGGAGGAGAGCTGCAAAAAATGTAAGTTTAAAGTGATTTCACTCTAGTGGACTAACTGAAAAGCTGAGTAGTCTAGTGCCTAGAGTACCTCACATAAATACTTTGCACATCTACTGATGGAAACAAAAATAGGCTTTTTGGTTTAGCTTATTTCAGTCTTCATTTTCCAAATATTGCACCTGGCTGCCCTATCTTTTACAGGTTACTACTAGATGATGTGGTAGTATCTGGTAGTATATTTTTATTTTCTTTTTAAAACCACTTGATTCCCTGATGCAAAACTGCTATAAAGACTAAAGCATTTGCCCTCTCCAAGGGAAGATAAAGAGCTTTGCTACTGAAGCATAAACTCTTGGGGGCACACCCTCAAATCAAGATGAGATCTTGTTGGTAGAGGTTGAAATACCTGAAGCACTGTTTTGTGTGCTTTTAGGGCCTCACAATGCCTAAACCCACCCCAGGAGGTGGAGGTTGTCAATGCAGGAATGATTTAAAGTATCCCAGCTGCCAGAACTTGCTGCCTCTCCATCATGAAGTTGGCAACACTGCCTCACAAATCTCTTCTGGCTTTTTTTTTTAGGGTGTCCTTGATGGAAAATCCATGCAGATTCCAGTGATCACATCGAGATCACAGGTATTTTTTGTGCTTTTGTATTCCTAGGTAAAACAGAACTAGCATTTCCATTTTACGTACAAAGATTTATGGAACATTAATCCCTGTAAACTTGGGGGTTTGAAGTAGTTGGTAAGGTCATGCTTCCAACAAATTAAATATCTGAACAGTGACCTTCCAGGTTTACTCACAGAAGTGAAGCCAAAGCTTCCAAGTTGTTGAACTTGAAAAAACATGTTTCTATGTCCTCAAACACTGACAGTTTGTGCCCTGATTTGGGGTTTTTTTTGTGCTGTTATCAGTACTTGTATTTCTGTGATGAGACCTGGAAGCTTTGAAGTCTATGAGTGACTTTAACTGTTCTGTGTCATGTAAAATGTTGTGAATTTGAGGGTTGTAATCTGGACAGTAGAGACAGTTTCCCTGATCCATGGATTTGAGAAAAATGGCAGCTTCCTCTATTATGCTCTTGAGCAACTTGCAACTAATTTCAGCTCCCATCAGGAGCTGTCTGTTGATACAAGAAAAGAATTGTGCAGGGGGGAAAAGGCTCTTCTTCTGTATCTGGTGCTAATTAAACAAGTGGTGTGGTGGAAAAAAAAAAAAGATCTCTGAAAAATGGGTTTGGGCCATGTTATTTTGGTACATAAAGAATGTTATATTCAGCTAGGAGAGGGTTTATCTGCTGCTACTTCTGAATTAATGAATTTAAAATTCATTGATTAATTTAAAATTCCCCTTTTTTTCTTTTTTTTTCCTGTGGCATATTTTTGTGTGTTATAGAGGCTTTCCAGTAAAGAACTACCAGATTCTTCATCTCCTGTTCCAACAAATAGCATTCGTATTGTTAAAAGATCCATCAAACTTACCCTTAATGGGTAACTGGTGTATCTCCAGGTGAAGAGGAATAATTCCTTCTTGATGGTCCATGTTCTGAATGTGTGTTGTAGTTACTAACAAAGCGTGAAAAGTTACTGTAACCAGTTCAAGTCATGGTTTTATACTGGGGTTAGATGCTTGTCTCCTTTTGAACTGCTCTTTGCATATGCTTGTAACATTATTGGCTTTTAAAAAGTCTTAACTGCTGCCACCAGCTTTTGAAACAGCCACGAAAACCCAACCTGTCCTGTGACTTGGATTCAGAATGTCAGCAGGGTCAACTGGTTGCTGCACCCACGTTCTGTTTTCGAGTGTGTTTGAACGTGCCCGTGTTCCCCTGCGCTTTCCTAATTCGTGTGCGCGTGTCATTCTTACCTTAAATTATTTTCCCATTTGGCACCTGCCCTCCTGTGCCTCTGCCACGATGGTGCTCAGCTCTCTGGGCTCGCAGCCTTCCTCTGTCTAGCACAGCCATGCCCTGCAAGGGTATTGCCTCCCATGGAGGCCCACAAATGATTGAAGTGTTGAAGGAAATGCAGCAGAGGATTCTAACCGAGGTGTGGGGATGATAGGCATGTCTTGTGCTGTGTTATCTGAGTAATTTTTTTTTTTTATCTTAAGACTGCTCCAAGATGAGACTTTGAGAGGCTTTTTCTTGTCACTGGGTAGTAAAGCCAAACCCTGAACACAGAGCTGAAGATGCACCGAGACATTGCAGCAGCTGAAGGCTGCTGTGACACTCGTGCCCACCTGCAGGGTGGAAAGCCAGTGGCAATGCAGAAAGTGGTTTCAGATAAACCCTGGAAGCTGCTCTAAATGCTTACATAAAAACCTCTAGTAGCCTTAAGTCTGGTTCTGTAAGCTGATAACACTGCTTACCCAGTTAAGTGCATTGGGGTGTTTGAGGGGTGGGGAGAAACTCTGATCCTATGGAACAAGTATTATGCTCCTTGTCTCTTGTAATGTCTTTCTAATGTGGTGTTTTTGTAAATGACCCTGTAACTTGTTTTTCTAGAGTATTTTTGTATGTCCTGTAAAATACTGTCTTGAAAGCAAAATTTAAAATCTTCAGTCTCTTTTTGTTTGGGGTTTCTTTTTAGTGCATGTGGTTTGCTTAAAAAATCTAAACAACTAAACCAACTCTAAGGGACAGGAGGAAGGCAGTGCCAGAAAAAAATGTCCTACAAAATGATAATGGCATAGAATTGTTTATGGTTGGATTCTATCTTAAAGGTCTTTTCCAACCTAAACCTAACACTACCGAGTCCAGCACTAAACTGTCGTGCTGGGGGAAATCTGAGGAGAATAGGAACACTGCTTTCCTGCTTCTGGGATATCCGTGTTTGGATTTAATGCCCTTGGAATTGTGCAGTTTGCAAACTGTTGACAGCTGAAGTCCCAGTTTGCCCTGTGGACAACAGATAGCCCAGAATTCTTTTAAAATTAGTTGCTTGGCTTAAAGAGCAAATCTGAGCTGGAAACATCTTAAGTACCCACCTAAAACCTTAGTGACAAGACTGAAGGACTATAAAGAAATAAGGTGGCATGTATTTTGTCTTGATTGTTTAGCATTCCTCCTGCTGCAAGTATTCCAAACTTGTGGAGAAAGCATGACTGTATTTATCACAATCTACTTGTTTTTTTCCTTATTGTCTCTGGTTTCCAGCTTGCTCCAAGTTAGAAATTGGCCTTAGTGGGTTTGAGAGGTCTTATTCTTTCCTCTCCTCTCCAAAACTTAGACTAGAAGGCTTAGATTTAGTCACAGGTTAAAATTAAGAAACAGAACCCATATTACTCCAGTAGCTTTTAGCAGAACTGCACCTTGGGTTTGTGAAATGGTTGCCTCAGCTTTGTGATGTGTTTTAAAGCAGTGGTATTCAAATATTGCCAGGTCTGTAGTAGTTACAGTAGGTTTACAACTACAGCACCTGTGTAAACACAAACTTGTCGTGGATCTGAAGGAATTAAAGCTGAAGTAGGTGATAAGATAAGATAAACAGCAAAACAAATATGGGAAGTGTTTTGTAGTAGTCTACGATCCCGTAATATTCCCATGCTTTTAAATTCTTCCACTTGAGTATTCCAAGGCTATTTAAGGGCTGATTTTTTTTTTCCCCCATAAGCACATGCACTTATGCAGCTACTCTCAAACCAAACTAACCTAACTAATGGATATCAAAGTATATACCTTTACACAAATCTTTATATTTTACTCTTGCTTCGTTGTTATCTTCTAATTGCTCTTTTTTTTATTTCTCCCCACCCCCTTCCCTCTTAGGGTTTTAAGAGGAATGTTCAGGGTTTTAAGAAGAACATTCAGGAAGAATTTAGGTTACTAGTTTCTCAGACTTGATCCATTGGTGAATTACACGTCTTATCTTAATGTATCTTGACATATAAGATGTCAAGTGTGATGTTAAGTGACGTCAGTGTTTTGGAGTTTCCCTGGATGTTGCAGAAGTTTGATGCTGCCCCAGGACTCTGCAGATTAGAATTCAGCTGTAATTTGTAAATAAAGTTCCAATTTATTAACCTTAAACGTTCTCCTTTGTTTATGGAGCAAGTCCTCTGTTGAAGTGACTGAAAGGGAAGTTACTCCTGCATAAAGACTCAGTGAGGGAGGCTCTTTGATATCAGACTTCCTGCAAATGTTGCTCTTTTTCTATCTTTCTTAGCTGATTGATGTATCTGTGACTTGAGATGAGGGGTGCATGCTCGGTCTCTTTAAAGAGGAGCAGTTCTATACTGAAATTGTAACTTTGAGCAAGAAATACCCTTGCAGGAATTCACATCTGTGCTTTTTACTTGTTAGGTACAAGCAGAGCAGCAGTTCACGTGAAGTCACCTGTTTTGGCTGTAGCAATTGATTTTCCTGTAGAAACTAAGAGAGAAAGTAATAGAATATTTACTTTTTGCCTTAATGAGGAAAAAGCAAAGGGGAAAAAAGGTACCTTGAAATTATGTAACCTTAACTTTGTGAGGGAGGAGGCCTATTAGCACTGCCTTTATGTAATAATTAAGTGACATAAGCTGTTCAACCTAAAAACACCAGCAAAAACTCCTGGCTGCATTTTTGTGATTACCTCATCACACTTCTTATAAAGAGTGTGGTCCTGTGCATTGTTCCAGTAAGTGAAAAGCCATGGCCGTGGGGAGCAGCCCCGAGGGGCTAAAAACCACCCTGGGCTGGAGGAAATCAAAGAGGGGGGGAACCTCTGTCGGAGCAGGAACTCGCTCCTGTGGGAAAACAGGCACCTTCCTCTACCACAGGAGCACCCCAGTGGGCTGATGCCTTCTGCCTCCATCCACCCACCCACTGGTGTGGCTGTGGGTGCTGTGAACCCCTTTCCTGGGGGGAATGGAAGGGGAGCTGTGGGTGGGTTTCCTGCCCCCCAGCCCGTGGTGGGGGCGGGCAGGGGGCCGAGGGCTGCGTGTGCTGCGATGGTGTCTCTGCAGTGCTCCCAGGGTTCCTTCTGGGAACAGCCCTGGGCTGCTCCCACCCCGGTCACCATCCTGGGGAGCCACCACAGCCCCCTGCTTCCCGCCTGGCTCTGCTGTTCCCTGCTTTCCCTGAGTCCTGCCAGGCCAACTGGAGCACACTGGGGTGTTTCCCACCCTTAATGGTGGGATGTTGAGAATTCCTTGCTGTCTCCCAGCAGGTTGGTCAGCGTGGGCTCCCGGCTGCTGGACCTTGTATATTGTTCTGGGAGGATCTTCACAAAGCAGTAGCCTGGGGGCTGATTTTTCTCTTGTTCCAGAAAATACTGTTAACCTCTCAGCTGTCTGACCTTCGAGAAATTGGTAGAAAAATCAAACTAGGACCAAAAGAGGACTGGGCAGTTCCTCTTTGCTGGGAAGACACTGTCTGAATCCTCCTGCTGTCTTCTCCCAACCTTGTTTCTTATTCACCCCTCATCTTTTTTTCATTTCTTCTGATCTCATGCTCTTGCCTGTCTTCTTTTCTCTCTGATAATTCGCATTTCCCTTTCTCACCTGAATCCATCTTTTCTCCCTGTGAATTTGAGCCAGGTAATACATTATTTGGTGACGATGAGTAAAAATCCCGGGAGTCCCGAACCTGGGGGAGAAATAACCTACTACCCTGTTTGAGTTTCAATGTGTGGCAGCCTGGCAATCAGCTGCCTGCTGTGGGGACCATCCAGCTCACTCTCTGCATGTCTGTGCAATGGAGAGAAAGCTGAAAATTTTGGCTACTAAAAGCAAGTCTGGTAAGCATGTGCAAGGTCGGTCTTATAAAAGATTCAACATGTGCCAAGTTCTGTGTGTCCTTTCAGAGGAAAAGCAAAAACTCCCAGTAATGACACCAGCACAGCCTCCATGCTAAATTTCATGTCCCTGTTTCTAAAATGTGCAGAAGTTTTTCTTAAAAGCTGTTGTAAGAATTCTTTGAATATAATTAAAACACATGTTCCTCGTGATCGTTCTTAGAAATGACTGAGTCATATTTGTTCTGTTTTTCCTACAAAAATAATCTGGAGGGGCAGTTTGTGTAATCATACTCCAAAGAAAAGGTTTTGGCAAACTGGGAGTAACTGAAAATGTGGCCTTAAAACAGGAAGCGTTGACTAGCCATGACCAACAAAGTGTGTTGATGGTATTATGATAAAAATAAATCGAGAGGTAATGCTGTAGCAAGTAGGTGCTAAAGCTAGAATTGCTTTTGTCCATGCAGTTTGAATTTTAATTCTGCTCTGTTTTTCCAGTGTGGCCACTTGGCCAGAACAGAGAGTTATCACACATACTCTGCCTCAGTGCTTGCATGCAAAGAAGAAAAGCTGAGGTTTAGTGAATCACTTGATGTATAAGTGCTTGGCCCTACGCCTTCAGCACTGCTGTGGAATACTGTTTGTTGTGATTTTTGTCAGGTTGTTTTTCCCTTTCTTATGTATTTGATGCTGAATTTACATTTTTATTACGTACAGCCTTTTTCCACTCCTTCAGCAGGAGGACATAACCCTGCCTTAGTGAGCAACACAACAGAGATTTCTAATAGCTAAGCTAAAGAAGCACCAGCTATTTGAAGTCTATACATTTTCTGCTCTCCTGAAACGAAACAGGCATTAGACTGTCAGCAAACTGAAAGCTGGTCCTGATTCTGAATTTTATTTATGAAACCAGAAGTCTTCAAGTATTTCTTGCAAGGCCTGTAACAGGTCATCACATTCACTTCTGGTTTTGCCTGGGTGGTGTAGCACGTGTTAATTTTCTCTGCTCATTTTGAGTGGTTTTACAGGTCTTTAACCAAGACTGTACTTTTTCTGCTATTTAGGATTACGGCTGTTGGGAGAGTCTGAAAAGCAACCCAGTGTAGCTTTTGCTCAGGGCACTTACCCAAAAAATAAAATACCCAATTTTGTCAAATCACAAAACAACAAGAAGATCATGGGAACAGTATTTTTTTTCTGGAGCAATAGGTTTGCAGTAATTTAGTTAAAATCAAGTGGGACAAAAACACGCCCCTGGGAACTGTATTTTGAGGAAAATGACAATGTTGCAAACAGCGAAGTACGAGGAATGAGAAGGCCAGGGAATCCCCTGTTTCTCTTCCCTCTCCTGTTCACCCACTAAATAAATCCTGGCTTACACCAAATGGTAAGTTGTGCAAGTACAGAGATGTTTGCTGTGCTGTCACTCAGAGTAAATGTTTGGTACATTTAAAAAAAAAAAATTATCAATCAGTTGATTGACATTCCTCTTACAGAAATGAGTAATCAACAGCATGTTAATTTTTTCTCCCCTTCATACATGTTGTGACTTCAAGTGGGGAAAATTAAGTAAAGGTAATAATATCTCGATGTTCTCCAGACTCTGCTTATTTCAAGTTATTTTGAGTTTGCCTTTCAGTAACAAGTAAACTGAGATGGATTGTCCAGAAGCGCAACTCTGGAGCTCGAATAGAGGTCTGTAGGTTCAAACTCAAATCTTGTTCAGCCTTAAAGGTCACTCCTGATTTCAGTGGCTGTGATGTCAGTGGGGAAACCCTGGTGCACTTCTGTGTGTCCTCGTGCAAAGGTCTAAAAACGTCAAACAGAAGCAAAGCCACTACTTAGAAAAGTTTAAGGTTACGGGGTAGAAACTAACCACAGGTTCTCAGTGACTTCTAAGCAAGACCTGATTTCATCAGCTCCTGCTTCTATGTGAACTTCAGTCTGTTCTCAGTCAATCTGTTTAGCTTAGATTGTTTTGGTTTTCAGCTACCTAAGAGCTTTTGTTGACAAACAACCCATGGGATGATGATCTATTTGTTAAGTAAGGGATGCCACTAACACCAGTGTTTAAGGTGACTTCTTATCCGAAATAACTGGACAGAGTGCCCACCAAAATTCCTTTTTTTTCCAAGACTTATCCTTATACGTGTAAAAATCCTTTTTAACACTTAAGTCTTTACAATTTTTTTAAGTTGTGGTTTTTTAAAAAAAAATCCACTTTAACAGAAGAGGAATCTAAGGCGTAGAGATTTATGGAGGGTCAGACAGAAATTTTGTGGCTAACACCAGAAACTGAAGCCAAGTTCCCTGAATGTGTGAGATTGTGTTGTTTGACCCTTTTTCTTCAGTCAGGTTGTCTGTGTCTGCAGTGGGGATTCCCAGTACATAACAGTTACTGTATCTGGCTAAGGACTATTATAAGGACTCTGGTAACTATTTCTAGAGACTAAAACTGACACCAACTTCTGACTCTTTTTTTATTTTTTTTTAAAGCCACTATATTTGTTTTAGCCCACTATTCTTGTTGGTTCTTTATAAGCTTGCAGATTAAACAACTTTTCTTTTCAGACCTTGACTTAAGAAGAAAAAAAAAAAAATCACAAATCTGTTTCCTGCTTATTTTTGTTTCTCCACAAAAAAAGTCCCACTAAGAATTTTAGCACAACAGGCAGTGCCATGGGACTGTCAGATCCAAGTTAACACCTTACTAAGTGCTGCTAGGTAAGTTCTTATGTCTTACTGTTGTGGGAATGAGTGAGGTTGGTTGGGAGAAATCTCGATAATTCCCAATAGTAGAACTGAAAAAAAAAATATGGTGACATATTTTCTAAGGAGTTACTGCTCATCTCTACAAAAAAATGAATGAACACTAAATGTAAGTCCTTATTTAAAAAAAATATAAATGTTATGTGTGTGAACTGGTATATTGTTGTATTTTTCTGAATGAATGACAGAGTTTACAGCAAGTTGCTCAAAGCCATCTCCCTTACAATACCTAAATGAATATTCTGTTTGCAGAGCTGTGGACTTTTATCACTCAGATGAAATTACAGTCAACTCAAGTGGAAGCATTGCCTGTAAGTGAGGGGTGTGACTGGGTTCTTGACTCTTAACTGTAGTGCTATGAATGTGTTATTGCCTGACCCCAAATTTAATAAACTTATTCCTGGAATCAAAGCTTGTTCAGTGCAGTGAACACACACAAGGAGCATCACTCCAGCACCCAAGAATGTGCTGTTGCTTCATGAGTTGCTTAAATCCCCTCCAAAGAAAGGTGGAAGAAACACTCCGTGGAGGGAAGTTGGCACACCCCATCCCTTCAGCTTTAGGAGTGTGAATTTTCCCAGATTTCCCAAATAAATCTTGTTCAGTCTCTGCTTAAGTGTGTTATGAGCCAAGATGGAGACACTTTCATGAGGGCAGCCACAGAGAATTGTGGCTCCTCTCCATCTCACTGGTCCAGGACAGGAATTTATGGAGAAACCAAACATCTGTTCATGAAGCAGTGCTGTGCACACAGCATTGGGAAGCTCTGGGTTGGAAGACAGCCAGGATCTCTTGCAAAAGTTGAAAGAATTGTGGGTTACAGACTTATGAAGGGGAGGATATTGCAAAAGAGAAGTGGACAGGATTGCTAGAGCATAGAATGGCAATGGTTGCTGTTATGGAGTGGAAAAAAACAACCCTTTAGTAACCTTTAGTTAAGCAGTGGCTGCTTTGCTGTGTATTGTTTTTATAAACCATAATCAATTTGGGGTTTTTTTATTATTTTAGGAGGTTCTTGCCACCGCCTTCATCCCTGGCACACCTGAGTCTTCCTCTTCTTTCCTTGCTGGAGACTTCTGCTTCATCAGTTGTGGTGAATCAAGTATCTGTGTATAGTTAAGGAGCCAAACACTCTGTTAAAGGGACCAAAATAACACTATGTTTATTTACCCCAGGTTTTTGTTATTTCAAATTAATTACAGGGATGTTTATGAGGCAGGGTTGTTGACCACACATATATAGGTTGTTCATAATGCATATAGTCTGGGAGAAACTGTAATTGCTATGCTAAATATAATTTATTCTGTGGTTCCATCCAGCTATATATTTAATTTTATTTTCCCATTCTTCTTCTAGGGGCGCTAGTAAACATTCTTCCAAGCAGGGATGGTAATGATGAGACAGTAATTGTCTGAGTAAATTATCCAAGCAGCTGCCTTTCTTTTTTTTTTTTTTTTTTTTTTTTTTTGTGTTCACTTCCTACATTTCTGGTGTCCTCTGGCATCAGAACAGAAGTAGAAGTTAGTCCTAGGCTATGTAAATTAAAACTTCTGTCTACGTTACAATTAAAAACATGTCAGGTCACATGGTTTCCACTTGACCAGTTACAGCAGTGCTGTTTTGCAAATAAGGTTTTAACTGTGTTGCAAGTGTGAAGTCCTGAACTGACCAAGTCTGTAGTAACTGGGTCACCTGCCAGAGTTTTTTCTTTCTGTGATGTAGGTCATGGGAATATTTGCAGAAGCAAAAGTGCTGTAATTGCATAGCTGGACCAGTCTTTATGTTGACATTGAAGCTTAAAGATGCATATTCAGGAGGCAGAAACAATATCATGTGTAATTAAGATGCGTGAAAGGAATACGAATTCTAGTTTTTAAAAATTCAGCAGTTAAATGACATGGATTTTTGAAGTAACATCATTGTTATTTTTAGGTTTACTTCCCAATGGGCTTTTTGTACCCCAAGAGCACAGACATTGCCCACTGTTGGGGAAAATGAATTAGTAGCAGCAGCATCTTGTCCAGCTGAATATTAAGGGTCTAACACTGGGGAAAAGAAAGCTGGAATTAAAGGAACGATTCAGGAGAGCTGGAATTAAAGTTTTTTCTTGCAGCAAGAGCTTTCTCCTGGGGCCTGTAGTTTCACTTGGTGGGCCAGGTAAGTTTGGAAGACTTGGGGCGGTAAAAGTATCTGGATGTGAATCAGGTCTCAGTACCAATTTCAGAATTGCAACAGTCTCTCTGCAGGCTGTTTAGAGGTGGGTGTGGGCCATAATGAATACTAATGAAGTGTAGTAGCTCCCTGTACTTTAGGCAAGTGTCTCTGCCAGTACCATGGCCGAGTCTCCTGGAATCAGCCAGATACAGAATTTACTCCTTATTGGACTGTGCAGCATCTGTACCCTTGGGAACAGATTTGGGGTCTCTTACTGAACTATGAGTCTCTACTGTCTCAAAAGCTTTGAGATACTCTTAAATCTGGATTGGTTTACTCATTTGATTTTCCTTTTTCAGGGTAAGGGAAAGGTGGTAAGGAAAACTGAAATAGCTGAAAAAAATGAATTATCTCTAAAAAGTCACAAACTTCTTTAAACCTCTAAATTTGGCTTCTCTGATTATTTTTTTTTTTAAAGCAAGTGATTATGTAGATTGACAGAAATACTTTGCAAATTCAAGTGGGAACTTTGCTCTCCATTTAATTTCTGTTATGCAGATGGTTGTTTATGCAGGTTTCCTTTTAATGGAAACTCCTGGAAAAGGCACAGTCAGCTGTCTCTGGCTACTTTTGGGAGACGAGAGCTCAGGATAACCACACAGAGACCAGCCCTCTGCTTTGCACACGAAAATCTTCACCCTCTTGTTCTGGAAGAGGCAGGAAACCACGAGAGTGTGAGGAGCAGTGAGGGGCAGACACGGTGAGGTGTGCTGGGAAGGCAGAATTTTGGGTGCCCTGTCAGGAAATCGCAGTGGTCACCACGAGGGGGCATTTTATTGAGTCACCACAAACCCAACGGTGTTACTCACAGTCACTGGGGCAGTGGCATCAAGGGACAAGTTGTTGTGACAATCAGGAGTTAGGGCAGGGGAACAGTAATCGAAGACTTTATTCCAAATGCCCCCAGCTCCTTAGTTTCTGCACTTTTGGTACTGGAGCCTGTAATGCTTAGCTTAGAGCCCCTGGGGATGGTGCAATGCAGAAGTTAGGTAACAGATACCTGTCTCAGCCTTTGTGAAACAGATAATTCAACAGGTTGACTTTCAGCACTGCTGACCTGACTTGCACCCCAGGGTCTCGTTGGAGACTAATCAAAGGTGAAGCTGGGATATCAGTGGCTTTACTGAGTATCATTTGTCTTTTCTCCATCTGCCTGTTAAGGAACCTTTCCATCAAGCAGTTACCTTTTCTTTACATTCAACTTTATATATGACATTGCCCTTCTAGCCCTTGTTCTAATTAATCCTTCTTGCCACTGGCTCTTTTCTGTCATGTCTCTCTTGGGTTAGGCCTTCTCCTTTCTCTGGTTCCTGCATGTACTTGCCAGAAGCAGCTTGTGGTAGCAATTCTCCTTTTGTGTCTGTTGTGTTTCCATTCAGCAGGCTGTGTCTAAAGCTGTTATTTCCACTGAACAGGGAAAAAAAAATCTGTTCAGTTCCTTTTTCTTGATGCTTGTTGTGCAACAGATCTCTTGAAGAATTCTTCTTCTTGGCTTGTTGTTCCTTTTAATTAAAAATAAAAAAAAAGCTTGATATGTGTCTTCTTTACTCACATACAGTGAGTAAAGCAGATGATTATTTATGCAGGTTTCCTTTCAATGGGAACTCCTGGAAAAGGCACAGTTAGCTGTCTTTGGCTACATTTGGAGATGAGAGCTCAGGATACCATACAGTGAGTAAACACCTACAGTAGTTTTTACAGGCATCTGAAAATTTTCTGAGTGTCATGGTGCCTGACATGTTTACTTATACCTAAGGCACAATATTTCAGACAGAAAACCCAGAGGATGTTGTTTGGATTTTATCTATTTCCAGCAATGTTAACATTCATAAGTGGAAATGCCGTGTGCAAGTGAGTATTTATCAAATTCATTGTTATAGGAGAGGTTAGCCACAGCATTGATTACAAAAACCATGTCAGACTTTCCCCAAATGTCCTAACTGACGAGTCATGCAGCAACTGCCAAATGAACAAGACTCTGAAACAGCAAAACCCATGGCTGTTCCGGGTGAGAAATCAGGGGCCTTCAACCTTGGAATTCAGAAAGCTCAGATGAGTGAGTGCAGCCTTGCTAGGATGTCGGCCCTTTTAATAAATCTGAATTATTTTATTGCAGCACAGCAGTAAACTGGATGGTACAGGCACAAAGTGCACACAGCAGTGGGGTGAAGCAGTGGAGTTGGTTGTGGGTTACTCAGGGTTTGTGGCTGAGTATTGCCGGTAAGATTTTGCGCGGTGAGGCGGCACCTGTGACACACAGCCCTGGGCAATTTGTACAAAGGGCTCATGTGGCTCCAGATAACATGTGTAGGGCCAGTTTACAAACTGCAGGTTTGCTTTGCATGTGTAGGAGGACTTTGTGTGTGAACTTGTCCCAGAAGGTGTTATGTGTTTACGTTGGGCCTGAAGAGTGGTGTCATTCCTGGCTGTAATCCTTTAACTGTACAAGTCAGAATTTACAGGGATCATTGGGCTAGAGATTTAATTTGAACTCTTACACCTTAATTTTCAAAGGAGCTATATCTGGTGGAGCTGTACTGAAACAATGTACCTTTTAACCTCTATTATTGGCTGTAGATGTGGTCTTTTTAGGTTCTTGAAGCTCAAGGTGATGTTAAGTAGCCTAAACTCCTTGTGAGCCCTGAGGAAAAAAGGGATGTCTTGTAGTGAAAACCTGGATGAGTGATTGTTATCCTCTGTAGGTGGATCCAGTGCATGGTGACTGGCTGGTACATGCTGAGATTTTGGGGAGCAGGGCAATTACTTTAGACATACCTTGCCTATGTATTTGTAGTATGTTACAACTAAGGTATTCTCAACAGCTTGCTGTTGCCAAAGGGACAATTCCCATCTTTCCTTCTGTTTGTTTTGTGGCTGCAGAAAGAGCAATTCTGTTGCTTCCCTTTGAGGCAGCAACAGTGATCTGGCTTATAGAGGTTATCTGTTTGAAAAAGATCTTTCTGGGGAGAAAAAGTTGTTTTCTGCTGGCTTAGCTCCTTGTGCTCAGCCTGAGCTCACCTCTTCCCTAAGTCATCTCCTTACAGCACTTCTGCATCAGATGAATCCTGACTGTGGCATAAGGAAGGAGTTTGCAGCTTGTCCATTGCAGAGGTCACTAATCAGCTTCACTGTAGCTTCACTACTCAATTTTTTTCCTTTGCCTGCCAACAAACGTGAGAAGTTCCTCTCTGTTTTCTCTGTTCAAACAATGCAACTCCCAAACTGTGATGTGTGTTCATAGCACTGGGATGAGGAGAAAGGAAGGGGAAGCATGTGAGAGGTCTGGGGGAGAAGGTGCCTGAGGACTTCTGCTCTAAACACTAACTCTGGGAAGAAAGGAGCCCAAATTAGAGATTTCAGAGAATTTTATCAATTCCTCAAGCTAAAAATACACTGTTGTGCTACAGTTCCATGACATTAATACTCTGTCAGGAAGCAGGCACCTCTGCCCAAATCTGTCTTCCAGCAACTTGTTCTAGCCTCGGTGCCACCACATTCCTTCCCGCTGGCACAGTTATTTCTGTGATTGTACATGGAACTGGCTCAGTAAAAACTGAGCCAGCAGAAAGCCAATGATCTTGTTTCCTCCAGGTTACTTTTAAGCAAGCTCCTGTGCCTCCAAAGGAGCGCTTGAGAAACACAGGAGTGAGTTACCTGGAGGGAAGGAGACAAAGAGGAGGGGACTGCCTTTTCCTGACACTACACAGTCTGGAGTGTCCATGAAACTATCGTGGCTTGACGCTCATGTAACAAGCGGTTCATCCCCTGAAGAAGTTGCATCACGAGTGGATAAGGTAGAAATGTGGGAGCAGGGAAGTATCTTCTCTGATTTCTCTTGGGGAAATTGAGGCTTAGAGAATGAAACAGCTTGCCTAAGAGTAGAGAGGCTGACTTGCCAAGAGCCAAATTCCAGTCTCCTGAATCACAGCCTTGTGCCTTATCCACAGGACCAACCTTTCTCTATTAGCATTTCCTTTCTCTCCACCCTGTTTTGAGGAGGAGGCACAGTAGCATTGTTCTATGTCAAACAAACTCAAAAGTGTGGTACAGGAGTGCTTCCAGCAGAGTGGCTTGAACAGCCTTTGAGTTTATCATTAATCTGGAAGCCATGACTTCTTTGGGAATGGCTTCTGCATTAGAACCTTCCCCAGGACCAATAACCACAAAAGCTTTAACCACCAAGAGGTCTAAAAGTGTTTAAATAAGAGGCCTTTGAGATTAAAAAAAATACTTCAAACAAGGCTTCCTAAAGGCATAGAGGATTAGAAATTGCTAATCTGGGGAGTATGTGAGGCTTGAGATACAGTGGACATCAAAACAGGACCTAACTTTATGGAATAAAGAGAAAAAGGAATGATTTTATTATTTTTATTGCTAGTAGGATATACTTTATTAGGAGAGTCATATTCTGAAGTACCTTAGTGTCTGCTTAACCAGGCCAGTGACAAGATACTTATCTTTGATCTAAGTCAGATAGCTGGGAACAGGAAATGAAGGCTTAACAGTTTTGCCTGTGCTGCTCTCCTGTCACAGCAGCTTCATTGGGCAATGCCTGTGCTAAGCACCACCTAAAGGACCATCATCCTTGGCTTGTCAGACACCGTGCCAGACACTCAATCCTTTGCTGTAAGAGGTTTTAGTGCTGGTTTTTGGGTTGGTTTTTTTTTTCCCCTCCACTGTTCTGATATTCCC
Organism: Neopelma chrysocephalum; assembly: GCF_003984885.1. Classification (NCBI taxonomy): domain Eukaryota; kingdom Metazoa; phylum Chordata; class Aves; order Passeriformes; family Pipridae; genus Neopelma; species Neopelma chrysocephalum. The sequence continues at coordinate 4,533,635 of NW_020897753.1, read as the reverse complement.
TGCCAGGACAGGAAGCTTTATTCCTTACGGCAACGTAGGTGTTACCTGTGCTGGTGCAGCAGCCGGCGAAAAGCAGGAGGGCAGGACTTGTCTTTGGGCTCGATAAGTGGAGAAAAATGGCATCTTAAAGCACTGGCTTTAACTGGAAGACAGGAAGTAAAGCACTGGATCAGACTGGCCTAAAAATTCTGGTATCTCACCTGCCTCCGGCTATAGCCAAAGTCAGCTGACAAAAACACTAGTGATGCACCTGGCTTGTGTTATGCAATGCTGGAGGAGGGGAATTCCGTCCTGCTTTTTGCAGAGATCTGCATATCCCCAAAGTTATCTCATGTTCTTACGCTTCATGGCAGCTGCTGACGAGGTTTCTGTGATTGCCAGAGCTCTCCTGAAACCCTCTACTTCACCTCGCTCTCCTGGGATATTCCCTCGGCCGTAGATTCCAATCACAGCAGAACAGAATTGATTATGTGGAATAGAGGGATCTATCATTATGCTTGCATGATTTTGAGTAAGGCCTCTTTCATGTGCTTAGGTTTCTGCCTTTTACTTGGGAAGGCTTCTTGGTTTCCATAGAGCTTTCCCCTGGTTTAGGAACATGAATGTTTTATAAAACAGCCACGCTGGGCTTAGACTAAAAGATCCTTTTGTCCCACTGTTGTGCTTTTCCCTGGGCATCAGATTAATGCTGGAGAGAATAGAACCATCAAGAAAATGTCTCCTATCACACTGTCCTTCCTCCAGTAACTTTGTTCAAAGGCTTCCTGAGCCAGATCTAGTCCTTGCATATTCCCATGGTGGGAGCATATAGATCTTATACAGTGAAGCACTTCATATGCTTGGTTGTCCTCTATTTTATTGAAGAGGGAAGGAATAGGGATGGAGTTGGAGTTCTGTGGTTGCTATAAGAAGTGCAAGCCACTCATATTTTCTCTTGAAAATAATATCAAGCAGCAGTTTGCACCATGGACATTGGTGTGTATGTAAGGTACCACCTGAATTTCAAACGTGCAGTCTTAGAGATTATCTTTTGAGTAGCCTGTTCCTGCAAGCCCTAGGACTCGGAGTTCAAAAGAGCTGGGGAAAAGTAGGGAATGTTTATTATGTTTTAGTCATAACATGGTCTTTGTATTGCCTGGAATACTGCCCTTAATTTCACATTGGTTTAGATCTATACCCTACAATAACACTTTCCTTCCACATAAATGTGTAGATAGTTCTGTTTTGAGCCGCAGAGTTTCCCAGGTGCCTTGGTCTGTGTTTTGTTCAGTAGTGTCACAGGCTAGAGAAGTAGGTGGACACCAGGGATATAAACTGTGTTTAGGGAAGCACCTAAATTCATTCTTCCTGAGGTGCCACACTTTTTACTATCTGAGATTTTTGCAAACCAACCTGAAGATAAGTAAGGAAAAGCATTTAGTCGCTTCATGTGCCTGTCCTGACAACTTGCTTTATATTCAAACACAAAACTCACATCTACAGCTTCAGCTAGCCCAGAGGAGTAGAACCCTTTTCCTTTTTTTTTTTCCCTGTGACCTGCAGGGATGCCCTCAAATTGGCAACATTTCTCCAGCTGTTGGCATCTTTGAACCTATTGCTGAAAATGCAAGAGGAAAGCACCTACCTGCCCTCAACCCCCAGCTGCCATCCTAAGAGTGTTTCATTTGTGGTCTCTTTGTCAGTGAGTGCTTTAGGGTTGTGTGTATGTGTAGGTAAAGTCTAAGTTTGATTTAGAATATTAGAGCCATTTTCCTGCTTTATTTTACATCATCAATCGGAATCCAAGAAACCCTTGAAGACATAAAAATCCAATCCTAATTTCTCATAGTTTTAGGGCACTTCTGGTTTGTTTCTTTTGTGTTAGTTGGGTTTTTTTTGTGGGAAATAAAATGAAAGATCATGTTCTTCTGGCAAGAAACTAACCCACTACCATAGAATTATTTTATCATAATATAATATCTAAATAATGTAGCTTTTCTACCCTTTCATCATCTAGAATTAATGTCACAGACATTTTGATTATCCTTCTTGTCCCCTACGATTCTAATCTTCCAATTTCAGTTATGAATTTGACAGGGGTGTCACAATCCTACCATGTGATGAATGATGAATCTTAAATAAGGAAAGTTTTGCTTGCAGGATGGAGAAAGATATTTTCCATTTATAGCAAATATGATGATGGTTTATAAGGTTATAAAGAAAAGTCCTGTTAAGAGGAGATGGACTACAAGGCAGGAAGAATAACAAGCATTGAACAGTGTCTTTTGCTTCTCTGCCTGGGTTGGTGTATGGATTTGCAGGTTATAGAACAGCGTTTTCTGCTGTGGTTCATTTCTGTACATCCCAATAATCTTTGCTTTAAAAAAAGAATAGTGAGAAAAAGAAATGTTCAAAAACCTACCAGTTTTGGACCTTGCTTCGAGTGCTCTTTGAGGCTTTCCTTGGTATTTTATTTATTCCTTTTTCATGAATACTGATCATTTAACTACATGGGCAGTGTGTTCCATTCCCAGAGTAAAGACTTAAGAAAAACCTTGAAATTTTGTTGCTAACTAAGTGCAGTCTTGCACCACAGCTAGGTGTGGTCTTCCTGTTCCTTTGTGTTCCTCTTTTTACAGGTGTTTTTTAATTCCCCCCCTAGATTTGCTTGGTTGTTACTGACCCCTCCACCTGAGCCAGACTTGAGGCTCTGGGGTTATTCCCAGTGTCCAACTCCTTCGCTCGATCTCGCTGCGTCAGGGCCAAGCTCTGAAGGTTTGGTAGGTTTAAAGTTGATCATTGTGATTTTAATCAGTTTGCTGGTGATTAGTTTTTCCTTACCTTCAGTATTGGTCTCTCCCCAGTACGTGCAGCTCTGTTACTGAATTAGAGTGGGTTGGGAGGGGCCTTCAAAGACCATCTCGTTCCAACCCCTTGCTTTGAGGCAGGAGCATCTTCCACTAGACCGGGTTGCTCTGAGCCCCATCCAGCCTGGCCTTGAGCTCTTCCAGGGGTGGGGCATCCACAGCTTCTCTGGGTAGCCTTGTTCCAGTGCCCTACCACCCTCACAAGGAAGAATTTCTTCCTAAATATCACATCTTATCCTGCCCTCTATCAGTTTAAAGCCATGCCCTCTTGTTCTGTTACTACAGGCTTTGGTAAAAAGTCTGTCCTTGTCCTTCTAATAAACCCAGTACTGGGAGGCAGGGGCTTGGAAGGCTGGAAGGCTGCAGTAGGGTCTCCCTGGAGCTTTTTCCAGGCTCCATGCAGCTGAGGAGAAGATGGATAACGAGGGAGCTGGGTCTCTTGGGGCTGACAGAGCGGGAAATGGGGGTGTCGGAGTGCTGTAGGGATGCTGCTGGAAAGAAAGGTGAGAGGGTATGGACGGAAACAGGCTCAAGTTCTCTCTGCAATCAGAAGGATTCAACTTTTCCCTTTGCACCTCTGGCTACCGGGAAGGGCAGGGCCGGAGGACAAACTTCTTTTGCTGCCTTCTCCCCGGGGCCGGGGGTCTCGGGGGGCATGGGGGGGGGGGCACAGCCCGTCCCCGCTCCCTGCGCTGCCGCTGCCGCCGGGCGGGGCGGGCGGGACGGACGCGGCGGGGGCGGGCGGGGGGCGGCTCCGCGGCGCTGGGTCCGCCCGCCGGCCGGGAAATTCCCCCTGAAAAGGGCGGCGAGCCCGGGCCGTCCGTTCCGTCCCTCCGAGGTGTGCGGGCCCGGGCGGGAGCCCCGCGGCGCAGAGGCCCCGAGCGCGGAGCTGTCACCATGGCCGGTGAGCCGGGGATGGGACGGGGGGGGGGGGGACGCGGCGGGGAGCGGTCCCGGGAAGAGGAGCCGAGCCCGCTCCGCCCTTCCTCGCTGCTGGCGGTCGGTACTTGCGCTAAAGAAGCGCTGGGTTGTTGGCGTTAATCGCGATGAGATCTTATAAGGTTGTTGTTAGGTTTCAAACGCGTCTTTTAAGTCTTACAGTTGTGTTGTCTGGGTTGTTAAATGCGGGTCTCCTATCTGGGTGATGCTCGTATCGGGATCCTGCTCGCGTCGGGACTCGGCCGTGGGAATGCAAATGAATGAGAAACAGAGATGGCACAAATGCAAAGCAACGCAGATAAGGGATCGTGCTTTGAGTAATTGCAACAAAAAGCGCAATTAAGTTTCTTGAGGCTAAATTAAACCGGGTTTGTCATCCTTTCGGGAGGAGTCTCTCTGGTATCTGTCTTAGGGTTTAAGAAAACCCCCTAAATTTAAAACTTGGCTACGGTAATTAGAATAGCATTTCTAGGGAAAGCTGCTTTCCAAATTTGCAAAGTGTATGTTCTGTTCCCGCTCAGCAAACTTTAACTCCTGGTAAATATATAGGTGTGCCAACTATCAACAAAGAGAGAAAACAACCGGCTTTGTACAGAGGCATCTTTTAAACGTTATGTTTGATTTTAGAGTGGCAAAAATGAAGCAGGAGACAGCAGTTTTGGGGTTTTTTTTGATTCGCGTCTTTATGTATTTTCAGTGTAATTAGGAACCAGATAAGGAATTTTTTCAGCGGGGGAAGTTCATAACTTCCTGGTACTAACTTGCTTTTGTAGTTGGCTTTTTTTTTTTTTCCTTTTGGTGACTGTTTTGTCATGTAACGCGATAGTAAAGAGGAAGTTCGTGAGCAGTTTTTTTGTCTCTGTTAGAATCTGTGCAGTTTGTGGAGCCTTAGGTAGATTACTGCTTTTTAAAATCAAATCTTGTTTACGTTTTCAGTTGCTTTTGCTTGAGCTGGAATGTGCTGTAACAAAGCTTCCACCATCACCTTTTTTTTTTTTTTTTTTTTTTTTTTTGCCTGAGGTGTTGTAGAAGGTTAGAAGTGGATAGATTCTTGCTTTTTAGAAACCACCGATGTGGGGTCACCAGGGATTTGTGCAGAGCAGTGACATCAAGAGTTGAAGGGAGATGCTTCTCCCATCTGTGTCTCACTGCAGTCACCGCGGGGCTGGAGGGTTTCGGGTGATACTTTCACATCTTCCACCAAGACCCACAGCTGCTCTGCTTTCACATGCAGATGTTGCTGGAGAGTGTTCGCGGGTGCTCCTGGTTGTGCAAGAAAAATACAAATTGGGCAATTCCTCCAGAGGAAAGGAAGGAGGCAGAACGTCGGTTCTGCTGTCGCTTTGCATGGTGGCAGCATGTCACACTTCCTCCCTCATGGCACAGGCTGTGTTAAACTTTGAATCATCTTGGAGAGATGGAAGTTTGTTCTGAGTTTCTGGGATTGTCCTTTTGTTTCTCTTTCTATTGCTCAAAACAGATGACAATAAAAGACTCTTCAGTCCTTGAATGAGCATAAGCTGGTGGAACTCTTGGAGCTGTCACTGCTTTTACCTATTTTCCTTGCATATGTAATCAGGACACTTGATCTACTAATTCTCTTTAAAATTATTTAGTGCAGTATTCAGGGCAGGAGGAGAAATAAACAATTTGACAACAATAAGAACGAGAGGCAGGTTGTAATATGTAGCACAGCGTTTCTATTGCTAGCATGTGTATAGGCAATTATAATTAATTACAAAGACAAATTAAACTCTTAAGCACTTAGATGAAGGATTAGCTAGATTTTTTTTTTCTTTTCTTGCATTTCAAATGCTTTTTGGAGTAGTTGTGGGCAGGCAGGTAATATGAGTAGCCGTGCATTTCTCTTCCAGAATTAGTGAGAGTTTGTTTTTTTGACGTAGCTCGTATTTGTTTGACAAACAGCGAGACCTGAAGAAGACGGGTCTGTAACAGCAGTGGGGGAGCTGAAAGACCTCTGTGTGTGAGAGCAGGTCGTGGAATAGTTAAGCCATGCCACCTCTTAAGCACATTGCTGATTTACAGAAACGGGGGACGCCGGACAGCCTCCAGTTGGCTGCAGAGAGCACAAACACTTCTCAGCGTTTCCTCTCTGCACAAAACATGATGACACCGATAATCACGGCGGAGATGATAACGTGATTCTTAAACAGAGCGAGAGGGAACCAAGATAAAGTGAAGTTTAATGTTTAATCTCCAGAGGCTGCAGCGTCACCGAGCTTTACTTTCCCACAAACACACCTGGCTCTTAAGCAGTGGGTTCGCCTTCAATGACATTCGTTTCGACCACAGCCCTGTAAAGATCACTGAGCCCGGGGTTTTAAAATACAGTGCTCTTAATAGGTGAGGGAAAAAAAAAGCTCTCTTAAGCGAGTATTAATAGAGTGTGAAGGGAAATTACTGGTTAGAGCAGCGAGAGTTAAAGACCTCAAGTGATCGCGCTCTGCCGGAGTTTCGAACAGCGAGGCTCTGGCTAGTTTTGGCAAACACGTAATGTCTGTGGGTGTCCTGCACATCTGGTTAGCAGCTCTGTAAGCACAAGAACCTCCAAGTACCACGATTAGTAGGCTCTTGGCTGCAGTTTTGTCATTATAGCCTCTAAAATGGATTTTTAGTTTAGCGTATGGGCGCGTGTCTGCGTTTGTGGCGTGCTGGGCTGTGTAGGAATGGGAAGGTGAGGTTGCTCTCTCTCCTCGATTGTGTGATGGAAATGGGAGGCTCGCTGATATGCAGCAGGCACTCCTTGCTGCTGGCTGAAGTCCTCTGTTGTCTGGACTGCAGGACTGTGCTGATAAATGCAAAAGCCTAAGCACACTGAAGTGTGAAAGTTAAAACAGCCACACACAGGTGTGTGAGCATGGTTTTGTGAGGAGCTCAGGCTTCTGCTCTCTCTAAAACCAGCTTTATGTCATTTCTAGGCTTTTTGTTGTCAGTGCCTGTCTCCTGTGCCCTTTGCTGGACTTGCTAATTTTCTAGACAGAGAAAATATGCAAAGCTTGTCTAAAGAGAGTTAGGTAAGAGCTGGGAAGTATCTAGGAAAAGGAACCATCCTTCTAAGTAACTGGACCTAGAGTAGTGGCTAATATGTATTTAATGTAACAGCTTGTGGTTGATGTTCAGAAAATCACTTAAAATCTACTTGATGGGAGGTGATTAGTTTAGAAACTGTAGTTTGATTGAGTGTAAGAAAGGTCTATAACGAGTCCTGAACCATAGTTCTCAGAGGTTTTGACACCACATACAGCCTGGAGTGGAAGTGCATTGTGTCTGTGGAACAGGCATTCAGGTTTTGAGGAGGCAGGTGTGGTTGAAGATGATCCCAGCCAAGAGCTGCTCTCTCACTGCTGTTCCACTGCTGGCTGTAGGTGTGTGACAGCTAAATGTGCATTCGGATCAGACCAAGGTGACGTTTTGGGGAGGTAGTTCTTTCCGTCCCTTCTCTGCTTCTCTTGATCATTTTATCTTTTAGGTTATAATATTTTCCTACTTTGGGTATGAACTGCTGCAGCACTGGAAATGTTTTGTGACCAGCAAATCCCAGGCATAAAGTTCAAGCTTTGTGTTGGCAGCGGTACCTAAACCATTGTAGGTGCAGCACAAGAGAAGCCTTTATTAGGTTGTTAAGATTGCAATCCACCTCTTTTGCCAAAACTTGTGTGCTATGGACTCACAGGCTGTACAGACCTTGGGCAAAAGGAAGTAGGGGTTCTTTTACCCTTTTAGCACTTTCAATATATTTAATAACTGTTTTGCTTATTTATGTTGAAGTCCAAGCACTTTTTTTCCAGTGCTGTGCCACAGGATATTGCCTGTCATGTTTGTTTGTGATGCTCAGCCTTGCTTGAGGAGGATGCTATTACATGAAGATGACAGAGAGCTCAGTAGACATTTCCATAAGCTACGTTCTTCTGATCGTGTAGCACTATGATGATTCAACTTGGACAATATTTACTTACCCTCTGTTGTTTGTTTTTCACATGCCACCCCGCTGTTGTCACTGTTTGATTGACTGTCCTGTTTGATGTTCTCAGTGAGATCTATTAAATAGCTTGTTACTGTCTGGCAATAAAACATCACTTGAAAAGTACTTACGCTCTTGCTCAGTTAATGTCTTTCTAACCCCCCCATTTAGGAGTTCTGCTGGCTCTTATCCTTGTCTGTCACTCGTGTTTCCTGAAAACCTCTCTTTTGACAACTGCCCCGTCATTTTCCTGAGCTTTCATTATCTGGGGAGATACTGCAACCAGAAACCAGCCCCGTGGGAGGTGGGCAGCTCAAAATGTAGAATTCGGTACGAGCAATCAGATATTTTCTGAGTTATGATATTCAGCCCAGTAGGGTGGGGTATTTTTTGCATAATTTGCATAGTTTCTGCTGCGCTGTAATAGGAACTAAATCAATCAATTCTGAGAAAACATCTTCACTTTCAGAGGACACTGGAGAGAATATAGTACTTGACTGTACCTGTACTTGGAGAAGGCAGCCATTCTTAAAAGTGTATTATTCTTAAAAATATCAACCATTCCCTCAAAACGATGATTTGTTTTCTGTTGCATTAAATCTTCTTTCATCAAACATCGTCTTTCATCATTCCTCTGCTTTCATCAAACATCTTCTATGATGGTTAAAAGAGACTAAGTTCTAGATGGGAGTCTAGAAATTCCAATTCTTGCATCTTCTGCTGCTTTTTAAGCTCTGCTGTGTCCTAATGTTGAAAATGTTTTGTTTTGAAGGTGGCCCTGAGCCCTACATTGAAATATTTGAGCAACCCAGGCAAAGGGGAATGCGCTTCAGGTACAAGTGTGAGGGAAGATCTGCAGGCAGCATTCCAGGAGAACACAGTACTGAAAACAATAAGACATTCCCTTCCATCCAGGTAAATACCACTTTTATCCATGAATTACCATTCCCACATTAACGTGGTGCTTGTAGCTATGTGTTGGACTCCACACAGTAAATACAATGCTTTTCATCTCACGTTCTGTGATTCTTTCCTTGACATGCAAATGGAGTTGCAGGAGAGTGGGAAAAGAGTTACTTGCTCCTGGTCATGAAATTATTTGCTTTCAAATTTACAAGAAGAGAGGTGGTTAACAAAGTGCTGCTGGAGGAGGGGACTCTGTGAAGTGCCCATGGTCTAGGAACCATTCACTGTTAGCTTTTTCTGAACGCGCTTTTGCTCTGCTTTCTCAGTTATGTGTCTCAGGTCTGGGCTTATGATTTGGACTGCAGCATAAATTTTGGGAGGGCTTTGAAGGAGTTTGCCTACCAAATCCGAGAAAGCTTTGAAAAGCTGCTGGGCACAGCATGAAAGAAGGCAAATTGTGCGAGCGAACAGTCGCCCGTGACGCGGCGATCGGGCTCTGCGAAAGGCGCTGCCGTGAAGCGTGTGGGGTTAGAAAGGGGTACAGAGCTTAAAAATGAGCTGAGAAAGGGGGAATGATGTGCTCAGAGAACCTGCCATGATGAGGAGTTGGGTGGTTGCGTTTTGGTTAAGTTGGGAAATCCAGAATGATGGGATTCAGAGGAGCTCTGGCAGCTCTGATCGAAGCAGGGACAAAGGTGGAGGCAGTAGAGGTGGAATGGAAGCACTTTGTATGTGGGACAAAGGAATATGTTGGAGATCCTGGACAGGTAGGGTAAGAGAGAAGAATTTCTGGTCCCTCATTCAAAGTTTTAAGTTGCTGGTGTTTCCTTGATCTCTTCCACTCGGGAGGAAGTCTTTCGGAGCCAAGATTAGAAGAGATATAAATGGGAATATAAATATAAACAGAAGACAAATATAAATGGGAAGTTAAGAGCATTTGCCATCTTGCAGTACATCAGGAACAGAAGCTGTGTACCTGTGTTTGCGGTGTGTGCAAGTATAAAAAATACGTGGAGCCAAAAGTGGAGTCTCTGGAATCACAGCAGAAAAAGCACGGATACAGAGGATGTGAAACTTGAAAAATATAAGATGTTTTAGGCTGAAGCATAAAAGCTCTTCAAGAGGGAGCGTTTGAGAAAGAGTACTGGCAGTCATGTGTTGAGCAGCAGAGTGAGTCTCTACAACATAAAGCAACTGTGGAAGCTGGTCTAACCCTGGAGCCAGAATCACCGAGGGCAGATGCAAAGAAGAAGGTTCCCCCTTGACTATCACAGTGCCAGATTTGGTTAAGGAATGCAGGAAATGGAGATCTGCCAGACTCTCATTTTTTCAGCACCCTGCCAATTGAACAAGGAACTATGTAGGCTGTTGGCAAGACTAAAGGCTTGCACAGACTCTCAGCCTAAATCTGTGTCAGGGCACAAGCTGAACAGGCAGTACAAACCCTTGATTCCTTTTATCTTGGATTGTGCTGCACACAAAGACCAGCCAGAACCCACAGGGGAGATGGGACGTGGGTAGGTGACGGTGCAATCCTGGCAAAGTTTGTTCTTTTTAAAGGTGACTATTGATGACAGAGCTGATTGTTACCAATAGCAGGTGATTTCTAGGTGAATTCCTGCCTCCCTGAAGCCCGTAGGAGGCTTTAGTGCTGATTAGGTGCCAGGGGAGTCCCCTCTAGAGGTGGAAACATCAATGAGGATGAGAACAGAGGGGCCAGGAAGAGATTAAATTTTGTGGTGCGGTTATGAAGATGAACATCAAGGAGGAACTGGAGAACCAAAAGCAGCCAGATCAGGCTTCAAGTTCAAGGGGCTGGGTGTGAAATGAGGGAGAAATGATGTAATAGTTGAAGAAACTGAAGAGTGACGGAAGTATTATATTAAGGGTAAAAAGTAACAGTGGGTTGTATGAAAGCTGAGAGGAGCCAGATTGGAGAGTGAGAGCCAACAGATGATGGAAGCTAGAAGAGCACAGATCTGAGATGTTGGGTGGAAAGGATGTATGATGGATCCTTGGAATTTCAGGAGGAGGAAAGAAGGGGCTGAAGGAGGAGAACTGTTAGTTACAGGGCAGGGGAAGTGGAGGAGGAGAGCTCGCCTCTGCACAAACGTGTGCCCGAGCAAGTCTTGTCTTTGCTTTCAAGTTGTTGTGCGTCAAACAATTGAGGCCAAACTGTTTTTCCTTCTTTTTTTTTTTTTTTTTTTTGGTTACACTCCCCCACACTCGGTGACTTCACTGGTAGCTGTCAGCACCAGGCTGCTTTTATGCACCTGAGAAAGGTGTGTTGAATTAGGCTGACGAGTGCTGGGAAGTAGGAGCTTAAGAATTTGGTACTCCCCTGCTTGAGTTGTAAGATTGAATATTCGTCTGAGAATCAGTTAGCAAAAACCCCCAACAGCCTCAGAGGGGTTTGTGTCATGCTGTGTCTGTTAAGATCCTCTTTCACTGCTTAGTGTTCATGCACTGGTAGTATCCTTATCCCTGAGACCTTAGGAGTTTTTTCCTAAGGTTTTGGAAGTAGACTTGTTCTTCAGGAAGCATATCTGTGTGGTCCCCTCTGGTGTTTCTTCCACAGAGTATTTCAGGATAAAATGTATTTTCTATTACTTGTGGGAGCTTTCGCCTCTATCTGAAATCTATAAAGTATCTTGCTTTTTTTTTTTTTTTTTTTGGTAGATTCTGAACTATTTTGGAAAAGTCAAAATAAGAACCACATTGGTGACAAAGAATGAGCCCTACAAGCCACACCCTCATGATCTGGTTGGCAAAGACTGCAGAGATGGCTACTACGAAGCCGAGTTCGGGCCAGAACGGCGAGTCCTGTCGTGAGTAATGGTGTTGCTTGGGAGTTTGATTAATTATGCAAGTGATTTGCTAATCTTGTGTTTTAAAACTCAGACTAATGATTAACAGAGCAATTAGAATGCTGTCTTTGCTGTAGTTTACTAATCCATCCCAGGGAGAGGGCAACTTCTCTTTGAAGTATTTCCTTCTTTTTTGGCACCACACACGCGCTTTTTCTTTCCTGTCATCCTTTATTCACTCTCCCAATATCTGTCTCCTTTTCCTTTCTCCCACTTAGTTACTTTTTTTTAGTCTTGTTCAGTAACACATCTTACTCTTGAGCATGACTCTTGGCTACATGTGAAAAGGATGAGTAATAGAATGGGTAACAGTGTTAGAATTAGTACTTCAGGGTGTTGAGGGAAGTTCACATCTTCCATGGAAATTATATTTGGGCTTTCTGGAGAAAGTTTGTGCTGGCTGGCTGTCATGTAATTTAGAAGGTAGTGGTTGTGACACATCTAGAAGTGTGTTAGTGGCTGTCACTGTTGTTGCTGTTTGTTTGGGTTGGGGTTTTTTTGAGTGAAAATACAGATTCTGCTCAGTCCCTGCTGTGTAGAGCAAGTGTGCAGGGGAAGGATCTATCTGCTTGTGGATGTAGTACAGAAAATTCAGGCTGTATATGAGATGTGTTTCTCAGTTCTATTAAGAATATCTCAAATACAGTAGTATTTGATGGCATTTCCTGTAAGCTTACCAAGTCTTTTATAACAAAATAAAAGCAGAATGAATGCAGCGAATGTGGAGTGATTATTGCCAGAGAGGGGAATTTAGAACTAACAAGCTGTTTGTGGGTCACAGTTTGCAATGCAGTGAATTTGGAAGCAGGCTGTTGCTGTGGGGTAGATGTAACTGAGCTGGGAAGAAAATCAGGTAAACATTCCAGTGTATAAGTGACTCTCACACACAGCTCTGAGGCCGCTGGGATTCTGTTTGTGTCAGTGGAATTACTCCGTGTTCAGTGGAGTTTAGTCAGTAGGACACTATGAAAGGAGAGAGAGCTAAGACATGTCTGTTTGAAGGTGGTGATTGCCTTGATGGTGAAACAAGCAGTGGAGATGCTTCTCCAGCATCCAGCCCGGGCTCCAGGGATCACGAAGGCACCACGGTGCATTCAGGTGGTGGGAGCACATTGACATGCAAATATCCCAAACTGTTGAGGGACATTGCACCTTGCCCTGACCATCCACTCACCAGCTTCCTCTTGTCTTCTCAAATCAAGCTTCCTCAGCCAAGGTCAAAGGGAGTCTGCTGTTGTAGCTCATCCCACTTCCTCCCCTCAGCTCTGTGCCTTCTCATCCGCAGCAAAAAAGCCGGATTGCTTAATGCCATTTCTAGATTTGTGTTACACTCACTGATTGCAGGAAGACACTGGTGATTGTTCTTCCTCTTAGCATTTTCTTGCACAAGGTTAAATGTGTAAGCACGAGGCAAGCCTGTTAGAGAGGCTGTTATAATGCCAGAAAACACTGGGATACTCTGCAAATGTTTATTTGCAGATTTTGATGTAATCTCCGTTCTTTGACACGATGCCACGTCTCCATTTCCCTTCAGGCACTGGTGCTTATTTGCTCTATCCATGAATTCTTCTCAATATTAGGGTTTAAGCCTCTCAGTTTCTTACAGAACACTAAGTGGGCTACTTTCTCTTAAATGATAATGGGAAACTGTCAGCCTTGAGCTTGACATTGGAGGTGGGAGGAGACTCCAGACATTCCCTTTGAAATGTTTCCAGCATCGGTACACTCATTTTTTTAACAAATCATTGGTTGCTTTAAGATGAAAGAACAGCATGATCCATAATTGGATCTGGATGTTTAAAGTCATTTTCCTTTTTGTGGCTGGTGACTCAATCTTCACATTCTTCTCTTCAAGTCCACGTTGGAGAAAAGCCTCGTCCAATACTTAGTGAGCAGGACATGTTCTCTCTCACTGGTGATTCTGGCTCTTTGCTCCTGCTGAGCATCCCAAGGGGAGCAAAAATCCAATTTTATTTTTTTTTCCCTTTCAGTAGAAGTGGAATTATTAATCACAGATTTTGGGCTGCTCTGACTAATTACTCTGCATTGTGCTGTTTAAAATTCCCCATGTTTTAAAGTTCCCAAAGCATTTTGTTCTGCCCGTGGAATAATGATCTTTGTACTGCTGCCCAAATTTGATCAGAGCCCTCTTTGGCTGAGACATCAAGGCAAGAGTTTGAATGTTGGAGCTTGTGGGGCTGCCTGTGTACTCAGATTCTTACTTCCTAGGTTGCTCTCTCTCTCTACATGGATGATATCATAGTTTTTTTTAGATGTTTTTCATTTTTTTTCTCTCTCTCTTCCTACTTCTCCCTCTGTCTTCTCGTTATCTCGGCTGCTTCCTGTCAGCTCACGTCGATGTGAAACCCCACAGCCCTGCTGGGGTTCTCAGAGTTCCTCCTCTGGCCCAGCCCTCTGCTCAGCAATAGTTAAACAGACACTTTCACTGTGACAGCACAGCTTTAGAAAACATTTATAATCTGAGAATTTTGGGGGCGCTGAAAAACCTCGTTCTGTCCACGAGAGGCTTTGTTTGGGGATATAACATGGAAACTTCCATGGATGGGCTTTGAAGTGTGCTCCAGGCAATCTCTGGAATACACTGGGTATTCTGGAGGGGGGAAAAAAGTGATGTGTGCTGTAATCAAGCCCTGAAAAAACTACTTCCTGCAAGAGCAGGTGGAAATAGGGTTGGCCATCGAGGTGCAGTCCCAGTCTTGACTGTCATTCCTCTGTGCACTCCTCTAGTGAACAGAGGTTCTGGAAGTGCAGCCTGATGGCAGAGGATTTGGGAACCTCTGAACAGAGCATACTGGGCACAGACAAGGGAGTTTTAATGTCCTTAAACTTAACATCCTGCCAGGATAGTCTCGTTCAGGAGAGCGGTGTTTGGAACGAGGAGGATCTTCAGGTGCAATAGGTTTGTGGAGTTTCAAAGGCAGGGAAATGGCTGGTGCTTCTGGAGAAAGATGCCTGCTGGCACAACCCATCTTCAGAGCTTTATTGTCACATCATGAAACACAGAAACACAGATCATTTTTTAAATTTTTTTTTTTTTTTAACTTCCTGCTTTACATCCACTCAGCTTTGATGATGTCATGGTTTTTCCATGTGGGAAAGAGTCAGCTCGCCTGGGACTCCCCCCACCTCCTACATCAGGGTGACCTGCACTTTTATGCAAATAAGGAAGAGCTGCAGCTCTTCAGAACTTTTCCATAACTATGTGAGATTTAAAAACCTGTTTTGACCTGTTTAAGAAGAAAAAAAAAAAAAAACCAACTTTTAAAATAGTGTCTGAAATTTACATTCCCTGATAAAAAAGCAGGAGAGCAAATCCTTTAACTAATGCAAATTAGCAGGTTTATTGATTACAGAAATAATCGTTGCTATAAATTGCCTGAGTGTTTAACTTTTTAATCTCTGTGGGTTTACTGCAGAGTAATTTTTAATATAGAAATATATATTCTTAATAAGGAATATAAATGGAATTTTATTTTAGCATTTTCACTTCTGTTTCTGCCCTTACTTTAGGAAAAACAGCATCCCTGCTTTTCAGAGCTTTTACACCCTTCTCAAAATTCATTTCTTACACTGCGTGTTATCACACTAATCAACATCAATTAGTTTATTTAATATTCTACGCCGAAGATGCTGCTAGTTGCTGAAATCCTGCCACATGTGCTTCAGTTTTCAGAACTTGGGCATTCAGTGTGTGAAGAAGAAAGACCTGAAGGAATCGATTTCTTTACGAATCTCCAAGAAAATTAACCCTTTCAATGGTGAGTGGAAATGAAATCAGCTGGTTCACTTGGCAGGGTGGTGGTGGTGGTTTCTTTTGTCCTGTCCTGCCTTTGCTTCTGTGGTGGAGCTTGATTTTTTTTTTTTTTCCTCCCCCCAAAAAATCCCTTTCTGAGAAACAATCTTCCCCTTCTGTGTCCCTCTCAGTCTTTCTTCCCTGTCATCACACGATGAATCTATTTGGGTAGTTGCCCTTTTCTTTTTATTATTAGTGTTTAATTTTTGTAATTCCCAGCAGCAATCTGAGTGGCTGCTTGGACAGAAGGAGTGGGATAGCAGCAGAAATGTTTCCTGGAAACGTCTACAAGTGCCTTGGAAATCAAATTCCCCAGTTTTGGCAGGGATGAGAATAAAAGGCTGAATTAGCATAACTCTGCAACAACTTAAGCCAGTACAAATCTCATTTGCCACTGTCCCATCTCTCCTCTTGCTGTGACCCTGGTGGCTGTGACCCCTCAGGCAGTTCAGGGGGCTCTTGGAGTTGCCCTTTGCTTGATTTTTTTTTTTTTACAGCATGGGAGCTGGTGTCCAGGCACTCAGAAATCCACAGCAGGACTGTGATAGCAAGGCCAGGTTGGACAGGGCTTGGAGCAGCCTGGTCTAGTGGAAGGTGTCCCTGCTCATGGCAGGGGGTTGGAAACGAGATGATCCTTAAGGTTTCTTCCAACCCAGGCTATTCCATGATTCTGTGACTGGTCTCAGTCAACTCTGAGGCAGGTCAATGCTGCCACAGAACCACACCTGGGAGGGCCTCCCCACAGGGTTTTGTTTGATGTGACGACTGATCTGTGGGCTACTCTCAAAAAGAGTCATCCTGCTCTTCCCTCCATCCCTGCTCACACACTCCCACCACTTCCCTCACACCACACAGGCTACGTGGGGAAAGGGCTCAGCAAGTTGCTCCAATGGAAAACCAGCTTGGGAAAAAAAAAAAGAAAAAGTGGTTTCCCCTCAGATCAACTTGCTAAACCAATTAATCTCACAGCCATAGAAGTGCCAAGTTCAGTGCATAGAGGGGATGGGGAACACACTGTGAATTTTTGGGCCAACTAGAGTGAGACCAACACATTCAGGATGCAGGCACAACTGGGGGGAATGAGGTGAAAACATAAATACCCCCAAACTGTTACTTCAGTATTGTGAATGCAGTCATGTATTTGTTCAAGTGTGGCATGAGCTTGGAGGTTTTCCAAATGCTTTTACTTTTTTTCAATACCTGCAGAATTCTGGCTGTATTCAGGTAAGATCCTTCTTGGAGAGGTAACAGCTGGATTTCTGGCTGGGTTTAAAGTGTGCCTGAACTGGGACAGAAAAAGAAGTATGTTGAATTTATTACAGAATGAGAAATGTCTTAGATGTTTCTCCTAACTTTAGAACAGCCCCACTGAGTCAGGTTGATGGTCCCAATGACCCATCTAAGCAATTATCTTAGTTAGGATAACAAGTACAAAAAATAGCACAAACTCTTTTGACACAAGTTTAGTTCATCAGCACAATTTAAGCATTTTAAGGGTTTGAATTATGTTGCCTTGACTCAGCCAGCTGTACCTTGATTTCAAACAATAGAAGGGGAACTCTGCTGTAGAAGGAAGTAAAGTTTTACAGTTGTTGGCACTTAACTCCACACTCACTAATCATTTTTGGGCGATTGCAGCAGGTTGCGCTTGGTAGCATCTGGGCAGATCCTGGGATGCTTCCTGCCAGCCCAGCAGTGGAGGAGGCCAAATTCCTGCCCTGGCAGCAGGGGAGAGCCTGCCTGGGTGACACACAGGGCAGCACCCTACTCTGGGCATGGGCTGTGCTGAGAAGGGGCCGCTGGCAATCCCCGCCTGCGTCATCGCCTCTCGGCGCATGTTAACGTGTCAGCACAAAGCAGAGCCACTGGGGAGCAGCCTCCAGGGCAGTCTCACACTGAGCAGAGTCCAGAAAGGCATGGGACCAAGGTTTTATTAGAAACAGGGCTAGTGACAGGAATATTTTTATGTGTTTATTTAGTTGGTCGAAACAGGACTTGGTGAGCAGCAGTCACCGCAGTGCTCGCTGCTTGATAAGGTTGAAAGTTTTATGTGTGGATTTAGTTTGTTTTTTAAGGTCAGGGGAGCGTTGTTACATTCTCCAGGATTGTGCAGCTGTGTTGTATCCATCCTGCTTTGTGCTTTACCTTTGTGTTTTCAGAAGGGCATCTGAATTCTCTGTTTAGAGACATTTCGGAGTTGTGCATCCTTAAGCAGGTTGCAAGTTGGTGTTACTCATTTCTCGTAGGAACAGCATCAAAGAAACTTCATGGAAAACCAGCCTTCAGGGCGTTGGTGTGTTGGTTGTCTTTTCTTTTTCTTTCCCACTTTCTTCTGGAACAAACAGTCCGTGTCCTGAGTCTCCTTTCAGGGCAGAGTTTCAGCACTGACCCTGTTAAGAGATGCAAAGTGCCTCTGGCCTGCCAGCATGTGCATTACTTGTCTTGTTGGTAAGGGATGAAGTAATAGCAAGGCGTGGGTCCACAGAGTTGCATTCCAAACTTCCTTGTGTAAAGGGCCCATCACCTTCCAGTGAAGCCCGGGTGCCACAGACAACTGGGATGGCAAAGGGAGAGTGAATCCCAACAGCTGCTCTCTGGTGGTGTCATCCCTCCTCCACGCCTTCCTGCGTGTGGAATGGACACACAGTGAGTGGGAGTCACCATCAGCAGCCACAGGGAGTTGCTTGGTCGAGCTGCGTGGGATTTAAGATCGCTTTCTCCAGCACTCTCACCTGTGCTGTTGAAACAACTGATGCCTATCTCTGAATTCCTGGATGATGGGAAGTCAGAGTTTGCAGATCAGGCTGTGTGCCAAGCTGGAGATGTCTGCGCTGGGGTAATTCTGGAAGTGTACCTGTAAGGCTGTCTCCTTGGGGATTCCCACTGTTGGCTGGCAGCGTTTACCCCTGGTGAAGTTCAATACAGGCTGTACAAGCTGGGTGCATTCACTGAGTTGCAACGGGACGACTTGCAGTTGGGTTGCTCCTCTTTTGTTGGCCTCGTTCGAGGGAGAACTGCTGTTTCCCCGCAGTGTTTGTGATCCTTTGTGTTCCCAAAGTACATCCCATGTATTTCTGCCCTCTAATAATCTGAACAATTCTAGAAATCCCTCTTGTCTCTCATCCCTGAGCACTCCAGGGAAATGGGGCGCGGTGCCTAACGTGGAACTAGGCCTCCTTGGCATGATGATGATATAAATAGCCCAGCATGGAAGGAGCAGAGTTACTCCTCCAGTGGAGCTGGTCCATGTCTGCTTTCTATGGTGTTTGTTTTCTTTTAGTAGCTGTTGAGTTGTGCCATATCCTTGTCTTCCCATGCACTGTCTGATGTACAGCCAACTCAAATTAAAAGAAGAGCCAGTTTTCAGTTAAGAGCTTTTGTGAGTGGGTGTGACTTGACATAGAGACAACAATTGAGTTAATAACAGCTCGAGTTAATTATCAATGAGGAAAAGCCCTAAGTGTTTTCTTTAAATTTAGGGGAAAACTGCACTTAGTGCAGCATTACAGAGGACTGACCTTTTTCTAGCCAAATGCATGAAAACCCTGCACTTGCCTGGGAGAGAGAAACCCAGAGAACCACCAAATTTCAGGCAGAGATCATCAAGAGGGTGAAAACAGGCTTTCCCTGGAGCTTGACACGGGCTTTTAAAGGTCTTGTTCCTTTGTAATTGCTCCGGCTGTAAGCGTGCGGTTCGTTTTCAGGCTCCCCTGCACCCCACAACTAAAAACGCGGCTCCGATGCCTCCGCGGTCTTTCCTTTCCTCTGCCGTTTCCCCTTTCCGCCCGCGGGCAGCTGACCCCGCGTCGGCTCCGCGCTCGTCACCGGCTCCGCCGCGACGCCCCCTCCACGCCTCCGCTCTCACACTCGCTTCCTGCCCACACCGACACCCTCCCCGCAGCTTCCCTTCGGCCCCTGTGCCGCTGCGTCCACGAGGTCCCTTCTCCTCTGACGCCACTCGCCCTGACTCCGCCAGGATCCCACCCCGCGCCTGCTTTAAAGTTGGCCTTTATAGGGAGGTTTGTGGGGCCGTGGGTTCTGTGAGCAAAGAAGCAAAATGAACCGAGGGAAGAGTCTTGGCAAGAATCCGTGAGCTGGGAGCAGATTGAAAGTGTCCACTGTAATGAGTGCCTTGGCTGTTACAAGAAACTTTAAGCTTTTTCTCTTGAATTAAAACAAACGTGCAAACCCCCAGCTAAGTTCTCCAGCAGAAAATCCTGGTGAGAGTCGTCAGCTTTTCAAAGAGGCAACCTCACTTAAGGAAAGCTGCATGTCCTGATGGTGACGTGACTGAGAGCTCCATGTCCTGATGGTGACATGATTTTAGCACTCAGCTTTGGAAAGCCCTTTGTTCTCTCGTTCCTCCTGCAAATCCTTCTCGCTGTTTATGCTGAAATGTGTATGTTATTAATCTAAAGGACAGCCACAAATGAAATTGTTTAAAAAGG
This sequence comes from Neopelma chrysocephalum, assembly GCF_003984885.1. NCBI lineage: Eukaryota > Metazoa > Chordata > Aves > Passeriformes > Pipridae > Neopelma > Neopelma chrysocephalum. The sequence continues at coordinate 4,513,833 of NW_020897753.1, read as the reverse complement.
AAAAGGAAAATTACCAAGTAGACAAAAAATGCTGACTTACTTTTTTTATGATATAAACAGAAACTGCTAAAAAAATGTACAGAAGCTGATTACATTCACTTAAATCTGTTCCAGTTTTGCCTTTTTCAGATATAACTTGAAACAGGAAAAGAAGCCAGAGAAACATTGTCTAGGCAAAACAAGCACTGAGTTTTAAAAGTTTTAATTTATTTTCCCAGGTCTTGCATTGGCTTTTATATGAGGCCAAGCCATTTGCCTTCCTCATGTCTCTTTCTTCTGTGAAACAGGGAAATGTATCCATAGCAATTTGGGCATTTATTATGTAGGTTGGCATCTGAATTTTAGTTGTTTGCACTCATCAACCCCCTGAAGATTTTGGGTTTTAAAAACTTGAGTGTTGCTGGCACACACTCTGTTTCGAGGTACATGTAAAAGTTTCTCTTTTCTTCTGCATGATTGATTGAAAATCACCTTTTTGCGAATCTCAGAGTATAAAACAGGCATAGATGTGCTGGGAGAAGAAATGTAGTGTTGCCATGGTCCTTCCCTCCCCTTGTTCCCAGCTTCATCAGGACTCTTTGTCAGGATCTGTAGTGATAGGATGAGTGTTCAAACTGAAAGAGGGGAAATTTAGGTTAGTTATATGGAAGAAATTCTTTACTGTGAGGGTGGTGAGGCTCTGGCACAGGTTTCCCAGAGAAGCAGTGGATGCCCCAACCCTGGAAGTGTCCAAGGCCAGGATGGATGGGGCTCTGAGCAACCCAGTCCAGTGGATGGTGCCCCTGCCTATGGCAGGGGGTTGGAACTGGATGAACTTTAAGGTCCCTTCCAACCCAAACCATTCTATGGTTCTGCCTCTCGGGAGATGCTGATAGATGGATTTATGACTCTGGATGTGCAGCTGAACAGCCTGGCTTGTCATCCAGTGCTGTGTGTCCAGATGCTGAAGCCCGAATGGGGCACAGTGTTCTGCTGTTGGCACCAGGGAACAAACAGCACACTAGGATGTCTCTCTGCACGTAGCTAATTTGGAAACAGTAAATGTGGCATTAAACTAGCTGGTGAGGTCCTTTCGAGCTGTGTGGAGTTGAGCTACAGGAGACACCAGTCAAACACTTGGGCAGCTCAGTGTGTGTTGTGTTTCTTGTCTGCTGTGGGGCTTCCCAAGGCTCCACTGGCACAGCTGTGGCTGCAGTGATGATGAAGGCCGGTGGGGGTAAGCTGGATCTGAAATGCACCCCCCAGGCACCAGGAGGGACCTGTGACTTGCAGCCCATGTCCCTGACTGTCTGAACCGGGCATAAATCATCACCACCACTGGAAGAGGCAGCCCTTCCTTTGCCTGCACCCACTTCCACCAATTCCCTTGTGCCGGGGCTACCTGTCGTGGGAACCAGCTGGCTGAAAACAAGCCTTTTCCTCTTTCCTTCTGGCAAGATAGTTCTGAGCCAGACCAGTTCCTTGATCTGATTCACCACATGAGAGCTAAGCCCAGCCTAAGAGCAGCGCTGGAAAGGTTGGGCAGAGCCAGCCTTTGGCAGCAAAACCTCTGGCGTGGACCGAGTTAGACTGCCCAGTCGGTATCAGGGCCAGGGGGGGTATCTTTGTACTCCAGGAGCAAAACCCTTGGGGCAAACCACCTCTGTGTCATCCCTTAAACGAAACTGAGCTCCCAGCGTATCCCTAAATTAAAAACCCTCATCTGCGTAAGAGAGGAACAGCTCATGGTGGTTATTAATGATGTGTGTTCCCCAGCCATCTCGGGGTGGTTTTGTTTGTGGGAGGTCGTTCCTTTTGAGATCTCACGTGCCCCTGCAGCCCCTCACTGAGAAGGGAAGGTCACAGAGCCCTCCCCGAGTGTGTCACGCCACATCCTTTGCCCTGGAATTTTCCACGCAGGTTAAGTTGAGATGCTCAAGTCCCCCCAGCTCCGCCCACTCCAGGTTTCTGACATCATTAGCTGAGTGGAGGGCTGTGTGTGAGGGACCTGCTGTTTCATCAGGTGTCATGTTATCAGCCAAAAAAGCAAAGCTTTCATCATCTCTTTTCAGCATTCAGAATGAACTTTCACTTTCCCTGCAGCAGCACCTCATGGGTGAACATCAGAGCCCTTCATCCCCCAGTAATTTCATCAGGTATATGGTATTTCATGGGCCTTGCTGGATGTTGAAGGCTGATAAAATATTAAAAAAATCTATAAAACTATAACTAGAAATTAATAGGAACAAATAGGAGATCTGATATTATCAGTATCTTTCTTTTGTGTCCACACTTGGTGGGTTGGACCCAGAAAGTCTCCAGTTCTCTATTACAGAAGCAAATCCAGCAAGGTCTCAGTGGAATCCCAGCAGGGCATCTCTGGACATTAGAGCCAAAATCTGGGAGACGGAGACAACCCAAACCTAATGCCTGTGTCACATGAGCTGCCTGGATTATCCAGCTCACGTTGGAAGAAGTTCACAGTTTAGCTCATGTGGGGTTTTTTTCTGCCCCCGCTGGGACTGTGTCAGTCTCTTCCCATATTAGTAGATAATGGATTAGGGAATTATTTCCAAGATAATTATTTAAGTTGGGGAATCAGCATTTTGTTCTGAAGAGTTGTAAACAGATTTATAATGAAAGGATTCACCAGTTGTTGCAGCCCCTTTCTGGATGAACAGCAAATCCTCCCTGGGTTTAACTGTAACTCCAGGTACTGCTTTGGAAATCCTATTGCCACAATCTTGGTGGATGGGGTTGGTTTTCTTTTGCTGGGTTTCTTATGGATTTTTTTACACTATTCTCCATATTTGGAGTTTAATTTTGTAAAATATTTTCTTGATCTCCATGTGTCCGAGTTGCTGTGTGTTGCTTTGGAATGCTCTTCCTTCCACTTGTAAAGCAGCTGTACTTACAAACAGTCCTTGTGTGCAGAGATAACTACAGAAAAAGAATTCCTGCCAGGTTAAGGCCATTTTTTTTTTATTAGATTGGGCCATCAGAGGAATGTACCTCGACTGTTGGTTGGGTTCCAGCCCTTTCGGTTGGATTCATACGAAGAAAGTAAGGTGTGGTACCACACAGCGAGCTGCAGGCAGAAGAGGAAGTTGAACTCTTGCCAAAACCGGAGTATATCTTCCCTTTTTTTTATTCATGTGTTGTGTTGGAGCCTTTTTTTGCTGTACCTGCCCCCAACACAGCATTTCAGGCGACAGTTTTGCTTCACTGCTTCCAGCGAGCTCCTGGTGCAGAGCTCGGTTGGTGGAGTGGCTGCTCCTCTCCTCCGGTACATACCGTTCCCAAAATCTTCGACAGCGTTTCCTAACTTTAATAACTTCAGGTTTGTCAGGTCTAACCCCGTCTGTTGTCCTTCTGTGCAGAAGTTGGTGGAATAACGCGGAATGACACGACCATCCTCCGGCCGGCCGTGCTCCAGGCATTAGTCAGGGTGTTTGTCTGCCTGGGTTTTGTTTGCTTTTAATATTCTCAAGGTGTCAGCCAGCACCCATTCCAAGGTAGTGGCTGCTGCCAAATGGACTTCAGAGGGAGCAGAATTAGATGTCTGTCCAAAATAACAACATTTGATTTTGTTTGGATGATTGTCTTTAATGTTTTGAAATCGATGAAAGCTCTTTATGTGAATGTGGAATCTGGTGTCTCTGTGTTTTTTTTTTTTGTTTTTGGTTTTTGGTTGTGTTTTTTTTTTTTTTTTAAAGCATGTCATCACAAGATGGAGTTGCAGCTGTCTTGTTCTTCTTTTTTGCTCTGCTATGTTCTTCTTGTCTGGTTAAAAATAGCCCGGGAGGAATCACTCTCGACTGAACACTTCCTCTTTCAAACTACAGATTTTTTTGAATTTTATTAAATCATTTATAAAAGCATGCAAATGAGGAGCAGTGGGTTTTGCTGTGATACAGTGTGTACACAGCAGTTCTGTCCCTTGCCATTCTTGGCACACCACTCCTCTCCCACATCAGGTGTTAAACAGATTTATTGGGAATTTGCGCAAGTTCGTAGCGTAGGAACTGATGTCATTCGAATCTCAGCATTGGTAATTTTCTCCATAATGCTGTATTTTTGCATTTGGAGGGTTCTCTTAAACTCTAATTCTGCTGTTACTTGTTTCTGAGGAAGAGGCACGTTTCCCTGTGGAAAACATGGTGCAGAGCTGGGGCTCCTTTAGCGTGAGAGAGACTTGGTTGTACAACCGCAAAGTCCTCACTTCTGATTCGGGGTCAAAAGCCAGATGCATATTTTGTGCTTGCCTTCCATCTACAGATTGAGGCAAAGGTATTGAATCTCTGTGCTCGATTTAATTGTAAAGAGGTTTGAAATTTGAGCACCCCTTGTGTCTCTGGAAGGATCCTCGTGGTCACTGATGTGACACACAAATGTGAGCCGTGATGTCACGGTGTCCTTGGGAGCTGCCCATGATGTCAGAACATGGGTTAGAGCTGCTGTCCTGATATCCCTTCTGCAAGGAGCAGCCTGGAGAATGCACCTTTCTTTTTGTATTCTCTGGATCAGGCTGTATCAAGAGGCTGTTGGGCTGCGGAGTCGGTCAAATCCGAGTTAGGCTGCAGAGTCTCTTCCAAACCTGTTTTTTGAAGATCCTCTTTCAGGAGTGCATTAAATCATAAAACTTTGTGTATCTGGTAGCACAGTCAGCACCAGCCTGCCAAGTGCTCAGTGGCAGAACTCCCCTGGGCCCCACCACTTCTGAAGTTCACCCAGTTGTTGCTTAGTTTTGTGTATTTGTCTTGAAATATTGCAGATAATGGCCTTGTAAAGGGGAAAGGTGACTTGATTTCCTTTTACAGTAGAGACCAGGAGAAACTGAGATACTCAGAGCCCCAGAAAGACTCAAAATGCCAGTGGAAAGTATTCTGAGCTCATCACACTTATTATTTCACACTATCAGAAGGTAAAAGGAAGAAATCATTCAAGTGGGCATTGTGGAATCCCACTCGTGGCAGGGTGGAGACCAAGCCAGTGATAAATGTTAAAAGGTCAGAGCAAGCAATCTAATCATTGCAGTGTGGTCCCCAGACTTCTTGTCACAGCCACACTTGATCTTTTATTGTTGCAAGAGGCCTTTGAAAGGGCAGGGGAGGGAGTGAATGGTGAGGTGGTGATCTGGTGACTTGGCACGTGCTCACTTTGGGTTGTTGTGAGGACTGTGAAACTGTGCTGAACTGCTGCTCAGAAAGGTTTTGGGAAAGAGAAACACTTGCAATGGTTTTAATTATCAGTACTTGCACTTAAGTGAAATTAAATCAGTGTCTCGTTTTGCCAGCACTGAATGTCATCATAATGGTTTAATGTCAGACCTTCAAGGAAAGTGTTGAATTCAGAGAGGGCTGCTTTTCCTGGGAATACAGGAAATGTTCAGTAATCATAACCCAGGTCCTGTGACTCGTAATTTAAAGTAAGGAAAGGGTGAACAAAACAGAAATGCTGAGTTTGGGTTATGTATGGCTGTGTTTTACACTGGGAGGAGCGTGCAAGGAAACAGATCCTCTTGCATTACAAAATTATATCCTAATGATTCCACTAGAAGGTACAGAAGCGACACAGGTGGTGATGGGGTGAGGAGGTGGTTTGTGCTGTTTCAGCTTCATTCTTGCCCCAGGAACTGCCTTCTGATTCTTCTTCCATCTCAGTTTTTAGAGGAAAATAACAACATCATGTAGCCAGAGTCTCTCACCGCTGCAGAAAATCTTCAGCGAGGTCCTAATACTTCTTTGTACCGAAATATTTCTCTTCAGTAGCAACATTGATTTTGTAAATTTTATCATGCACAAATAAGAGAGGAACCCATCCAGGGAGTGACTTCTAAACCACAGATACATGAAACTGCTCTGGCAGGCAAGGTCAGGAAACCATATGCAAGAAACAGCTGGAGAACTTGGGACAGTCGAGCCTTGTTTGGTGCAGGGGAAGCTTTAAAGGTTTTGTATCATTTGCTGCGAGCAAGGAATTTATTGGCAGGCACTACAGGCACGTTTGCTCGGGCAACACCATCCCTTTTACTGGTGGAGATTCATCCCTGGTTTGGTAGAGAATTACTGCTGGTTCTGATGACTAATCCTCAGTCTTGTCCTTCCTTCTGCTGTTCAGTGCCTGAGGAGCAGCTGCACAACATCGACGAGTACGATCTCAACGTCGTCCGCCTCTGCTTCCAAGCTTTCCTCCCGGACGAGCACGGCAACTACACCATAGCCCTTCCTCCTTTGATTTCCAACCCCATCTATGACAATAGTAAGTACCAGCTCGGTCAAATGTCTGGTTTTTTGTGCCCCTCTTTGTTTTTCCTCTCTGGCTTGGGATGAGAAATGCCAGGTCCGGGCCAGTTCTGGGTCTCTTCTGTGGCTCGGGCCTGCCGGGTGCGTGTCTGACACGTGGGCAGGTCACAGTGAGCACGACTTCAAACGTGATCCCAGGGTGAAGTGTTGGCCAAACAGAGTCAGAATTGGCTGTCACATCCATGGACTCACACACAGGTGTGTTTTCAGCCCTTACTCATGGATAGCAGCAATGACTGCATGGAAAGGCCCGTTCCTGATGTGCCGCGTGATTTAAGTCAGAGTAGTTTAATGGGTGGCTGCCTTCAGGCTGGTCTGTTTTCCAAGGCAGTCTTCTAAAGCCTGTTTGTGCCCTTGAGGAGTCTTGCCTTTGCCTTGTGAGGGCTCTGGAATGGGACTTGAGAGATTTATCCAAGTGGGAAACTGTCTTAAGGCTTTTATATGCCTTTTGTATCCCAGTCAGCTGTTGTTTCATTGTATAGGTGGATAATGGGGGAATCTTGGATCATGCTCTGGGAGGGTGCAGAGGTACATCAAACCCTCCTTCTTGACACTGTTTTCCACAAAACTGGATGTCTGTAGGGCTTTGCCAGGTCACTGCAGCTGAGGATTTTAGCCCTCAGGATGTGCTGGGCTTCTCTCCTGGAACAGAGTAGCAAAAGAACTCCTGAGCCTCAAAAACTTTCCTGCGGTGGTTTTTATTTCTGTAGCACAAGTATTTCCATGCTAAATACTTAAGGTCCCTATTTTAGCAGAAACTACTGAATAAAACGAGATCTGTGTTTAAAAAGTTGTTAGAATTGTGCTATGTGAGTGTGACCCTTATGAAAACATTGGCTACGAACTCAGGTGGGTTTGACATTTTTAGAGTCTGGAACGATCCAGAAGTTGGGACTGTGTGAGCGTTGTGCTGCTGAGGAGCCTTGTGCTGAAGTAACCCGGGGCTGAGATAAAACTGGTGATGTGCAGGACCTGCAGCTCTGCCCCAGATGCCATTTAGAAATGTGCCAGATCACGATCAGCCGTCTCCGTGGGCTGACGTCAGCCCTTGCGGAGCCGCGAAAGGCCAGAGCTGTGCGTGGTGGGGGAACAGGGTGTGCTGCTGTGGGCGTCCGTGGGCAGCACTGGAGGTGCCTGAACCCTCCACGTAATGTAGCAGCGGCGTAAATAAAGCCCTGCTTCCCCCTGCAACCACAAAGTCATAAAACATGATGTCGCTCGGTTTCACATCTGAGTTGCCTTTAAAAACATCGGTCTTGTTAAACCTGCCCTGTCATACCTTGGGTCAAGTCGGGTGGTGACTTCGGAGAACGGATACAACGGGATGGAGAATCCTGCCTTGGGAGGTTTGAGCTTCTGCACGTCTGTTCAGATGCTCTGAAAATCAATCAGCTTGCACGTTTCAAATCCAGTGTTTTCTTCACCGTCGAATCCTTTGTAGTCTCCACCTGCTTTGGATAGTAGAGATACATAAGAATCATACAGACATAACACAGGCAGTCCCAGTGGTAGAGCCTGCGAGTATCTAACATTCAGCATTTCAGGCACCTTCTGTTTTCTCTTGGTTTTCGTGTTCACTGGTTTTGAGCAGAAATTTCCCAAGTTGCAAATCTCGCCACGCCAGAGCTCTTGGGAAGAGTCAGATGAAGCAGCTCACAGTTTCTGAGAACTGAGGTTGGGTACAGCGTGTTGTGCTGCCCTGGTTGTAAGAGATGTGATTTTGGGTGCAGAGCTCCTTTTTTTTTTTTTAGGGATTTGACCTAAAGGGAGAGGTGGAGAGGGACTTTTCAGAAGGTTGTGCAGTGATGGGACAAGGGGTGATGGCTTCAAACTGACACAGGGCAGGGTTAGATTGGATATTAGGAAGAAATCCTTCCCTGTGAGGGTGGGGAGGCCCTGGCACAGGTTGCCCAGAGAAGCTGTGGCTGCCCCATCCCTGGAAGTGTCCAAGGCCAGGTTGAAGCAACCTGGTCTAGTGGAAGTGTCCCTGCCCATGGCAGGGGGGTTGGAGTGACATGATCTTCAAGGTCCCTTCCAACCCAAACCACTCTGAGATTCTATGATGTCAAGTGCCATTCAAACACACAGAAGTGAAACAAAGGTAAAATTAGGCTTTTCCTCACAATTCTTAATTTACCCTTCCTGTGAAAAACGCGCCATGACGCTGTCAGTCACGTGGTCCTGGGCTGTTTCTGGCTTTGTTTGGTTTCCTCTCCCTTCAGAGTTTCTGATTCATTCAGCAAATGAAGTGGTGTGTGTCATGTAGTACATGAGGCTGCAGCTCCCACTTCTAATAATAATAATAGTAATAACTGCAGATAGTAACTACGTAATTGGGGTCTGGTGTGAGGCTACCAGGAACTCTGCTCTAGGTGTAGTCTGTGTTGTGCTGCACTGTGGCTGTACTTGGGCAGGAATTGACTCAAACTGGGAGTTTAAAGCAGATTTGTTTGTTTATTTGTTTGGGTTTTTTTGAGGGTGACACCATGAGCTCTGGTTTTGTGTTTAATCTGTGTTTGGAACGGGGAGCCTGCGGTGGCAGAGCCTCCTGGTGCTGTGGAGGATCACTTTTGGGGAGGCAAAAGCAGCACCTGCTGGATCCTTCCAAGCATTTTAAATGTATTTGGAGCTGCTGCTCCAGAACTGTGCCAGGCACCACCAGGTGGATCCGTGGCTCCATCCCACCGGAGTTGCCTGCAGTCATGAGGTGGTTGGGATGTGGTGTGCAGCCTTCAGTGGGCTTAGTTCATGGTGACATATACAGCAGCTCTCCATCCACAGCCATCCTGAGGGCTGTTCATGCTTTGCCACAGTCTGGGGTTGAAATGTGAGCATTTTGGGGTGAAACCTGCTACCTTGAGTAAAGGTATGAAATTACAGTCCTAAACCTGTTCTTAGGCACCTGCAGAGGGTAGCAGAGGAGGTGCTGGATGGCCAAGTATCTCTGTGAATAAAATACAGAGAGGGGAATTTTCATGACTTGCCAGCCCAGCTGTTTCCAGAGAAGTGTGACTGTACCAGGTAACCAGTCACTCAAAGCACTGCTTTGAGTTATTCTGCAGCTTGAAGGGCAGCAGGGCCGAGCACAACCACGTCATTTGGAGAAGTATTTTGAGACCTCTCCAGAATAGTCAGGGGAGTGAGTGTCACAGCTGTGCTGGTGTCTTTTGTTTGGAGATCAGCAGCTGAGAGCTGCAGGGTCAGGGAATATCAGGCCCTGCTTCTGAATTCCCTTCATGGAGCGACTTGTTGCGTGTGGATTTCAGGGTATCACTCCTCCAGCTGTTCCTTCCCTTTATATGCCTTAACTCCCAGCACCTTGTATCCAACAGTGACACAGTCACAGTCATTCTTTGTCATCAAATTTGCCTCTTTGTTTCCAGGAGCTCCCAACACCGCAGAGCTGAGAATTTGCCGCGTGAACAAGAACTGTGGGAGCGTAAAGGGAGGAGACGAAATATTTCTGCTGTGTGACAAAGTTCAGAAAGGTAATCTTTGTCCCAGGTGGCTGACGCTGCCACTTCTTGCTGGGGGGCTGAGACCCTTCACCACACACCCTGAGTGGTTGGGTTTTATGGATGGGCAGAGCAGCTTTCGGGTTCAAGGGCTCTCGTGTCTTTCAAGTCGAGCCACTTTGCACCTGAACTCTGAGTGGGGCTCCTTCCTTTCCTCCCCTTTTTCTGCTGGAAGTTTTTGGTTTCCCAGCTTAACAAGCATCTTCTGTTTCTGATGGACCAGATGATATAGAAGTCAGATTTGTCCTGGACAACTGGGAGGCCAAGGGTTCCTTCTCCCAAGCCGACGTTCACCGCCAGGTCGCCATCGTGTTCCGGACGCCCCCGTTCCTCAAGGACATCACCGAGCCCGTCACGGTGAAGATGCAGCTCCGGAGACCTTCCGACCAGGAAGTCAGTGAGCCTATGGATTTCAGATACCTACCAGATGAGAAGGGTATGGTCTCAATTAGTTGTGTTTCTGAAAAGCAATTATCAGTGCAGAACTTGAGGTAGTCACTCAATTAGTAAAAATTCTACAACTTAAGCGAAGCAGCGTTTTGGATTTTAAAAGTAACAACAGTCAGTTTGTTCCCTCTTTCAGTAAAAGTATCAAGAATCACTGTCCATAACACTGTCGTGGTTTGTTAATGCTGCCATGCTTGAAATACTTCTCTTTAAATGTATCTCACTGCACTTTGGTGCCTCTAGGAACTTCCTTTACACTCTGTATCCAAGAGAATGGTAACACTTTCCCCTTCCTCTCCTTTCTCTGTAGATCCATATGGCAACAAGGCAAAAAGGCAAAGATCAACGTTGGCTTGGCAAAAGCTCATGCAGGACTGTGGTAAGGAAAATATTTGCCTTTTTTTCTTGTTGAGGGAACTTACATTTCGATGGAGCTGTTTTGTATGAGAGCAAACATTTGGAGTGGACTCACGCTTTCTTCCATCGCAGGATCAAACACAACAGAGAGGCCCAAAGTAACTCCGTTCCCCGTTGTCACTCCTGAAGGGAAGATGATTAAAAAAGGTAGGTTTTTGCTTACAGTCTCACAGTGCTTTGAAACAAACAGTGCCCTCCTCTTTGCTTGAAATTCTAATCTCTGGAGGGTTTCTTCCTGTAAGATGCTGATACTTTTGACTGTACAAACATAAACCCATCAGTTCTTTATGTAACTGTAGCCATCACCCTCAGTGTGGGCCATAGAGGGGTGAGGTGCACAGCTCTCTGCTGCTGTCCAGAAATCTGGGGTCCACCCTGGAGAGCAGTTAAGCAAGTGTGAAAGTGGAAATGCACATGGAGTCTTACAGAGTGTTTCCTTGCAGTGTGCTTTCTTTGCTTATTACCATTTGTAATTTTAAAAAAAACCCTAAAACCTGGCGTTCTCTCCATTAGAACCAAACCTGTTTTCATCCTCGCTGATGACGCCCGGGTTGGGATCCCTGGGCAGCACTGGTCAGATGTACCCTGGCTGCAGCCAGCTGGCCCCGGTGGGCCCAGGGAAGCAGGACGGGCTGTCCTCGTGCTGGCTGTACAGCCCCTCGCCCAGCGGCCTGGTGGGCACACACCCACCCAACAGCTTCTCCGCGGACGCGCCTCAGCCGGCTCACGGCAGCGGCTCCCTCCCGACCTTCCACGACCCCGTGAACTGGCCCGACGAGAAGGATTCGGGCTTCTACCGGAATTACAGCGGCACCAACGGGCTGGGAGTTGCCGCGGCGTCGAACGTCGACCTGCCGAGCGTTCCCGGCGGCAGCGCCGTGCACGCGGCTCATCCCGGCGGCGCCGCCGCCTCCGGCATCGTCAGCATGGACACCGACGACATGAACTGCACCAGCATCAACTTCGACAAGTTCAGCGTGGTGCTGAACTCGGGCGCTCCCAGGCAGCAGCTGCAGCTGGGCCCGCCCGGGGCGGCCCCGGGAAGCGGCGCCGCGGGATTCGCTTCCCAGCCCGGCTTGGCCGACCCCGTTTACGGCTTCATAGACCAGGAGGTTCTGGGCGAGCCGAGACTCTCCACCGCCCACCAGGGCGGCCTGGCGGACGCCCAGTTCTACGACGGCGACGGCGTCCACGGCGACGAGCTCTACCAGTCCTTCTCCTTCGATAACATCCTACAAAGCTACAACCCCTGAGGGGTGGAGCTTCCCAGGGCCGCTTCCCAAAGGTGCCGCCGCGTGGAAGAGGAGTCGTTCACCCTTCTGGAGTCCCCGCTTTCTCCCTCAGAATGTCGCTGTGCAAGTTTGACAATGGAACTTAAGGTTATTTAAGTTACCATAAGAGTTAAGTTATTTAAGCCCATAGTGGTGCCCGTCAAGAAAGGGGGAGGTGGGGGGTAGGGTTTGGGGTTCTGTACCTTTTAAAAGTACCTTGTAGGTGTATTTTGGCGCTGTTGGTAAAGGGAAATGGTAACACTTAAAGCTTCCTTGCCTTTGGGGACTGTAAAAGCTGGTGTCTTCAGAAGGGTTAAAATTTCAAATACTTCACAGGGTTAAAGTTCTTTCAAAGCAGCCATTTTTGCTATAGAAATTCAATTTTTGATAGGACAGAAATTAGGAAAACAAACCTGCACATGAGCACTCTAGTTCAGTCTCATCTACAGATATTAAAGTTCAACTCAGCCTACTTGAAAGGTTTAGGTTTCACACCCCCTTTCTATAAATACTGTTCTTCTAAAATGAGTACATGTATTGATTTTCCACACTCTGTTTGCTTTGAAGGCAAATTTACTGGTGAAATTTTTTTTTTTAATGACTATGTCATTGTTAGATGTATTTAAAAAGACCGGAAGGTTTGAATTTTTAAATAGTCCAGCTCTGTTGTAAAGGAAATCACTGCACAGGAGAAGGAACAGAAAGTCTGCACTTCATCCAGAGTGCAATTGTTTTTACAAGCCAAGCCCTGCTGCTTTAGGGACGAAGCTGTCATTGCTCTGCAGTTGTTGTGTGTGTGTGTAGCTGTGATTGTGTGTGTGGCGTTTTGCACGGCGGGAATCTCTTGAGCCGAAGTATCTACTTGCTTTTTTTTCCTCAGGTATCCCAGCAGTTTCCTGCTATGCAAGTGACTGCTCAAAGGAAGGCTCAGATCCTGCCCCCCCTTCCCCCAGCACCACCCCCCTCCCAGGAGGGCAAAGCCAGGGGCGGCCCTTGGGCAGCCTCGTCTCTTATTAACGACCTTTAAAGCCATTTCAGTCAGTACCAATTAAAAACACTCCTCTCTCCTCTGGATCAGGAACCAGAACTTCCTCCCTCCCACTTGATTCCCAGTCTCCCCTCTTAGCCTGAGCCAGGAGCTGTTCCATGACACCAGCTGGGGGTGACTGGCTGGGTAAGACACTCTGGGCCTTGGCTACTTTATTATACTGTTATTTTTTACAGAAGCAACACGGCAAGAAATGTCTGAGTATTTCTTAGGTGATACATCTGTTCTGTAGGGCAGATAAGGCTTGAGGGTCTGAATTGTTACCGCTTGGTGACATAAAACCAGACCATGAAAGCAGCAATAAAAAAAAGCACACTTGGATATAAAAAAAACCCAAAACAAAACAAAACAAAAAAAAAAATCAAAAAAACACCCCCAAATCTAAAAAGCCACTTGAGACACAGAGTTGGACACAAGGAAGGAGCTCCAGAACCCCTCTGTGGTTTATGGGATTCCCTCCCTGCATTCCCTTGTGTTGGGAGCACTCTGGTGCTGCTGCTGGAATCCATCCCCACCATTGCACAGGTGACAAGTCACACTGTGGGATGTGTGAGGTTTGGGAAACTGCTTCCCCAAACTCCAGGTGCACAAAGCCATGAATTGACTCTCCCTGTTTTAAAGCAGTTTTTCCTCACAGCTCCTCTGCAGTCTTGAGCAATAGAAAGACCAAAGAAATACACAGAAAGTTTGAAATGTGTTGTTTATTCAGTTCTTTTTTTTTTTTTTTGAAGTTCTCAGTTTTAAGTATATTAAATGTAAACATTTTACTCACTTCATAGAAAGCTCTTTATAGTACAATTTGTTTTTACTGTATAATTAAATATTTTCAAAGTTCTGTTTTCCTTTGTAAACGAGTTGGTTTGGTAATTAAAAAAACTGGTTATACCAAGTGCTCAGCTTCTGCAACCTCCTCAGCTTTGTGACATCCCTCACCACGGGAAAGGCAGGGAAAAGGGAACAAGGTAGGTTATCACTTGCTTGTCCTGGGGCTTTTTTTGGGTATTTTCTGCTCCCAGTTACTGGTGGCCAGTACAAAACCTCAAGCAATGGAAGGTTTTGTGGCAGAGCCATTGAGTTTTTAGGCAGAGGGGAGGAGGGGACAGATGCTTTGGGCACATTTGTGCTGCTGGTACAGCTTTCTCTGGGCAAAACCCAAATGGAAGGGGGATTAGAGGTGGCCAGTTGGAGAAACACATGATTAAATCTTGCTCCCAAAGCATCAGTTTGAGTGCTCACGAGGTGGTGTTTTACTGGGAAAAATAAGGTGAGGGCCAAAGTCCACCATGAATATTATTATTGCTGCAATATTCCTCACATGGCAGTTCTAAGGGTTGTCACCTGCTGTTGGAAACTGGCCTTGGAGCAAAGTCCAAACCCCCAGGTCGCATCCCGGGGTTTCATATCTGCACGTGATCCCTGCCCAGGAACTGCCCCAAGAGCTGCAGGGATTTGCATCATCATTTGGAGGCTTCACGTTTATCACAATTGGGAATTTTTGGAGGACCTCTCTGTGTCCTCAGCACACTGAGGGTAGTGTTTATAGCCTGGTTTATCTGCACTGGGATTCGGGACGTGACCCCCAAGTGCAGCAGGAGCTGCAGAGGGAAGTGCCTTGTGTGTCCTTGACCTACAGCAGGAGCAGCCTTTTCTCCTTCCCCCTTTGGCTCCATTCCCCCTTGGAACAGCTCTTCTCATGCCTGTTGTGCCAAAATGCACGGCCTTGTTTACATTTTTTGTTCCCTGTAGTTTATGGAATTTATAAATCACATTTCAGCTCACTCTGACTTTCAAGAAATCACAGTTGTGAGACTGAAATTCTCTTTTTGTTTGTTTTCTGAATTCAGTTTCTTTAGTTTTCCATCATTCATGACACTTTCTGTCTGGCTACAGATTATTATCTGAGAACTACTCCTGGAATCTGTTGCTCATATTGGCTATAAGATTAAAACCAAAAATAATATTGCTGTCTGAATCATGCTCCTATTATTTTTTGTGTTAGAAAAACAGGAGCTTCTGAATTACTTGTGTTGCAGAGGGCTAGGAAAGCACAGCACAGGCAGTGCAGAATTTTTCAAGGTGATTTTTTTAGGAGCTCCTTAAAAATGTATTTATGAATAGTTTTAGAGCCTCCAGCTCAAGTTCTCATGCAGCTGTTCTGGTCTGAGGTCCTGGCACCACTGAATTAAAGGGAAGACATCCCAGTCATCCTCCCTGTCCCCAAACAGTGGTTGGTCTTGGCAAATATTATGCTCTTTATTTCCAAAATGTTAATTAATGAAGAGCCCTTAAATTCCAAACCTTAATTTCTTGCTGATAGTTGAACTCTCTTCTGTACTTCAGGGAAGCATCTTCCCTAATGGATTAACATGATGCAGATATAAAAGTGACTCTTCCTAAAGATGTAGGTGGTGCTTAGTAGGAAACATTTAAAATAAGCAAATTAAAAACCTCAGATCTTCCTGTCCCAGGCAAGTTTAAGTCTTCCAGGCATCCATCCAAGGTGAGGTGTTAGAAAAATTGTGTTATGCTGCTAAACCAAAGCTTTTTATCCCTGTCTCTGGATTCCAACATCCTCAGGTAGGTTTTGTGTCTGCCTGCACTTTGAGATTCTTTGGTATTCCTGTTTTTTTTCAGATCCCCATCATGCACCATTGCCAGGAGTTCCCAATCTTTTTATATATGGTGACTCACTGGGGAATTCCTGCTCCTGGAGAGGACTGTGGCCAGGCTGGAGAGCTCATGAGGCCCCAGCTGTTGTTTCTAGGAAGTGTCGCCCATGTTTTTAAATGAGAAAAACTTGGTTTCAAGTGCAAAGGTTTCCTCTGAAAAATGTTTTTGCCCTTTGTGAGATAAATTTGCCCACCTATAAAGCTAACCCTGACCAAAAAGCAGCCAGCAGGGAGACTTGCTCCAGCACTGTCCTGCTGGCTTCAGTCTCCCTGGCTTTTGGGATTTCCTGCAGGAACAGTGCTCAGAAAGAGCTGGGATTTCGGGTAACTCAGTGCTACCTGCATCCAGACAAGGAAAGCTGTAGCATCCAATATAAAAAGAGTTTCAAAAGAAATCTGGCTTAAGGGAGGGTTACCTTTAACTATAATTTATCAGGAATGCACTGGCTTCCCAAAATCTTTTTATGCACGGAAGAAATTAAAGTAAGGCCAGAGACTGAACCAACACTACCTGGTCCAGAGTGTTCAAAGTAGATTCAAAGTCAGGGTATCCTCTGGCAGATCAACATGATCCAAGTGTTCCATGGAAACCCTTTGCACCCAGGCTGTAACACTGCACAGTGTTTGGTCATGAGCTGCTGCTTCCTCATCCCTTGGGAAGTCAGTTATCCAGGGTCGGAGGCCAGTCGACGTCAACAGACTGGGAAAGGGGAGGAAAAAATCACCAGAGTTGATATTTTACACATATCAAAAGAGTCACAACTCCTTCTGCAGCATCCCTGGATGTTGGGCTGCGTTTCCCAAGTGCCCAGAACCGTTTGTTAGGAATGTGAACTGTCTCCAGCTTCTCCCCATCCTGCAGCTGGGCAGTCATGGCGTGAAAACAAACCACGTGTGGATGGATGGCACAGAAAGATTCAGGTATTGGGTGGTGCAGGCAAGGCTTGAGTAGAAAACCATCACCTGTCCCCAAATCTAAGCAAGGATAAGCTGATAACCAGTGTTATAAATTCATGATGTGTCCTCCCACCCCTCCCTGACACAAATTTGGAAGAGGAAGCCTGGCACGTGTGGCAGTGTGGGACAAACCACTATTCTTGCATTAATATTAATTTTTCTATTAACTCTGCTAAGGAATGTTGATCCGCTTGGAGCAATTCCGTGGAAAGCATCTCAAAAATTCAACCACCTTAGCAATTTCCAGGAAGGATAAATAGCAAACAACTTACTTCCACATCCAGCTCCAGAATGTCAGCAGTTCTGTTCAGGAGGGACCCAATATTGGGCTTTGTCCTTCCGAAGTCTCCATGCACAAATTCTTTAATGTAGCTGGAAACACTGGCTAAGGAGAGGTGGATTTTACAGCAAAGAAAGCAAAAGGGGGAATAAAAAAGGCGGTTTTTTACTCTTAAGTCAATTTTTAGTTAACATCCTGTTAAGCCCATACTAATCTTTAAAAGAGCTCCTAATTCCTGGCTTCTGACTCTAGTGCCACAAACTGCACCACTGACCTTGATCTTCTGATTTATTCCAAAGTGAGGGGTGACTTTATGACAAAACTCTTAACTTGTAAGTAGCAGCAACCCACGGTCTGCATTGAAGTGCATTAAATATTGCAGAAAAGCTGATTTTCTAAGGTGAGAAGTTATCAGTTAAATTAAGAAAGTGTATTTTTAACCAGGACATTTTTATGGCCGTCACGTGCATTTAAACTATCAGGGTATTGGACTCGCTGGTCCTTGTGGGTCCCTTCCAACTCAGAACACTCTGTGATTCTGTGAGTGGTCAACACAGAACTCCACACACACACACACACACACGTGGCACTTTGGAATGAAAACCTCGGTGTGGAATTGTGCCATATAAAAGCAAAGATCCTGCAGCAACACACGACTGCTGGAGAGCAGGGATTCTAAAACACTGCAGGGATCCGAGCAGGAAACTTCCCGTGATCCCAGTGACTCTGATGAGGAGCTGTTTGGTGCCAGGGCAGCCAAGTGACTCCAATCAGGAGCTGTTTGGTGCCGGGGCAGCCAAGGATACGTCCCTGCCTGGGTCTTGAGGTGCAGGCGGAAATGGTGCTCGTCGATGTACTCGGAGCTCATGGTGTGGATGATCCGGCAGCGCACGGCCAGAGGCCGCCGGTGCAGAACACGGAGAGGGGTCTTCTGGTCCAGTTTTAATTCCTGTCACAAGAGAGAGTGGAATGTAACACACTGAACAGACTGTAGGAGTCACATGTGTTGTGAACCAACCCCATCTTTTTGAGTAATCTTGAGACAGGACTCATTTTTTCCAAGTTTATCAAAGGAGAAAGGACAGCCACCTCCGAGGCCTCGCGCGAACACAAACTAATGGAATCACAAATACGGAGGAATAACCTTGAAATCTCCATAGCCCTTTGCTGGAATGACTCCAGGATTTAGCAGCTCGCCGAGAGCCTCAGGGCAAATCAGGGAAAAAAAAAAAATCCCACCCACAAAATGCTTTGTCTAAACTACAGCCAACCCCCTAGAAATAAAAGTGAGGGGAAAAAACCCCCTGAAATGAGATTAGATCTCAGAACAGTCTTTTCAGAAGTTCATTCCCCACTCCCTTCCCAAAGGAGATGCAGCAGTTTGAAAGGCAACTTTTCAGGATTGAGGGAAGCTCCAGGAAAAGCCAACAGTTGTCTCCCTGAGCTGTGAGCACTTGCTTGGAGTTCATGGGGAAGAGCTGTGGGAAATGGTGCAAGCACAACAAAAACTGAACCCACTTCTCCATCAGCCCAACATCTGGAGAAAGTTCTCATTGCACAGTGTGCTGAGCCTTCCTAAGGCCTCTTACCACTCTGTCACAGGCACTTCCAACTTGGAATTGCTGTGGCTGCGGGAGAGTGGCTGTAGAGCAGAACAAAAGCTCTGCCACTTCTGCTTACACAAAACACTGTGTAAGGTAAAGGAAGGGGTACAGGTGCCAGGTTTCCTCCTCTCCCATCTGCTAATTTTGATTATTTGGTGTCCTGGAAGGTGAACATTACACAAGGATTTGTTGGCCTGGCCAACAGTCGGGCAGCTGTCCTGCTTGGATGACTGTGGTGAAGGAAAAAAAAAGTGGTATGGAAGTCCCTACAACAAGAGAAACCCTGATAAAAAAAAACCCCAAACACAGAGGAAGAGATATTATAGTATTTAAGAGTATTTAACGCTTCCCCAGGGCACCAGGACAGGTACTAGTTAAATCAGCAACAAGAGCTCCTGATACCTTGATATCATCCAGGAGCGCGATGTCTTCCCTCTGGATTGCTTTGTCCGTCCATATTAAGGCACTGTAGGTCTTTGTCTTCTCCTCCTCACCTTCCTTCATACGACCAATTGCCTCTCTAAACAAGAGAAACTAATTACCCACTTAACACAAGCATAATTATCCCAGGCTGTGAGCGAGACCACTTGCCCAAGTCCCAAAGTGTCGCTCCGAAATCCCTCGGCAGCGCCGGGAAACACTGACCTGGTGACGAGCTGCAGGTCTCGAACCCGGATTTTGTCTGAAGAGTTATTAATTGCCTGTGATATTTTCAAAGGAACCAGTTAGAGCTGCTGGGTTGGAGAAGGCAGCACGTGCTCCACGAGCTCTGTGAGGTGCAAATGATTTACCTGCTGCAGCCTCTTCATTTCCTCGGCGGTGAAGTGGATCCTGCGAGGATTCACCAGCTCGATTGCAAAGGGCCTTCCTGGCATCGGGCACAGCCATAAAACACAAAAACATGGAATGTTCTAAGTGAACACGGGAATTTACACAGGAAGGCTGGGAGGTGTGAAGCCTGGCTGCTGTGAGACAAACAGGGACAGGACTTGTGGGTTTAGGGATGTGGCATCAGACGGAAGGAGAAGAAACGAGGGACTTTTTTTTTGGCTACTAAAGCCCAGTTTCGGCAGCGAGTGCAAATTATGACTTCCCAGAAGACTTCTTGTACAAGTCTGTGCTAATTAAAAAATAAAATAAGAAAAAAGTTAATTAGCTTATTTTCTGTCACCTACAGCAATGCCCAGGTGCAAGAGGATGTTAAATCCCTGCTCCCTCAGCTCAACATCTGTTGCCAGAGTTGTTCTCTCTGCGCTCGGGGCCAGGGACAATCCCCAGCACAAGCAATGCCAGGAGCCACAGCAATCAGACAGCAACTGAAACATGGAATTGCTCATTTTTACTTTTTCTTGCCCTCCTCCTTTGGCTGCAGCAGCTCCAGCATACTGGAAAGCAGCTGACCTTTCCAAAGGACCCAAGTTGAAAAAGAAAATAAGGCTCCCCCTACTCCACAGGGACAGCGAGGGAATTAGAAGAATCCAACAGCAAACAAGACAGGAATGAGTCTGACAGAAATGGCTTCAAAGTAGGGAGTGAATAAAATCAAATACTCCCAACCAGCTCTGCCTTTCCACGCAGCCAAGGCCACTGAGATGGCGTTTGGTCTTTGGGAATAAATATACAAATATCACTAAAACGTTTCTGAGATAAAATTTCAAAGCCTGCCTTAGCATTCAGCAAGATCCATTAAAACAGCTCACACAACCACTTAGTTTCTGTGTTTCACAAGGGATTTTCCAAGCCTTACCATTTCCTAGTGTCCTCACATCCACATCTTCTCTTCCAGAGGAAGAAAAATTAAAGCCTGTAACAGATTTAAACAAGGCAGGCGAGATTTTTATTTTACATTTTTCATACCCTCTACAGCTTTAAAAGGTGAAATAATATCTTTCTAAACTTGTTTGCAAAATCTGCTTCCAAGAGTTGCCTTTACAGGGACAAATCTGGGATATTACTGTTTATTCACAAGTTTTTTGATGAGCACTCCCAGTTCCTTGGCCTGAATGAGATACTCCAACCAGAGTAACACATCCACTGGGAGGAGAGGAGAGGAGAGGGAAGCAGCAGGGTGTTCTCCAAACTGATATTTAATGCAATTTTTCCTTGGGCTTTCTGTGTTTTTAATTCCACAAGCAACGGGCAGTGATTATTTCATCTGGATAATCCCTGGATAAGCATTAAGTGCACCAAAGAAAAGAAATGAATCGAGGTAAGAGACACGAAGGGCTTGAAAGCCAGGCAAATGTTACAAAATGCTGGTGGCAAAAAACCTCCTTGATACAAGACATTTTATGAATCACCAACCCATCAGAAGGTTGGTGGGGCAAAAACCCTGCTGTACATGAAACCAACATATTTGCATCATCAGATGAACTGAGGAGCTACTTTGGCAGGATAAAAGGATCTAATTACTCACAGATCACAGCTAAAAAAAAAGTTTACAAGCTTTGACTTGGAAGGATAAGAGAGGGATAAAGAAATAATAGCTTTTTTCCCCTCACACTCTTGGATTAAGTGGGTGGGTACTAAGAAAAATCTCCTAAAAAATCTTCTAGCAGTAACGAAAAATATGTCTGGTAAGAGATCTCCTAAATACTTACTGTCTGCTTTGAATTCAGCCATGAGATGCTCTGAAATTAGTTCTTCCACTGAAGATTCCAGCTTCCTCTCCCCATCAATAATCCAGGGGGTCTGAGGTAAATTCCTGGAATATTTGTTGTACCTTCCTGTAAAAAAAAAGAGCTGAGTTAGCTGTAACCCCTCTAAACCAAGGGACAAAAGCTTTTAACCCATTTAACCTTCATTGGAGCTTTGTGGAAATGACTTTACAGGCTCAAACTTGTTTTGTGGAAGAGCATTCCAGCAGCACTATGGAGAATTCCAGTACCCAAGATGGCCACTTAAAGGTGGGCTTGGAGAGCCTGTTGCTGCAGTCCCACCTTCAGGGATAACCCTCCTGTACGGAGTAGTTCAGGTTCCAAGCCAAGTCCTGCCACTTTCTGAAGGCTTAAGGAGAGAAATCCAAACTAAAATGCTTTGACTTCCAAGGAAAACCGTGTGAGGAGCAGAAAATCTCCACGATAAACGAGGAGGAACGTCAGGAAGGTAAAGAGATTGGCATCCTTGGACTGATCTCATGGCACCTCCGTGGCACAAGGGCTGCTACAACCAAAGAACGAGCCTTGGATGGCCAACAGGAGCCTTTTTTAGGGACAGGTTTGGTAAGAAGTGAAAAATATTCCCAAAAGCCAGGGCCTCGTTCACGTAAAAACCTTGCAAAGGAGCTCAGAGCAGCTCTGTGCTTTGCACTGTGCCTCTGACACCTCGAGTTTTTTGGGGGGGTTGTATCATATTTTCCTATCTTGAACAGTGTTTCCTTCTCGCAGAAAAAGCCACGCAAACAAATGGGGAAACTGAGTAACGGTTTCACTGGGGCAAGGAAAGGAGGTGACTCACCGCTCACAGGCAGCTTCTCACTGCTAAATTCTCCTTCCATAAAATGGAAAAAGGAGAACAAGATAAGAATTTTTAACTCTTGATCTGAACAAGAGGAGGTTTAAAAAAAAAAAACAAAAGAGGTTTTTCCCGGTTTGACCACCCCCAAACCCTTAAAAAAAAAAACCCAAGTTGAGGTGGGAAGTGATCACTGAACACCAAAGGGAAGGTCAAGAGGGCAACGCTAACTCTGAAACTGGGCTTGCTAATTAAGATCCTGTCTCATTTAATAATAACAAAATAACTGCTCTGTGCTCAATAAATCCCATTTTGGATTTATTTCTTTGAAAATTAAAAAAAATCCTGCCTGGATTTTGTAGTTGTCGTTGTTGTTGTTGAAGCAAGATATAAACTGTAAATCACAAAGCCAATATTAAATGACATGCAGAAAGCAAACCCTCTTGCTCTTCATACAGATGGATTCTGATAAAACCATCCTGCAAAGCAACCTAAAATAAAACAGCGTGTCTGGAAAAGGCTAAAAGGAACTGGGTATCTTGAATTCCCAAAATCTGTCTAATCAGTAATTAAAAAAAGAAAAAAAAAGGGGGTATGTGTAGAACATCAACCACCCTGCCACTCACTTGTGCATTTTTTCATTTTCCATTTTCCCGTAGCCAGGATTTTTATCATCCTTTTAAACACAGTGTGTTGGATTTAAATTACAGGTTGGGGTTTTTTTAATCTGCTTGCATGTGTTTAAATAAGTTGTTTATACACAGGGCTGGGAGAAGGGCAGATGCTCCTGCAGGCAGGTGATAAAGAGGGGATCTGTCATTTCCTTCCCTTTTCAAACCCACCCACTCTTGGATAGAGCTGGATTTGTTTCTTTGCCTCTTAACACTTAATTACAGGAATTAACAAACAGAAGAATCTCTGGCTCTCCTGGCAGTGTTAGAAAGTTCTGTTCAAGATGACACAGCAGCAAATAAATTAATCACCTTACCAGCCACAAAAACTGCACCATTATTGCACTGAATTTCCAGAGCATCACACGGGTTCTTTGGTGAACTTGGGGGACATGGAAAATGCCTGTATTAAAAAAAAAAAAAAAAAAGGAGTAAAAAAAATTACTAGTAATACCAAAACATGATGGCTTCTCACTGTGTGTGATTTTTACCATATTACAGCTCTTGGTGTTTAATTAAAACTCAACTCCTGACATTTTGGAAATATGGGCAGAGGTCTTGCTTATCTTACAAACTCTAAGGTTCAAAATAATCCTTAATTAAAAGAAGAACAGAAAACACATTTTAACCAGTAAACCATCAGAATTTAAACAACCAAAAGTTCTTTTATAGACACCCTACCACTACTTACCCACAGAATATTTTCCTCCCCATCCTAATTCTATACAGAAGCACAATACTAAGAACTAGTTTCAGTATAGACTTACTTGAGAAAATCCTCTTCTTTTATCTTCTCTAGGGCTTTTATAACTGCCATTCTGGTGAAAACAGACTGCACAGTGAAATGAAAAAATGAGTCAAGAACTAAGAAAAACAGAGAAAGGATATGCCTAAGGGAGAAAAAAAGCACTAAAATATACACAGTGTTGAGCTTTTTCACTTGGGAGCCCAGATCCAAATTTGCAAACTGGTTTAAAAACAGAATCCTAAATCCATGACCAGAAACCTAAATCACCTTCTTTTTCAAGAGTTAAGCCCCAGCTTTTATCTCAGTGACAGCAGGCAGCTAGTTCTGGAAATAAGCCTGTTGAGGAGGCATCTGGTTCTGAAGTTCAAAAGTTGATTTGGGTCCTCCCAAAAGCTTTCTCCTCACCAAGAGAAGAAACTTCCACATGAAGAAGCCCAGGTTCCTGAGCCTCTCCTCCCAGTCCCCTGCCTGCTGGATTTCCAATTTAATGGTGCCTTTTCTGCAAACTGGACTGAGGATTTGGGGAAAGAAATCGAAAATACCGGGGCATTGTTTGGGACAATTCAAGTCTCTGCTCTAACACAGAGTTTCTGGGTGCCTTCAGGAAAGCTGCTCTTCGTCCTTCTAAGCATAAATTAGAGATAATACCATTTCTCTTCCTCATAGAAAAGGTGAACTGGAAAACCCTTAAAGTAGCAGCAGGTTTAAATAACTATCTAGAGCAGATGGCACAGAAATTTTCCCTCAGAACCCAGTTCTTACTCCACATCTCTGACTAACACAGCCCTTGAAGCTTCAAGCCCAGCTTCTTTGTGAGGACAAACCTCTGATGGCTCTTCATTTTTGCTTTAGATTCCCCTACATTTTGTTGCCTGTGTGGTTTTAACAGCCAGGCCCTGCTGGTTTGGCTCCTGGTGTGGGATTTCCCCCTTTTTCAAGGGAAGCAATGCAGCAAGCGGTGAGTTATAACAAAACAACCCTTCTAAAAAAAAAAAGACTTGCATTTATTGCTCAGGTGGAGTAGAGCCAGCAGAATTCCTGGCTCAGTTCCTGCCTCTGCCAAACGTTGGTAGACTCTTCTCCAGGAAGAATAAAAGGCCTTGCAATGGCTTCTGATGGAAGTCACTTGTTCTCCCTCTGATCACATCAACTGTCCTACTTACATCGGTTTCTCTCCAACCGGTTTTTTATCCCTCATGTCCTCTTTTCCATCAATGATTGTGTGTGTGCTCAGGGCCTGTAACAAGTGGCAAAGTCCCTTTTCTTCCCTCCCCTCCTCTAGAGGCAGAAGGATAAAACCATCCTGCCCATTTCATGGCTTTCAGTCACATCAGAGGACACGGGAACTGCAGTGTGATCACGTATTCCCCTTCTGGCTGCAGAGTCTCATCTTCACAATGTGCCTCATCTGAACTGTTTCGCCCACAGAGAGCTGGAGGATCATCTTTTATGCTACTTTTAATACATGACAATCAAATTCCTAGATCTTAAGGGAGGTATCTACAGAGACCATTCCTAAAATTATGGCCTGGGAGATGCACGACCTGAAGAAAAGCACCAAGATCTCAGTTTTCTTAAAGTGAGAAATGTGAAATGAATAAAGGAGCCAACTTCATTTTTCAGACAGCTGAAAACTAGAGAGATTTCTGATGAAGGGAAACCAGACATTAAACACTGACTGAATACCCAGGTAAAGTTCTTTGTTGTAGCCACTGCTGTGAAATTCTGGATGTCAGAAAAGAAATACAGAAAAGGTGAGATCTTACCTGTTTGTTCTTTGCTGGTTTGAAACAGTCTGGACAGGCTGTGGCTCTAAATGCAGAAATGAAAATTAGCTGCTAATTTCTTCTTAAGAAAAAGAAATAAACAGACAGACTCACAAACACAGCATGGAAATAGGTTTTGTACCAATATCCAAGGTCTCGCTTCCAAGAGTTTAAAATTCACTTAATCCTAAACCACAAACAGTGCAAGATGTGCATTGCTTGACCAAGAGAGAACTCCTGGACAAAAGGGTGCAAGTCTCTTCTGCTCTGACCAACACAAACACGTGGAAAAGCACACAACAAGTTTAGCTTTCAGTCCTTTCCAACCTTTCTCGATGAAGGCCACGATTAATATTTTCGTTCTGTGCAAGATTTGCTGCGATCTTGAAATCTGTGCTTGCTGCTCTTCCACAATGCCCACTACAAACTCCACACTCAAACCACCCCTTCTGGATGGGAAAATTCAATGTACCACCAAAAAAGTAACCCCAGGTGTTCAACACCATTGGTGTTTTGCCTCTTCAAAAGGAAACTCTCGGTTGTTTCACGAAAGTGAAAGCCAGGTCAGGGAAACACTTTTCTTGGTACTGCAGAGGAAGTTGCTGTTCCTATTAATGGATTTCTATGTATGCAGGCAGGAGGATTTCTGGATTTCTATGTATGCAGCCAGAGATGTTTTCTAACCTACAACCCAATTTATCATTTCTTGCTGGTGCTTCTCAACACCTCTGTAACTGTTTTGGACTCTGAGGAAGCAGCTCTTGCTTCCCAGGCCAGTGTGCAACACGAATGCCCTCTTCCAAAATTTCAGGATGGCCTTACCCTTAAACATAAATCATAGTTCACATAAATGTGAACTAACAAGAGCCAGTTCAATGTTCCATGAGCAACCAAGGGTCATTTCAGCCCATCTACTCTTCACACAGCTGTGTAGGAACAGCTTGAGACATGAGGAACTGCAGGCGCCATACCTGGAAATCCCATCCAAAAGCGTTCTCCAGGTTCAGACAAAGTCCTGCTTTGCTTCCATAAAACCTAAGAGTGTCACTACTACTGTGACAATTGCCAAATTTCCCATATTTACATCAAAACCAAAGCACTGCCTCAGAACATGCCCAGAGCCAGGCCTCTCACATTTGCGGGATGCCTTGACACCTCGGAAATGACTCTGTAATTAAATTAATGTGCTGTTACTTCAGGAAAGTGTCTCAAACCTTAATTGCTGTTTAAGTATCCTAAAAAGAGAAGGCAAATGAAGGGATATTGTCAGGTCACAGGGAAGAAACCTGAGTAATTGGAATGTGGAATGGAGCTTCCTTACAACTCTCACCTCTACAACTGTCCTGCTCGGAGCACTAACACCCTAAAGTGCTCCACATCCATCCTTCTGAAATTCCACAGAAAGGATGGAAGGATGAGCTGGAAATAGGAGTGGAGAGGTTTCAGAGGAAGGAAGAGCACTACAGAAAACAAGAACTGATGGAGTAAAACTAAATAAATAAGAACAAAATGGTGCAGGATCCAGAAACACTTCAGTTTTTACAAGATTGCAGGTACCATTGTTTAGAACTGTGGTTTGGGGCTACAATTTTCTCCCTCTTTTGCCCAGTGTTGAAGAAGCTGGAAAGCAGAGATGTTCAGCAAACACTGGTAATCGTTTTTCCTAATGCCTGGTCCATCTCCAAGCAAGCATTCCCTCACCCCCTCCACAAAATCAGGGAAATATATAAAGGCTGCAAAAGGAATCTCGGGTCTCGAGAAATTAATTCGCTGTTCAACGGAGACATCTCTGCCAAACCTCTTTCTGTGCTCAGATTTTAACTGCAGCAGGTGCAAGTTAACTGAGTGAAACTGAGGTTTTCCAGGAAGCATCAGCAAACAGGAAGAGTGAACCTAATTATCCACAATATACCGCAGATTTTGAGAAATCAGATGAAATGGCAGCTAAATTCACAGAAATATTTTGCTTCTTTGTGTACAGCAGACGCCCCACAGGCCCAGGCCAAAACTTCTGTTTGTTTTAATCAACCAGCTAAATTGGATTAACACATTCCCAAGCCTTCCCTCACATCTGTGTCTCCTACAAGAGCAGGAAAACCTAAGCATGACCTCGAAAAGATTTCCTCATGTGGTTTGAATTTATTTTTTTTTAAATGACCCAGGGAATGACTTTGAAAAGGGCTGAAACTGGACAACTTATCCCAACGTTCTCCTTCCAGTTCCAATCAAAATTCTGCATGACTTTGTTTATTGGCATTAGAACACTGAATTAACCAGGGATGATGTAACTTCAAGCTCTGCAACTTTCTGTGGGCACGAGGAAGTTTAGATGCAGGCCCCGTCCTAGTTTATAAACACCTGCATCTGCAACAAATCCAAACCAACAACGTTGCACAATATTTAGATAAAGATCTTTTGTTATTTATATCGAACTTACAGGAAACGGCACTCCTCGTCTGTCTCTGGGTGAGCAAAGACCACGCTGACTTCAAACAAACTCTAAATTAAAAAAAAAAAAAGAAAATAAAGAACGAGAAGGCGGTAATAAGTGTTTTTTTAAACAAACAGGGAATATATTCTCAAGCAAAAAGAAAGCAAAAAGAAAACAAAAAGGAAAACAGTAGAGAGAGACAAAAGAGATAATGACCCATTTATTCTCCATCTAAAGACTTTCAAACGTTTGCCATAGCAGCAGCATTTGCATTTCTGAAGTCACCAAAGATTGTCTGAGAGCACTTCAGAGCCAGGAGTGACCCGCACACCCTCACACCGGGAGGGGGCTGAGTCAGGGACAGCCTGTGCTCCAAGCCTATTACGGTCACTAAACTCCACCAACCTTCTGGGAGAGCGTGGATCAAAGATAAAAACCCTGAGGTCACCACCGTAAAATTTTGTCAGGGGCTTCCTTTGCAATGACTGGATGGCCCTGGGGCAAGGAAAGGCAGCTGTGTCCTCATGGATTGACAGCTAGCCCAGGAACTCCAGTGTAATCTCAATTCTGCCCCCAATTCCCTCCTTGGCCTTGGGCAAACAACACTCATTACTTTCTGTTATTCAGACACCAGAACACCTCAAGAGGGCTATCGAAAAGATTGGCTAATATTCAAGTGCCTTGTAGATAAAGAGCACTGGAAAAGCAACTTTTATGGCACGGGGATGTCTGCAGTGGCTCAGGGCTCAAGCGTTGGAGAGCTTTTGCCAACTTGGTAGGTGAGAAGTTTATTTTTTCTCGGATCATCTTCAGAGGAATCTTTCTGATTCACTAAGACAAAAGGGATGCTTTCAATTAGCACTCCTGGGAAATGATAATCTGTAATTATTATGCAAGCAGACAAATCAACATAAAGACTAAGAATACTGAGAGTCCAGTCCTGGGGTCAGTCCTTTGGTCAGTGACAAGTAAAACCTGCAGACTGCCTTGTCCCCAGCAGGAATTTTAGCCATGTTTGCAGAAATTTTAACATTCAGGATGATGGTGCTTCTGAATTTGTCTGGCAGACCTCAGTGTCATGCTCAGTCAATGCATTTCAGAAATATTTTAAGAATATAAGTCAGAATCTGCAAGTTGAAAACAGTTTGAAAAAATATTTCTACTGCCTGCTTAGGGGTATTGCAGGTATTCCCTCAGGATTGACTTGGAGATCTCTGGTTAAAAGAATTTCCCCCTTCTTCTCCCTACAGTGATTATAAGAGCAATGCAACTTTATTTTCTGTTAATAAGGAAAAAGGATATATTTTTATTTTCCCCATATGTGTAAGTGTACAAATATATATATATATACACACATATACATGAAAAAAACCCCACCAAACAGAGAAAAAAGTGTTTTCTTATTTATACAAAACCTTTCCATCAGCAGGAACTCCCAACTCTTCTGCCAGCTGGGGGTGGATAATCCACTTATAAGCTTCCTTCAGCTGAACAATGTCATCCTTTTCCAAGGAAAGGCCCAGATTCCTGAATCACAAAGAAATAATAACTTGCACAGGGATCTGTCAAAGGCAGATACATGACATAGAACATTTGAAGAGGAACTTAAGTAACTAGTGCCAAGGAAAACATTCATTTTTTTTCCTGTGGAAAAGGAGGAAACTGATGCCAAAGCTTCCTGGTAGTTGCAAAAGTCTTTCTCATCCAAAGATGAAAAAGAGAGATGTATTTCAAACCACTTGTTTGGGAACTTACAGAGCAAAAGAGATCAGAAACACCAATTAAGGTCAAACCACACAAAAATATAAAGCCCACATTAAAAACAGCTGCCATCTTATTCTTTGTAAGCACCAGGTAAATTGGGACTATAAAATTGACTTCAGGACTATAAAATCAACTTCTTGCCTGCTCATTATTTACACAGAGAAATGGTGTCTACAGAAAGAGTTCTTGTCAGACAGCAAAAGGAAGGACGATGAAAAATGAATTAATAATTTTAAAAAATGAATAAAATGACAGCACCTCCCAACTCTGAATTTCCTTATGATTAATTTTGAAGGTACAAAGTAAATTAAAATCTTGGCCAACATTCTACAAGTGTGAGCAGAAGCACCTTGATGTGAAAGCAACTGTCCTGACCTCGAAAATACAACATTAATTTCTTAGTTAGCATTTTCTGCACTAAGGAGTTTTTAAGTTCTACTGCACTGGAAAACAGCAGGAGTAGCTCTCCTTTCCCTAGATCTGGTAGAAGTGGGATGGGAGCTCCAAAAGCCATCACTCACCTCATCTCCTGCTTCACCCCCAGCCAAGCAGCTCTCTGGAGTCACAGCCATGCCCAGGGAGAAGAGAGAAAAGAAATAAAAGCAAGTGAAATTAAGGCTCAAAACTCCCAACAACTTGAGGAGGAAAACTGTTTTAAAAACTCAGGACAAAAGGGAAGTATTGAGATTTTAATGTAGCTTTTGCTTCAGAAGTGGAAAGATGGAACTGGTATTTGTTTTAGTTGTAAGACATCACTTTGCTCTTCACCTCAAATCCTACCTGGCTTTAAAAAACCCAAAGATCAGGCTTCATTAAACACTTTGGAACTTGCCTTATATCTAGAAAAACATTATATCTAGAAAACATTTATATCTATTTCTATCTATATTAATATACAGATATAATTTTACATCTATATAATTAATAAATCATACATTAAGATACATAGTAATATATAATAAAATATAATAATAGATAATTAAATATTTATATATAGATATATAGATCAAAATCTAAATGTATTTATATCTAGATATGAATATAAAAATTCATATCTAGAAAAAGACTTAAGTAATTAGTTATTTACCATAATTAGCTTAAGTAATTAGTTATTTACCACACAGAGAAAATGCAAAAGCAATTGTCTAAATGAATTGTGTATGAAAACTGATTGACAGAGGAATTAATAAACCCCCAAATTCAGTCATCATCCATTATAAAAAACACAAAATAAAAGACATAATTGGTCTTACAGTAATCACAAAGTCTGAGAGTTGCCTCCTTATTTAAAGCACACTACTTAGTTTAGGAGACAGGCTGAATATGGGACTGAAGGAATAATTCCAGAAATCAGAGGGAGCTTTTAGTACAAACACTCGAGTTCACTAATAATGAATAAGAAGCAATTAATAAAAAGAGAAAAAATCCCCTCAAAACTTCCTACGATGAAGCAACAACAACAGAAGGAACCACACCATAGATCTCTTTTACATGCTGGTAGAGGAACTCAATCTAAAAAAAACCCCCAAAAGTCTCTTATCCTTCCTTTGGTACATCTAAAAGGGTAAAGGGACCCTAAAAAAAAAGGGCTGGCAGAGAGAGGACATGAACTCTGTTAGATCCACGACACACAAACCCACAAATGCAGTTGTATTGATGGAATTGTGTGTGCTCAGATCCAGTGATTCATTATCCCACAGCTGCAGACAGTGTGAGTAAGGCTGATTCACTCTGAGCATATTGTCATCTTGTTTGCATAATAACCCAGATAAAACCATAAATAAAAATAGCTTCCACTTGAAATTCCTTGAACGTAACTCTGAACCAGAGAATTTGACAATAGCAGAGCAGGGCCTAGAAATGGGCAGTTTAGAAAGCTCGGCCACACCTTGATTTAGAGCAGGTTTGGTGCTCAGCAGGGGGGCTCATCTCGCTCCTTTTCCTTGATTTCCAGGGGTACAACTATAACAGAGACAAAACTTCTGCCTGAGAGCAGCTCTGCTAAAAGGAGACCACGGGTCAAATTTCACCTCCTCTCTCTTGACTTCCGAGTTGAAAGAGAATTAAAGAAATTAGTTTTTCCCCTTCAATTAAGAGGACACAACAGATGAGGGTACTGAGAGCACAGGGGCCGAAAGATCCCAAATTCCAAAACCCCTCTACTTTGTGCCAGCTGCACGTGAAGCAGGGGATCAGATCCCTCTACTCCCTAATTACTTCATGTTTGTGGAGTGGTTTGAAAATGCCAAATGCTCATTACAGAGCTCGAGCCTGCAGGGCAATGCGGAGCAGCAAATGCATCCCTGAAATCCAGGGGCTCGGGCACTGTATTGATTCCAAGCTGCAGGATATTATTGTGCTGCTGGCTGAGGGATCACGGTGGCAACAGTTGCAATCCCAGCCCCAGCATTGTTCCACTCGATTAGAAAAGAGCTTGGAGATGGGGAATTCCGGGATGAGGTACAGCCAATCCTACAGGGAGCGATGGCTGCAGATGTTATTTGCATCCGTGTCCTTGGAGCAAGTACCGGGATGATGGATCAGGACTGAGGCAACACACAGAGCTCAGTCACCCTTCTGAAGGGCACCACTCACTTCATATTCTAATAGAGCTGTCCGACATAAACTTGGGACTCCTGTATTTATGATTTATTCCAAGCAAATATCCTGCTTGTGGAAAGAGGCTTCTGTGCATCCCAGACACAAAAACTGTGCAAATGGAAATTTTATGTCCCGCTCTTCTTCAGCTCCTCCAGTACCTTTTGGCAGGATGACAACTCTCATCATTAAATGAGTTGGAGGTAACATTAAAAGGCAGCTTCTGATTTTTTTGGTTAAAAATATGTTGGAGAAAATCTCTGTGTCACAAAGGGCAGTGGGAGGGAGGTTGTCTTTGGGTGTCCTT
This sequence comes from Neopelma chrysocephalum, assembly GCF_003984885.1. NCBI lineage: Eukaryota > Metazoa > Chordata > Aves > Passeriformes > Pipridae > Neopelma > Neopelma chrysocephalum. Next base: position 4,481,603 of record NW_020897753.1, on the reverse strand, counting down.
TTAGGATAAGATTCCACACGTTCCTGTGCAGAGCAGTTCCAAGAATTAAAAGCAGGATTTAACATATGACCTCTTTTCAACACAGAGCATTTAGAGATATTTTGATATTTGATTTTGATATTTTCAGACACTTGGACATATAATATTGTTGCTTTTCTCTAACTGTAGAACAGGGACTGTTTTTACCAATTATTTTTTTTACCAATTTTTTTTTTAAGTGATAAACAGTTGGTAAATAAACCCCGATGATTTTTAAAGTTCTTCCTCCACCATCACCCACTCCCACCCCTGCAGCTGGAGCACACAAAAAGCTGGTTTAGCACTTGGCAAGACCGAAGGGATGGAATGGAAGGGACAGCAGGAACTTCCTAATGCAAACCTTCTCCCAGTCGAACCCAAACCGCTTCCAAAGAGAACAGATGTGGTTTGGGAGCTTCCTACTCACTCATTTCACTCCATCTCTTCATTTCTGGCCCCACAGCACAACTTTTATTCCCTTGGCTGTCCCAGGCACTGTAGGACTGTTGGTTTGCTCGAGCTCAAGGACAGTGTGAGAACATCCCTCACCTGAACTGCAGTGCAACACCACCCTCTACCGAGGCTCCCTGGCAAACACCAGGTGCCTTTCGAACATCTCAGCTTCCACCAGGCACAAAGCTGGAGTAAGTCAGAGCACCCGAGGCACACATACGTGCATACACACACTCACCTTGCCTGAAAGTGCTTTTTTGGACATACTGGATGACCACAATTCCAATGGCAATAAGGGCAGTTCATCCAGCCAGAAAGCACAAAGCGATTTGCTCTGGTCTTATTTTTACCAGAGGCGGTACCAGATGAAGCAAACGCACCAATTATGCTCAATTTAAGATGAGAAGTAGAGAATCTTATGTTCAAGAAGACTTAGGAGCAGATTATATGATTGCTATCACACTGGCATTTGCCCAAAATGCCAGAACTCATAGCACAAATCACCACTAAAAGTGTAGTAGATTATTTAACAATCAAACTGTGTGGGATCAGAAGAGACCTCACCACAAGTTTATATATAAATCCAAGACAATCTACATTTCTTTCTGACATGTCCACTGAAGCTTCTATCACGTCTTGCCACAGCATCTATCATAAAAATTCACATGTTGCCTTTTAGAACATTATTTTTGCATCACTTCCTATCAGAAAGCACAGGAATGTTGTAAAGCATCTGACAACTAAGCAAAAATTGGGGCTTTATTGATCAAGTTATATTATGCTTAATATTATCCCTCAATTTAAAAAAATTACCAGGGTATACACTCTTTCATATTATTACTATCCACTGTAATTAAATGAATGAAATGTAAGCAATTTGAGTTTGATTAAAATTGCCATAAAAATCAGTAGTTTCACAGCTTTAGATTTACAAATCTAGACTTCCAACAATGCCCCAGCCGGGTGATTATTAAAATGTTTATTTTCCCATCATTTAAAATGCTGAACACTTAAAAGTTCATCCTGAAATTCCTCCGGTTGTATTCTGCACTACCAATTACCATTTATTTCTGGAAAGGCACCAGCTGTGCAGTTCCACCTCTAGAAGATCCACAGGGCTGGCATCCAAAGGGAACAATACACTGAGGGTTTAAACAAACTCCTTTTAGGATTTCAGCTGCAAAATAACTCCTGGGCTAACTGGAAACCAGAGTGACTCAGACCCTTTGTTAATTAAAATAATACTCACCCACAAGGAAGGGGAGAGCAGATTTCACTTCCAGCATGTGGTTTTGGGTTTTTTTTTAAACAGTAACAATTAAAAATCAAACCACCTCCAGCTTGTAGGTTCCACAGTTACTTTGTTTAATACGTGTTGAAGTTATTTAAGTTACTTACCTCCCTGACAGAGAGCTGGGGGGGGAGTGACACAGAAAATACAAAACTAGTGAACTGGTAGTCAGCAGAATTAACTTTTTGGCACACCTGGAAGAGAAGGAGTTTAATATTAACCACAGCAATGGCACTTTATTCAATCACTGTTAATTCATGTTAACACACATTCAGAGAGATGCTGAACATCCAAACCAGACTAATCACTAATCACTCAGTGAAATATAAGCTATTTTGTTCTGTTAAGAAAAAAGTTACTAATAAACTGCACCCTTATGGCTGTGAAATAACCAAATTCACTATTTTAAAGCCAAGACCAACTGTATATTGAAATATTTGTCCAAGAGTCTACACCATGGTGACCAAAGACAAGAAGAGCTGACTCTGAGCATCTTCCTTCATGGCAGTGATAAATTAATTCTAGGACAATAAAAATGTCTAAGATCCTGGGATAAGACAGGAACAAACAGGTATCCACAGCATTAATTCCTTGTGAAAAATCCTGTTTGTCCCTGGAAATAAAGTAGGATTCCAAACACACATCTAACATCTTAAAGTGGGCCAGTGAGAGCTGATGGCAAGATGCCAACACACATGGAGAAGTCATCCGAAATGTCAGTGATTCTGGGGAATGTTAGAGAGGAATTCTGAGCTTTCAAGGTGAAATCAGCATCTTGACATATAAAATAATCAGGTTTTGCAGTGCCCTAACAAGTGCTGCCAGATCTTCCCTTGCTACTGAAGAGAGTAACTCAGACACAAGTGTTTCTGTACAAAGATACATGTTCTGCCCATGGCAACAAAAAAGAAACATAATGCACTGCAACAACAGAAACCATATACTCTGCTTTGTGTTTAGTCCCATTTTTAGATACATTCATGCTATTAAACCAAATTCTTTCCTATTAAAACCCTGTTTTAACATCTCAAAGGCAGGTGGGAGTTTTCTAGCTGATATTTCAGTTTGTCACACGAGCAGTCTGAGTGCTCAGAGGTGATGTTTCTCCTAACTCTCATTTCCTCTATTAAACCCACAATCTGTTGTATCACCAAAACATCTTCTTCCTCTGTGGCTCTCTAACTATTATTCCTTCATAAAGACAGGTTTATGTTGTATTAAAAACATGGACTTAGGAGAATAGCAGCTGATGACTCCTCGTTTTCCTGTCACATAAAAAAAGTGAAGAGAGGTCACTATTCACACTGAGGTTTTCCTTGGGACCTCAGGTTATCTCCTAAATTCATGTAACCATGAATGAGTTAATCCTTTTCTTAGGGAAGTGTGCTCCCTGCAGTCATTCCATTGCACCTGCACTGCTGTTTTTTTAAAGAAGTGACACTATGACAAAGCCTGGGCAAAATCTGGTGCCAACACAGACGTTACAGGTGTGCAAACACTGCCCAGGAGCAGGATGGAGTGGGATGGTGCCACCTACACTTCAAATACTCAAAACAGGTCAATGTTTTGGTTTTGTTCAAAAGAAAGAGAAAATATACCTTTCAAAAAAAAAAACCACCCCAAAATTGCATGGGGTTTTAATCATCAGCTCTACACTGTGGGCCCCAACATACACAAGCTCCAGAAAAAGGACCCCAGAAGACTAAGAACAGGGATTTACCCTTTTAACAAAGTCAGCCTCGCAGAAGTCCTGAAGAATTCCCAAACACACGTTGCAAACCTTCCCAGCAGAGCTCTCCGTTGCAGCATTCCCGTCACTCTCCGAAGGAATCTGCGGGAGGGCTCCGTTGTGGTTCAGATCCTCGGGATCTTCTTCGGTGTGTTCGAGTCTGATCCTCTTACAAGGGGGGTCAACCACCTCCAAACAAACTGTGCCTTCTTTTTCTTGATTCTTTTGCAGGAAGTCTTGTAAATCCTTCATCAAATCCTAACACAAACACGGGAATCATTCTCTTCTTTTTATCTCTTTAACAAACACAATTCCATGAAGCAGTACTAAGCATTCCAGTTGAGCCTTAGTTTATGTAATTAACAACTTGGAATTTATTCCCAAAGACATCTTGAAGGCACAATTAAACAGCTCCAAGTTGCATTTTTCTAAAAACAGAAATTTCCAGAGAAACTGTTGCTTTAACAGACTCATTTACCATCCAAGAAGGAAAACATTTTTCAGACCTGACTTGCAGAAACACATTTATTTTTGCCTCATTGCTATTCCACGAAAATAGACATTTAGTGCCTTCTTGTCACTTAGATTAGATTAGAATTTAATTTCTCTAACTCCATTAGCCCAGGAAGAGAGCTGGTTAGTATGGTATAAAAAGAAAATAAGAGCAGATACAGGTTGGGGGTGAAATTAAATACACAGAGTAAGAACCTAAGAACTCAAAACTTAAGAGGATGTGCTGGTGAGGAGGGAGAAGAACCTGCTTGCCTCTGAATTTCTGGAAGGATAAGAGATAAAGACACAGTTCAGAAAGAAAGATTTATTAAAAGGTCTTCAGTAAGAAAGTCAGTAGTTACTGTGTTGTTGCAACTCACAGGAAAATCAGGTAGAGATGCAAAAGAATTAAAAAATGGCACGCAGAATGAACACTCCTCAAATAACTGATAGAAAATGGACAAGGAGAGGGAAGAAAAATGTTAGAAATGAAAATACAAAGGCCAAACCTTGTCTGGATGTCTGTAAAGGGTCTGTGATCCCACACAGCAGAACCTCAAAATACATCGTGGGCAAGTGCCAGCATTGAGCAAGAGCTGAACAATTGGTCTGTCCTTCTCTGTTAGTGAAGACATGCTGGGGAATCCTAAAATTCCAAAAAGAAAAGGAAAAAATAAAGCTTAGAATAAACACAATTCAGCAATTTAACTGGATTTAAAATAACTGGAATTTTTTTGGTCCTCTAAAGAAAGTTTAGATGTGTTTGTTTTAAATCACAGGCACAAGAGAAGTGGAAGACCAACCCCAAACCACCACTGACCGGGGGAAAAGCTTCTGTACTTCCAAGGTTTTTCCTAGAAAAACCTGAATTCAAGAGTTCTGAAAAGGGAATGCTGAGCTTTTGCCCAGTTTTATGTTGGATAAAGTGCATTACGTGACATGTTAATCTTTACTGAATGAAGGAGGGTGGATCTAAGACATCTTAAGCCCAACTTAAAATGGAAATTCCTCCCAAAAATTGCAGAGCCTAAAGAATCAGTGTGCTAAAATCACAGGGGGGAAAAAAAAGCCTCAAACAACATATGCCAGCCCCTTTTGCCACAAAAGCCCTAAAGGCAAAGGAAGCCTTTTCTATCCATTAACCCCTGCAATTTTTTAAGATTTTCTTATTTCCCATCCCAGCCCAGGACTCAGAATGCTTTTTTTTCCCCCTAAAATATTATGGCTAATTTGGTTTGCTGTCATTTTTTCCGCCCTTTAGAACAGACTGATTTCTTTGGCCAAATTTAATAATGGGATAGAACTCTCAGCATTTTTTGAAAAATATGGAAGACGAGAGATTCCCAGAGAAGTGCTCACCAGGGAACTTAAGGAGCACATAGGAATAACCACAGGTTCAATTAGTCCATTGTCACCCAAAGCAGGAATAAACAGGTGCCACAGGAAAATCTGTGTGTGCAGGGCACATTCCTCTGCCAAGTGCTCCTGCCTCCAATTATTTCTGGGTTTGGGGGATCTCCGACCTGGTGTGGTTTGGCTCTTGGGAAACCTTAACAGATCCTTCCTCCAGTGTCTCTTTGAAATTTAATATCCAATCCTGCTCAGAAGTACCTTGCACAGAAATACTGGAGTCGTGGAAAAATCTCTATGGCATGGGAAGAGTTATTAATTCGATGATTTTTTTTTGTCCTGGATTTGGATTCTTTATGGGAAGCTGTAAAAATCCAAGGGCTATCTGGAAAACTTCAAATCCCCTTTCGGCAAGAAACGGCAAACACGAACAAACAGGCTTTTAGGTAACACTGCCAGTTCACCTTTATGAGAGTTAAATATTGGTATTGTTTGACGCATTAGGACAAATGTGATGATACTGGGGGTGTTTTAGGGCAAGGAGGAGAGGGAAGGAGGTGGAATCTGAGGAGAGGTTCAGGATCCCCAGCCTGGCCCAACATCTCAAGGCTGGGAGAGGGAGCTCAGCCCCTTCAGAGCATATCTGAGGGAGGGCAGCTCAGTACCCCTATTCTAGCCCGAAACCTCAGGATTTGGGGGAGCTTGGGACCCCCGACCCTTCAGGGCTGAGGGGACCCCATTACCCCCCACGCTGAGGCGCCGCGCACGGGCTGAGACGGAGGGATGAGGACAAACGGGGCCCGCTTAGCACACAGCCGACCCCCTGGTAGGCCGGAGGCGCCGTTCCCGCTCCCGTTTCCATTCCCGTTCCCGTTCCCATCCCCATTCCCATCCCCATTTCCATCCCATTCCCGGTCCCGCTCCCCTCGCTCACCACTCGCTCCGCGGCCCGGCACAGGCTCGCTCAGCTGCTCTGCAGAGCGCATCGCTCGGCCGGCGCGGCGGGGCGTCGCGCCCGCAGGGCGGCTGGGCGAACAGCTCGGCGCTCCCACCTGACGCCTGGCGGCGGGCGTGCCCTACCGATAGGGGCCGAGTGGGGCCGAACCGGAGCCGAGCGATCACGAAGCGGAGCCGAGCGAGCCCGAAGAGGAGCCGAAGCCGAGCCGAGCGCGCCCGAAGCGGAGCCGAGCGGGCGCGATGGCGGCGACGCCGCCGCCCAAGCCCTGGGAGTCCCGGCGCCTGGCGGGTACCGCGCCCGCCTTCCAGTGAGTGCGGCCGTCCCTGCCCGGGGGTCCCCGCCGGGGCGGGGACGGGTGTCCGCCCGCTCGGGGCGGCCGGGCCCGCTGCCCTGGGGCGGGCTCAAAGGTCGGGCCCGGCCGGGGTCGGTCGGGGCGGGCGGCCCGCGGGGGTCGCGCTCCGTGAGGGGACTCCGGGGGGGGTCCCCTGTGGGGAAGATGAAGTTGTAGGTGTGGGTAGGAGTGTTCAGGGTGTCCGTTCCCGGGGGTTACGTGGCTGTGTCAGCCCCGGGAGCTGAGTGTCACCGCAGGGCTTGGAAAAGATCCGTGTATGTGACAGTCTGGGGGCTGTGGGAGCTCTCCCAGGAAATCCCGCCTGCTCGTGGAGAAGGATGAACGCAGTGTCTGTGAGCTCCTTTTTTATCGGGAGGCAAGGAAAGCTCGCCTGGTGGCTGAAGATCCGACTTGTTTTTCTTTTGCAATTAGAGCTGAAACTGGGCAAAAGGTTGGCCCAGCACTGAACATCGCACAGACACTTCGCTGCGCTCTCTGTTTGCTGAGCGAGCAATTAAATGTTAATTTTTCTTGCTGGGTTCATCTACCCCGTGTTAAATGGCTTCAGGCACCTTTAAAGTGAGGTGTCCCAAGCTGACTATTGAGCTGGGAACTGTAGGGTTACTTGCTGAGTTACAGTATCTCTCTTTGCTGTTATAATGACTTACTTTTGCTCCGGTTTTTAACTGGTAAATAGCAATTCCGACTTGGCTTTTTTTCCTTCTGCCTTTTTTTTTTCCCCTGTGAATTTAATGGACTACAGAAGTGGAAAGTCATGGGATGAGGCAGTAAACATGGGGAATAACCAAAATTGACTTTTAGGGTGATAATATATGACTTTTTGTGTCCAGAAGTAGAACAAAAAGCTGCTTGAGAGAATTCAAGTGCCAGTCAAGTATTTGCAGAGTCTTATTATGATAAAATAACTTGAACTTTTGAGCGTACAAAGGAAAAAAAGTTTACTAAATTAAATGCAAGTGATGGACTCATAAGACCTTTTTCTGCCAACAGCAGTAAATTCAATATCAATAATCAGTAGTAGATTCAATCCCTTTATAATCTGCACAAATGTAATTTGTGAGGTATTTTGGGTAGAGGGGGAAACTGGGAGGCCCAAAGGCCTTGCACAGGTTGTTGCATAATTACTTGGATTCTCAATTAGGTCACACCACCCTTTAAGGGTGGATTCAAAGGAGCTCTCAAACTTCTTCCTGCTGTATCATTGGCTTATTGCAGTGTTGGAAATAAAGATTTTTTTGGGGGGGGGGGAAGTTCATAAATATTTTTGGTGGGGCCCATGAGGGGCTTCGGTGCGCAGAAGAATGACCTGGGTGTTGCAGCAGCAGGTTTGGTGGATCTAGAAAGTGCATTTCATGCATGTATAAATTAATAAATAGACAAAGTTTTCCAATGTGTACATCCCAGTTTCATGTTTATACTGAGTATCTCGTTATGGTTTTTGTTCCCCTGGAAGACCTGTATTTCCTGACTGGATTTTTAACTTCCAACAAACGTTGTACACCACTCTGAGTGTTTGGCTCCCAGCTTCCCTATCCCAGCACTGCTGAAACTCACTGTGGCATTTATGGAGTTAGCCAAGGACCCTGAGGAACTGAAAAATCTAAACTCTGGGTACTGATCTTCCTTGTTTGAATTTTTTTTAGGTCTGCTGACTTGGGCGACAACATGCTGACCAGACCCGGACAACCCGCCGTGGCACGGATACCTCCACCCATTTTGCCAAGACCATCCCAGCAAACAGGAAGCAGCAGTCTGAGCACCTTCAGGCCAGCTTATAGTGGTTCTTTCTCTCCGGGCTACGGTTCATATGGAACCTCTTTCTATGGAAGCTACAGCCCTTACAGCTACGGATACGGTGGGCTGGGGTATAACCGGTTCTGTGCCGAGAGCCTTCCCCCCAGCAGGTTTGTGCAGCAGGCTGAGGAGAGCAGCAGGGGGGCTTTCCAGTCCATTGAGAGCATCGTGCATGCCTTTGCCTCGGTCAGCATGATGATGGATGCCACCTTCTCAGCTGTCTACAACAGCTTCAGGGCCGTGCTGGACGTGGCCAACCACTTCTCCCGCCTCAAAATCCACTTCACCAAGGTGTTTTCGGCTTTTGCTTTGGTGAGAACTATAAGGTACCTCTACCAACGGCTGCAGCGGCTGCTGGGGCTGAGGAGCAGCTCTGAGAACGAGGATTTGTGGGCTGAAAGCGAGGGCAAAGTGGCTCGTGTTGGCCTTGAAGACAAGATGGGAAACTCTGCCAAGTCCTGGCCCATTTTCCTCTTCTTTGCTGTAATAATGGGAGGGCCCTACCTGATTTGGAAGCTGCTTTCCACATACAGTGATGAAGAAACAGGTAAAGATGATCTGCAGCAGGAGAGTTCCTTGTTCCTTTCACTGTTGCCTGTGTGGTGGTTAATCTACACAACAGTAATAGCAGTTAATAGATACTGGGGCACAATGCTGAATTTTAGGCATGTGATACAAGTGACAGCCTGTTGTTGAGTTAGGATTGTATTTAAGCTGTGTGTGATTCCAAAATCATGGTTCCTTCCTAGTAGGTGTAGCAGTTTGGGGTGTATTGCTTGGATTAACTCAACAAGTCGTGCTTTGCTTGTTACTCCTGTCAGTTCCCTGACAGAAAAGTTTTAGCAAGGAAGTTAAAGTGTTTTCTTCATTTTATTCTAAAAAGACACACCAAACTTTGTAATTCAAAGCAGATAAACTTTTAATGTATGTTTGCAAACAGTGTCCAGTAACTGGGCTAGTGGAGAAGATGACCATGTAGTTGGAAGAGCAGAATATGATTTCAATGCTCTCTCAGAAGAAGAAATTTCTTTCCGTGCTGGTGACATGCTAAAATTAGCACCCAAAGGTAAACTTTTAATTTTTATTTTTTCTAACGTATTTTTCTATTTATTTCTGTTTATTTTCTAATCATAATGAATTTATAGTGTTAAGAGTCTGAAAATTAAAACTAAAAAACCAAAACCACCTTATTTGACCAAATAGTGATTTTTTTCCCCCCCACTAAGTTATTATTTGCATTGGAACAAAACTTTCTGAGTAGTTTTGTTCGGTGTTGTTGAATTGTTTTGCAACTCGATGCTTTTGCACTTTCTCCTTCAGAACAACAACCCAAAATCCGTGGTTGGCTCCTGGCCAGTTACGATGGCCAAACAACAGGACTTGTGCCAGCTAATTACATCAAAATCCTGGGCAAAAGAAGAGGCAGGAGAACCGTGGACCTGGAAAAGATTCCTGAGCAACGTCCGGCCTTTCCCAGCACACCTGGTGGAGGAGCCACTGCTGCTGTGACTTTAGAGGAGCAGGAAGCTGCTTTTGAAACTGTTTTTGCTGGAAGTAGTAAAGATCCCGTGGCATCTGACTCCACTGTGGGCAGCGGAGAGAAACAGGAACTCTGATGCACTTTGATCAGCAAAGCAACTGAACTGTGCTTTATTGATGCAACTTTAGGGATTGTTGGAAGTCTGGTTTCTAGTGGAGCACTGATGGGCACGCACCAGTGATTGCTGCTACTGACTGGTGAAGGGGTGGAGAAGTGATTGCTCAAATCTGTAGTATTTATTTTTGACTCATCTGACGCTGTACATTAGTGATTCTGTCCAACCACCTGGCAGCGACTCCTGAGATCTTGAGATAAGGAGGGTCGAGGCATTTATAACAAAGCAAACAAAGGAAAACAATAGGGACCGCCCTATTAAAGAGACAAACTGTTGGTGAAATGGGGGATTAACACCCAGTCCCCATTAGAGTGTTGGCTTGGCAGGAGGCCTCTTCAATAGATGTGCAAAGGGAAGATTGATTTCTGTGAGGTGTCCTCCAAAACTGCACACTGAGGGCCATACAAGAGTAATGGCACATTGTTTCCCTCTGAAAGGTGGGAGAATTGCAGGAGATTTAGGAGACCCAGTTGAATGGTTACAAGTTTTAAGTTGGTTTTCATAAATAGGGCTCTGTCATAAAGAGTTCAGCTCTTAGAAAAAAGGGATTTGTGAGGAAGGGAGGAGAAACGAAGTTTACAGGGGAAGAGCAGTGAGGCTTCACCAGTAGTTCTAAGCAGTTCTATTTTGTTTATTAAAAGGAATTTGAATAAAGGGTATTCTGCAGCCAGGCACTTATTAGTTGTCACTCCCTTCTGTGGTAAACTAAGTTTGCATCACACTTGGCCGTTTTGTGTTGTAGCCTGTTAGCTGCCCATCCGTAGTCCACCACCCACATCTCCACTTATTTCTGCTCTTTATTGGTTTTATATGAATGTCAAAATACCTCTCCTGCCTTGTAGTGCAGAAGGAAAGCATTGCTTTGTGGGAAGTTGAAAGGAATTGGAGCAGCAAAGAAAAAGTAACATTTCTTGCTTAATTATCTCAGCAAAGGAAGGTCTTGGAGTTGGGCAAACTCCCTGTGCTGCCTTTCAGGTGGTAAATTTTGCATCTGCCCATAACATTTGAGGGCTCCAGTTTATCAAAAGCCATAAAAATATTCAGACTGTTCAGAGTATTTAGTATTTTCTTCATATTGGTGTTTGAGAATTCTGTCCTGAAATACCGTTCTGGGTTTTTTTTTTAATGAAGCAAAGATAATTAAAACCTTTTTCCTTGTAGTATGAATGTATTACATGTTGAACTTCTGAAGGGTCACATCAATGGATTAAATAACATAAGTGTGTCTTAATCATTAAAATAGCTTTTTTAGTTTAAAGGTTCTCAGAAATATAAGTAGAGAGTAGTTCCAGTTTGACCTACTGAGATCTTCAACACCCATTACGTGTTAACAAAGCTTTCAGTATTTATATTTTGATTGCATTTGCTGGCCTTGAGTTTGTAGAAGTCTGTTCACCACAACAAAACTCTGAAGTGAGCACAATTGTCATGAGGTAGAGTGGCTGAAAATACAGATATCATGCTGGAACCTTGGATTTTTAAAGTAATCTCTGAATGCCTGTTGTTGATAGAGCAAGAATTTTAAGTGGTTGTGCTCAGGTATTGGGAGATGGTGATTCGAATAATTTATACTAAATTTTTAGATTTTTCAAGTGCAGAGTAGTTAAAGGGCAAGTGAGAAATTTGAAACTAGTTTTAACAGGCTTAAAACTGAAGATGTTCCTGAGATGTTTCCCTATGTACCAGGGCACAGAAGAAAATTATATTTGGAAATCCTGTCTGTTGTTGAAATGAAAACAGCAGAAAAAATTCTGACATGTAAAATCTAGAGAGGAAAAAGGGGGGGAAGGAGTAGAAAGAGTTCAGTTCTGTTTGCAGTGTGTATCCCTGGAGGGAATTAATTTACTGTATGAGGTTTAATTAATGGACTGTCAGCCTCTCTTGGTCAGTGAAAGATTTCAATCAGAGGAAGGGTCTCTAAATAAATTAATAAATAAACCCCTGACTTTTTTATTGTAGAGTATCCTTTTTAAGTAGATTTTTTTGTTTTTCTGTTTTCTGGCTCAGAACAAGATGAGAAGACAGTGCCATGATGTTTGTGGGAATGTTTAAATCTTACTGATTTTTAGTAAGATGAATTTGATTTCTCTTTCAGGTCATACTATTGAAAACAGTTATTTTAGTAGGAACATGGATTGTTCAGAACTTTAGTTTGACTTAGCCTACCAGTCACTAAGTGTCATCATTGTATCTGTTAAATCTTAACAGGAATTTTAATCCTTTCAATCTTGCAATTACTTTCATTGGAAAAAGAGGCTCTAAGGAAATTAAGTTACTTATTTAACTCCCAATTAATTGTACTGATTGCAGGAGGGTATTAAAGTTTACTGAAGTAAAGTATATACTGTCCTTTAAGGTTTTGGTTTCCTTCTTTTGAATGCACAAAGTAGTATCAGGTAAAAAAAAAAAGAAAGTGAGTCCTACAATTCATTGTCTGTTTTTGTCCATGTGTCAGGCTACAGAAAAAAATCACCTAAATGAACCCTGAGTGGAAAAGGAAGGCTGGTGGACAGGCTGCTCAAGACTTACCCAACTTTAGGAAGGGGAGAAGACTGAAAGGAGCAGGTGTGGCTGCACCAGGAGTGTGTAGAAGAGGAAAGCAGAAAAGAGAGGTTGAAATATTGCTTAACTTCTGCATTAGGCAATCAGCTCTTTTTTTTTTTTTTTTTTTGAGGTCTGCACATACTAAGTTAGCTTGATGTTGCTCTTTGGAACTGCTTATATTCTTGTAGCAGACCTAAAAGTCTGGAACAGAACATTTGTTTTTATAAGGTTTTAGTTTATTCTTCCTTTAATCTTATCGATGCTGCTTATCAACCACTTTTCTGCTTGAACACTGTGAGCTACAGGTGCCAGTTCTGAGTGGTCCTCTGGGTGCAAGCAGAACATGAACATGCACATGCCCAAAAGGTTCCTAAATAATAAATTTAAAATACTCTGTTCGTCTGGGAAAACTTAATAAATTGCCCACTTTTGCACAGGTTCATAAAACTCTTCTTTGTGTGGAATTGGGCTGCATCTGGGATATTGTGATTTATTTTGTTGTCTCAGTGAAATTTGCTACTGAGATAAATACAAAGCAAATACAAATCTGGCCTGTTTGCAATGAAAATTTTCCTGGGTTCTGTGGCCACACTGAACACAGCCTTTAACCAGCTGGATAATCTCCCCTTGGAGCAAATGCACTGGTATAACTGGCTTAACTGGTAACAGAGGCATGATGTCAGTGCAGAGCACCCCTGGATCTTTATCTGCTTTGAGCCACTGAAATTCTCTAAATTTCACAATAGTCACAAAACTCCGAGACTTACTACACGGATTTATGTTGTCAGAGGGTGTCATAACTTATGACAACATAAGTTTTTTTGCTTTAGAAATTAAAAATGCAAAAAGACAGTCCCAGGACCTTTGAGTTATTTTAACTCATCCAGCACAGTCTCCAGAACAGCAAATGAGTAAAATTTAAGATATGTGTGTGGGGGATTAATTAAAAAACCATGTTCCAGTTTTCTGACATACCATCAAGTTTCCATTCATCATGAAATAACAGCAGTATTCCAG
>NW_020897753.1:4390587-4462950 GCF_003984885.1 Neopelma chrysocephalum | reverse complement strand
TTGGCTCCGCCCGCTGCCGGGGGGCGGGGCCTCGCCGCCCGCCCGGCGCCAATTGGCGGGCGCCGCCCCCCCCCCCCTCACGGCGCTCCCGCCCTCCCCGTGAGGGCGGTGCCGGCGGGCGAGGGCGCGGCGGGTCCGCACCGGCAGCCCGCGGGTCCCGCTCGTCCCACTCGTTTCTCCGCGGAGCTACCGCTCCGTCACGGCCTGAGGAGCAGCCGCGTCCCGTCCCGTCCCGCCAACCCCGCGCCTGGGAGCCGCCAGGTAAACCCGGGAGAGCGCCCCGGGGGGGGGCTGTCGGGGGTCCCCGCTCTGAGGGCGTCGCACGAGGAGGCTGCTGCACTTGTAGGGTCTAGAGCCCGGGACCGGCTTTTATTGTTTTCGTTTGAATACCTTCCGGTTTATAATTTCGGCAAGCTGCAAAGTTGCTGTTGTTCCTTATTCTGCAGCATCACTTCGCTGCGTTTCGGGGCTGTGGATGGAACCTCGTGCCCGTCCCACCATCTTCACCTTCCCTCGGGTTATTCTTACAGGAGGAGTAATTCTTCATTTTTACATTAATTATTTGCTTTAAATAATAATAATTTTTTTTAAAAAGTCGGTCTTACATGGTACGGTGCGTTTCCGTAATGCAAAGCAACTTCCTGCATAATGAATTAACTCTTAGGAAACCTTTGCACCACTTTATTTAGAATTCTGAGTATTAATAGAAATTCCCGTTCTCATGTATCTTTCTATATTGTGCATCTGAAATGAGTTGGTCGGAGTTAAATAATTCTGCAGCTTTTTTTCCTCCCACTTCCACAGCTGAGGAAAGGGTTAACTTGAGCTTTCCTTGCATTAATAGAAGAGAGAGACTGTAGAAGTTGCCTTTTTTACAGGCTTTTTGCTACTGTTCTTAGAGTTCTTGCATGAGGCAGAACCCTGCATGTGTCCTTAACTGCATTTACAACAGGATTTCCTAAAGGCCAAAAAGACAAATATTAAATATCAAGTATAAAGCTGCAAAGAGGAGTCCTGTGCCCTTTCCAGAACGTAAATAAAAATATTTAACTTCTGTATGCTTGCAGTTAAGTCTCTTCTTTCATTTGTCTTTGCAGTAATAGGCATATACAAAACTGTATTTTAATGTGCAGAATAAGCAAATAAAATGAAAATGTATGAGAGTCCAAGAGTTGATTCTCTGTGAAGGTGTCACCACGTTTTAGGGCACCTGTCATCCCTTCACGCCTGGGTTGCTTCATGCTCACAGGTCTAATGTGGAGTAAACTTGTTACCAGTGAAGCACTCAAAATTTTTCCCTGTGAATTGCAGACTCAAAATTGTTGGAAAATAACTGCTTTTTTATTTTTCTTTCTTTGCTTTCCCAGTGTAATCATCCAGTAGAACTAGTCCTCAAAATGGTGATTCATGGATTATTGACGTTGCTGGTAATTTTACTCGCCTTAAGCCTATTTTATGGTGCGAGACCAGGGGATTATAATGCTCCAGCATTGACTTATCTCATCCAAACATATTTTTAAACCAGCTGCATGAAGTAGCAGGAGAAGTCAGCTTTGTATTTTATAACCATGGAGGTTTGCCACTGGTGCTGAACCTGTTCTGGCCTGGTTATTTCTTCTCCTAACAGCAGATATGGGAGATATTCCATGGCTTAAATATAATGGGTGGTGACGTGTGTCTGCACACTGATGGTGAGAAGTCTCCACCACAGAATCACCACAGTGGCACTGCTTGGAAGTACATCAGGGTGAGGGATCAGGACACAGTGACTGCAGGGAATGATCTTCCTTTGTCTCAGAGTGGCATCTTGGTTGGAAAGTTTGGGCTCGTGTAACCTGTGAAGGAGTTTTGTCCTTTAAAACTGGCTGTTTGGTGTGTTTTGCAGCAGATTTCATTTAGTTAGAATTGTTGTGTCAAATTGTCTTCTGTTTCACGTCTTTTTTTTTTTCCCTGTAGGAAACCTAAGAATTCTCTTGGTGGGTTCTGGGTTTTTTCTTTCTGATTTAATTCAGCTGCTCTTTTTAGAGGATGAAAGCTTACACCTGCTATTGTGATTTCTGTTTCTACCAACAAAACAAACAAAAAAAAAGAAGTGCTGGAAGAGCTTCTAGAGGCAGAAAAAAATTCAGGGCTATTTTGTGTGTTTTAAGCATCTTTTCTTTTAGAAAGTGGGTGATGCAAAGGAAACATCTACATGTAGTGTACTTTTAGTGACAAATCCACTTAAATCCACTACTATCCCAGTGTATTTTCTCTCCAATTCTCTAGAATACTTGCTTTGTCAGTCAAAAATTTGTGTGTGGCTTTTGAGTTCTGTTAATTATGTGCTCTGTTTAAGGTACTTCAGAAAAGGTCCAAATGGCTTTCCAGGTATGAATCCTTACAAAGCTCTTTGGCTGTTCCTTGAACATGAAACTCTTGGTTAATGCCTGCTGTTCTCTCCCAGCACATGCTAAAACAGTAATTTGAGCTTTTACTGTTTTTTTGTTGTTGCTATTTGGATAAAGAAAAAAACCCCTAAGTATCCTTTTTTTTTTCATAAATAGCGGAGCTGATTTTTTTAGGATGTTTAATACTGTCCATATATGCTTTGTGCTGGTGTTCAGCTTGAAGCTTGAAGGAATAAGGGTTTTTTGGAACTGATAATCCCAGCTAATCAGGGGTTGAGTGCCTTAGGACAACTCAAAAGCCAGATCTTCAGGATGAGAGTTGAATGATATCCAAGTGTTGTATTTCCTGGCTCCAAAGTATTATTGGTGGCCCTCAGCTGGGTCCTACATAACTGCAGTCAGATGTGCTACAGAAATGGGCAGAGCAAGAGGAGAGCAAAGCTGAGAGCAAAAGGAGAAGCTGAAGATTTAGGAGGAGACAGAACTGTATTTGAATGTGACCAAATTTTAAATATATCTTAGGCTACCTCTGAGATTTTGAGAAGCCTCTCTGTTGTATTGGAGGGCTCGATGGTGTGAATCCCACCTGGAAACAGAAAACTCAAAGGAAAGGCAGGTCATTCCTGCTGCTCTTGGGTTGGGATTGGAGCGTTTTTCACATCTGCTTCTCCCTCAGGGTTTTGAGAATACATCAGTTTTGTCAACTAAAGCCTCGGTGCTTGACTGTAAACACTTCCCACAGGAATTTTTGAAGTGCTGCAGGTAACAGAGACCAAAGCTTTAGCAAACCATGCGGTGAGAATTGCTAATAAGTCTTTCTCTTCTAGGCTTAAGTAGCCAAAGATGAGTCGTGGATTGTCAGAAAACAATAACTTCCCCTATGACAACAACCAAATGGTTTTGGATATGATCCTCTGTTCCCTCATTGGGGTTCCTCAGCCTATCAACTGGGACAGTGTGGCAAGGCTGGTCCCAGGATATACATCCAAAGAGGTGAGTTCACTAATAAGAGAACTTGTGTTCTTTAAGAAAGGCTTTATGGAAAACAAAATATTTTGGGGGGGAGGGAGGGAAACTGAAGTTAAGGGATTTTTGGTTCCTCAACTAATTTATACCTAAAGAACTGAATATGTTAAATGAGCAACAGATTGAAAACTGCATTCTGCATTTTACTTCATTAGAACTGATACAGAATAAGAATAAAAATTCCTGGAAATGAAAAATTAAAAAGTGGAATAAAAAGAAATATTTCAAATTACATAGCTAAGACTTTGATGAAAGAATGCCAGTACCCACTAACCTCATGTAGGTTTTTAGTATCCTAACTTGCAAACCTCATAACTTTCTATGCTGTTTGTTACAATTGTGAGGAAGTAGCAGTTCCAGACCTCTCTTAGGTAGTTAAGAGTTCAGTTGCCTCTTGCTTGATCCTGCAAGATGTGGATTTTTCTTTCTTTGGTTGGAATAGAGTTGGAAGAACCTTGTGCTTCCATACTCTTCTCTTTCTGGATTGCTGAATTTCCTGGTGAAATGCTTGGTTTTTTAGCAATAATTTTGACTTTTTCATTGCTGAGAGAGGAAAATGTCTTCTGCCCTTGTGATTCAGCAAAGCTGAAAGAAAACAAGCCAGTGGTTTTGACTTCCTTGCAAACATAATCAAGAGTGTCAGCTCACATTTATAGCATTGCTGTAACCTTGGATTGAGAACATAAAAATGAAGGATTGGGAGTAGAAGCTTCTGTGGAATGTTGCTGCCTCTCAAGGGCTTGGGAAAGTGCTTGGGGATGTCTCTGCTGTTCACCTTTCAATATGCACAAGTACCATGCACATTAAGCAAATAAAATAACAATTCAGGGAGCTCTCTCCTCATGTTAATTAATGTATTTGATTAGTACATGTCTGTTTACTCTGCTTTAAAAGAACTAAGTGTTTCAAATACGTGGAGGCCCTGTTTAAAGCAGTTACATAAAAGCAGAGATATCCATTTACTTATATATAGTAGACTGGCATCACCACAAATTTGAGACATGACTATCAGAAGGATGCCACTGTGTGCCCCTGGCCCAAAGGGGCAGGTGGCACAAAGCAATGTCTGCTAAATCAACCCCAAATAAATTAATCAAACCAGCTGCTTGAATGGAGCCCAACATCTGTGTCACAGGAGCATCACCTGTGGAATTAAGTAGATTTACTTGTAAGTGCAAATTACCTGTGTGCAGGACTCTGCTGAACCAAACCCATAATTGTATGGGTACAAATTACAGAATGGAAGGACTTTCTAGTTCGTCAAAATAGGGAATGGGAAGTTGATAGAACTGCAGTGGGAGTGAGAATTAACAGAACTGCAGTAGGAATTGGAAGTTGATAAAACTGTGGTGGAAATCACCGGTTCCTTTTGTCTGAATCAGAATAGAGGTCATAAAATTAAGAAAAAAATATTATTAACCAATTACTTTAGCTACTTCTAATGATATTTGACCATGTTTATGGTAAAAGAACGAGTTACAAAATGAGAATTCAAACTCTCCCCATTCAAAGTTTCAAAACTTTCCATTTTGAAAGTGGGGCTTAAAAGCACAGCGTTTAAGGAAATTGAAGTTGAAACAGGTTCTATCTAATTTTTTCTCTTTCTGTTAGAGTATTTAATTATGGTAATTCTTGTTTTACTGTGTGTTTCTGTACTTTCCTGATACCACTCCTCAACTAGGAACCATTGTAAGTTTGATATCAGTAACTGTTCCCATGCGGGAGATATGAAATACAGTATCCATCTCAGATCATAGTTATTACAAATGTGCTGAAAGCTACTGCTTCATTGTCCTATCATTTAATCTTGTGACAGTGTGCAAAAAGGTTTGATGAGCTAAAAAGCAGTGGAAGTTCACCTGTTGACAACCAGTATAATTCCCTGATGGCTGCTGGTGGGAGTCCTGTGGAATCTTTAGCTACGTACATCAAATCCTCCTTGCTCGATACACAGACAGAGTTTCAGGAGCCTGCTATTGGGCAGGATTCCATTACTATAACTGGTATGTTTTTAGTCATTCTGAAATATCTTGGCTTTGGTGATAATCAGTATGTGCATGCTTTTCTGTCCTGGGTGGTAAGTCCACCCAGGAATGATAGTTGTTCATCCTTGGAAAGTTAAATATCAATATCATGTGTATGCAAAGGCACTTTCCATGAGTTTAGTTTGAGAATCGATGCTTGCTTGGGTATTTTTAATAACTTGTCCTTCCAAAAGGCACAAATCCCTCTGCTGAATCCTCTGTTTAGGATTTTTGGTGGCGTGCTGTTAAACCTGCAGCACATGAAGCAGTGTTATTAAAATAACTAGAGAGTGTTGTGTGGAAAAGCTGCAGGAAGCTGAGGAGGTGATCCCTTCAGGGCAAACCTTTCTCTCCCAGCTCCAAGCCCTGTGTTTCCCATGCAGCTCCATGGCAAGATGGCTGTGTAGGAGTTGGAGAATAATGCAGCTAATTTTTGAAGCAAGACAGTCTTGTGATGACATATAATGTGTCTTAGTCAATTATATGTCCCAGTAATAATTTGGCAGAAGAGGGTGAGTCCTAATAGTTGTAAATTCAATCACAGCACAGTTAAATATTGTTAAGAATTCCTTAAGTACTTCTGTCAGAAGTTGTAATTAAATGTGTGATAGTTATTCTTTCATTTTCATTAGAGACTCAGATGTTTCAGTGCCTGCAGGACTTGATGTGTTGCATGAGAAATTTGCTTCAGTAATGAATAAACAATTTCTGTGTTAAAAATTAAGATCACAGTCAAGCACTTAAACAAAACATTCTCTGTTCTCATGTCCTTCACAGTGCTGCAGCTTTCACTGTTCTCTTGGCAGCAGAAAAACAGCTGTTTGAACTTTGGGGGATGGATAAAGTGTTTTTAATAACTCTAATCAAGGGGTGATACTGGAAAACTGTACATGGAGGGTCTAGACTGAAAAAAAATGCTTCCAATCAGCTTTCAATTATGTAGTTACATGCATGATGTGGAATAAATGCTGCTGGCACCCACAGGTGCCTATTTATAAGATTAGTGGCTTCCCAGGAGGCAGTTAACAAGCTAACTCTGCTTCTAGAACTCCTTAGACAATTAGTTCATGTTTTCTTTTTAACAAAGTAATACATGTAATGAGCATTAATGCAGTTAAGTACACGAATGTCATGTTTCCTACTACCAGATCTTAGCCTGAGATTATTCTCTGTTTTCTTTGTGACTTTGGCTAAACCATCTGCCCTGTTTGTATGTGATTTGTTGATATTAAATCAGGATAATTAATCTTTTTTCTCACAGGCTTGAGTGAACTCACCTGCTTAATGTTTGGGTATTTCAGAATTGGGGATTTGAGAAAAGCCTATTTGTAAACATATTTTGCTTAATTAATTACTTCCTAGTGCATTTTTTCCATGTTTGCTTATTGTAAGGATCAAGAATTTCGGGCCTGTTTGCATTTGTTTGTAGCCATGACTAACAGCAGGAAAAAGCAAATCGGACCAAACTCATTTTGAGCTGGATTCTGCTTTTGGCTGAGTGATAAAAGCTCATTTAATACTTGCTAATTGTAAGGCAAACTGCTGTTCAGTCCCTCTGAATGCATTTTGTGGCAGTAAACAAGCATATAGGATAGCCTTTTACCCAAAGTATTTATTACTAATTTTCAGAAGTCAATCAATCTGTAAGCTTTAGGAGAGGAAGAAAAAAAAAGACAGGAAAAAATGTGTGGTGAAGTTGCCTGTGTTGCATATTATTATCAGCATTATTTCCTTTAATAAATAACTTCACAGTGTCCAAAATAAACTTCTCAATATTTGCAGACAAAAATCCTTTATACCATATATTTTCCCAATCCCTTTTTGTAAAACTCTCACCTTCCCTTGCATTCCAAATCTCCCACCTCTGCTGCCTGCAGTGGCTGGACCAGCCCTTTCCAGGGTTTTACTGGGCTCTATCAAGTGATTTTTCCCATTTTATTAACTGTATTCCCTCTATTCTGGCCTTACTAAGCCCTAACTGGGCAAGGCCTTAGGCTGTATCTTTGAAGAAAGTTTTGTTTCTTCTGCCTCCAGTGGGATAATTTTTTTTCCAAAAGGGCAAAACTTCTGGGTTGCATATCATTTTTGCTATCAGTCTGCTGTAGTTATTTAGCCATAAGATGAAGAGGTCTATTTTAATCTTCTTCAGAGGAGTGCAGCCTCTTACGTTACACAAGAGGGAGAAGACGCTTCTGGAACTCCCAAAAATCTGAGAGAATGATGTAATCATGGAAAATAATGACTTTATGGGTTTTCATCAGGGGAAGACAGAAATGTGCCCTTCCATTGTTTAAAAAAGAATCGTCTTTCTGACCTGTAAGCAAGATTATTGAAGTTTCAGATTGCAGTGATTCATCATCACAGTGAAGGGTTTTTCATTGTCTTAACCCCTGACCCAGATTTGGTGACAGGACCTCCTGGACTTCACTGGGTTTTGTGTCCCCTTTTCACTGCTTGTGAAGACAACCTATTTGAAGTGCAGCTGTCCCTTAGTCCTGGAACAACCTCCATCTAGGACTAGTCAGATCTCATGGTCTGCTTTCTTTGAGCCTTGTTTTATATGATCAGCTGGTTTAAGCCACATGTGTGGAAGAACTTGGCAAAAACACCTCTTAAGAGTCTTCTGTGCTTCTCTTTGGAAGGGGCTTAATTTCAAAGCTGACACATTCTGGGCCAGAGGTGGAATTAGTCTCAAGTTGTTATGTCCTGGCAGCAAAGCCTTCTGGAAACAGAAGTTTTGATGTGGCAGAGTCTTAAGACTCACAATCCCACAGAGCAGCCAAGGAGAGCTGAAGGAATGGATTGTATTCCCAGATGGAAGGGCTGAAGGCTGTGAATCCTGTGCTCTGTGTTGAGACAGGACTGATGTGGATTTGTAGCCAAGTGTCTGGGCAAGCCAGCAATGCTGCTGGTGTGAGTTCCCAGTGCATGGCATTCAGAGCAGGAATTTGGGTTGTTCAGTAGCCCTTGTGGCAGCAGATTTGTTGTTTGCCGTGTCCCATTGCCCCACCGTGGCAGCCACACTTCAGTTGTGTTTCCAAGATGCTGAAGAACAGAAGGTCAGGCGTTTTTGTTCTAATGCAGCCCCTTTTTTCCTTACATTGAAGGAAGGCCCAGTGCAACCTCCACAAGGAATTCTTCTTCAGAATCTGAGAAAGGTCCTGTACATAACAGTGGAGAAAGCACTGAGGAAAGCCAGGGGTAAGGAGTTCTTTGTGTGTTTGTTATCTGGGGGATTGTAGAACTGACAGAAAGATGATGTCTAAAGTGCTCATGCTCTTCTACTACCAGAAAGAGAACAACTAATAAAAAGGGAACATCCTACTAAATGCTGTAAGAAAATTGGAAGCCTTACATTGCTACAGAAATATAAGAAGTTGGTTTGAGAATGTTTTGTGTGCAATAGGGATATTTATAAATCTGTCCATTGTGTTCCTCTGGGTGATTGATCACTGCTGTGGCAGGAATGGGAAACATAACCTGATTTTAAAAAGGAATGAAACAAGACTGAAGCTCAGGAATGTTTAACTTTAAAAAAATATTCTAGGAACATAAATTTGTCCTATGTAAAAGCAAGGAAAAAAAAGGTGCAAATGAAAAATTTTACCATGAATTCCAATAGCTGTGTGCGTCCCTTTGATACCATCACATCACTGTTTTCCATCCTGCATAAGTACATATAGAATAATGGTTGGTTGAAACCTAACACCAACTATCTGTAGAGACAGCATTTACTGATTCCAGCTTTGATATTAAGAAATAGCCATTTTAATGTACAATAAACCAATTTAATTTCCACAGATGGAAATTGCTGTTGTAAGCAGTTTTTGTCCTTGGTGCCTCAGTAACTTAG
Organism: Neopelma chrysocephalum; assembly: GCF_003984885.1. Lineage (NCBI taxonomy): Eukaryota > Metazoa > Chordata > Aves > Passeriformes > Pipridae > Neopelma > Neopelma chrysocephalum. The sequence continues at coordinate 4,453,657 of NW_020897753.1, read as the reverse complement.
GCATATATGTATATATCTGTCTTATTATTTTAAGGAAACTAGAAAGGGAGAACAAACAAGTTCTCCATGTAATTCAGGTAGCATCCCATAACCAATAATTAATCTGCTATCTCCTGTCCTTTAATTGAATCACACAGAGGATATGCATCTGCCTTTTCCCCACGACAATGCTATCCAACAATAGCTTCTATTAATAGCTGGTATTAATATTAATAACTGCAATTTGTTTTCCTTATGGTGATAAAACCCTGTTAAGTGACACCAGATCCAGAGCTGGGGAGGTGATTGCTGGGATTTGATGTTACTATCTTAAGGTCCTAATTCAATTTATGGCTTTTCTTTTTTTTTTATTTTTTTTTTTGAGGCCAAATATGGTGATCCACGTGTGCGACGAAGCCAAAAACCTCAAAGAAGATTTTGTGTGCCCTCGAGACCTTTTGGTCTCGGAGATGAAGTACTTTGCCGAGTACCTGTCGGTGGACGCCCAGCGCTGGGAGGAGGTGGACATCTCCGTGCACTGCGACGTCCACATCTTTGACTGGCTCATGAAATATGTCAAAAGGAACACCAAAGATTCTGAGCTCAGTGAAATGCCCACTTTAGGTAAAAAAAAACAACGTGTAGAGCGTTTGTTGTGGGCTCGTTGTGTTCTGTGCTAATTGAAGATGGTGCAGCTCAGCCCCAATCTCTTTGTTTCTGGCTGTTGCAACACTCGCCAAGCTTCAGTGTAACAGAGGTCCTCTGGTGATTATAGGAGATATCTCTGCTTTTTCAGCTTTAAAGAAACATGCTGAAAGCTGAAGCAGTAAAAAAGCTCTGATTTTTGAGATCTGTTGTTTTTAATTAAGGCTCCTCAGACCTGACCAAGAACAGAATGGTAGTTTTACAATACTGATGAGTGTTGGGGTTTGTTTTGTTTCTCCTCTGCTCAACAATTGCAATGTTTTCTGTAATTTCCATGCAGTCTGATACAATGGTAGAAGAGCCTTTGCCTTTATGGATTTGAGGCTAGTTTTTAATTTTTTTATGAGCCTTTCCTACCACTTTTTAAAATATAACTTGCAATGCAAAGGTTGTGTTAAGAAAATCTCAGCTGGGTGTGACGGCTACAGATGGAAGTTAATCTTGTTGTATCATTTTTTTAATCATGTTCTCCCTATGAAGACTCTTTTTCCAGTTTTAATAAATTGTACTCTGGCCACCTAAATGATAAGCCAAAAGTTTGTTTCTTAAGATGGAAATGTTCTGTGTATTGGAAGATGGAATGACAGGTTGATTGGTAAAATGGTACTTAAAGCAGATGCTAAATGTGCAGAGGGAAGGGTGTGATAAATATCACAAAAATAATTAATGTAAAAAAACCCCAACCTTTTTGTTTTCTTTTAGAACCATCAAATGTCATATCAATTCTTATTTCTTCAGAGTTTTTGAAGATGGATTCATTAGTAAGTATTAAGAAAGATTGATTCTCTGCCATGAGGGCACAGTTAATTACCAGGTGTTTACCAGCTTGTTTATTGTGCATTGGCTGTTACATAAACAGGGGGTGCAATAAGAACATTTTGAAACTTTTACCACCTTTCCTATTCAGTGCAGTAATCCAATATTTGTGGAATCTCAATGCAATAAAACCTGAAGTCATTTCTAAATGTGACAGTGGGATCTTGGATTTGCCTTCTGATGGCTCATCCAAAGTAACATCACTAACTTACCTTCTGATAGTTTTATCCAAAAAGATTATTAATTAAATGATTATCTACGTTTTATATCCTTTTTCCCCTTGAACAACACTTGTGCAATTTAGGATCTGGTTTTTCAGCTCTATATAAGTAATATTTACTGATTGTTTGTTAAATGTTTGTCAAAAATCCTGTCACTGGGGGGACCCACAGCAAAGTGTTTAAGTTGAGATCCAACCAATACTATGTATAAGGTGTGTTATGGTTCTCCTTTTACAAGCACTTGGAAGGTACCACTTGTTGAAGATGAAACACTTGTGGAGTCTTGGTCTGTAGAAGCTTTTGGAGGAGAACATAAACTAACTCAGTCATGTTAATTCAGAGCCTCTTTTAAGCAAATCTGAGACTTTTTAAGTTGAACTGAAGTAGTTTTCCAAAACACCACAATTTAAAAAGTAAAAATCTTGAAGCAATTACTGTGTTTTTTGTCTAGAATTCCTTAACATCTGTGTTTCTGTTTTTCCTAGGTAGAAAAATGTATTCACTATTGTCACAAAAATATGAATGCCATTGTAGCCACCCCTTGTAACATGAACTGTATCAATGCTAATCTTGTTACACACATTGCTGATCTCTTCAGGCACAATGAGGTGGAAGAGCTGAAGGACAAAAGAGACAAATTTAAGAGGTAATTTTTGCTCTGTAATACACTACTGAAGTGCTGTTGAGCTTTTGGATCGTATTTCATAACAACTAAGCCTGTGGGGTTTGAAATTATATAGATACATTATATGGGAATATAAATTGTGTATCTTTAATGCAGAATATCACAATATGACTGAATAATTTTATATTAAAATTATAAGCAAAAGGAAAGGCCACACCGGGAATGTGGCATGGACAAATTATTCATGAATTCTCATGTGGTTAGAGTAAGGAATCTTTCTTGGGATGACATGCTCCTAATTAGTAGAGAATGGTTTGGCTTCAGCATCCTGAGAACTTGGATGTTTAGACATAGAATTCGGGATGACTGGAAGGCTGAATAGTTGTGATGGGATTCTGTATCATGCATGAGGATTCCAGCTTGGTCAGGATCAAGATAAGGGCTCATTACTGGAGTGCAGACTGACAGAAAGCAGAGTGAAAGTATGAGAGGATTTTAGTCAGTAGGGAAAGACATAATAACTTTTAGAATTAAGTGTAATTTCACAGCAGTATTCACTAATAAAAGGTCTTCTAGTCAAGGGAGAAGCTGACAGTTTATACTGGCAAGCAATATAATACAGGACAAAAAATCAAAATATCTCTTTTGTCACATCTGTGGGAAAGTAAGGGATTAACAGGATAATTTAAAGGAAAATGATATTAAAAGTTAGGTTCTGAGAGTGACTTTACTTACCAGAATATAATTAATCTCACTATAGATAAAACAACTTTCAGTTTTTTCTAATGGGTAAGCTGTGTTGCTGTCATTAACAGTAAACTTTTCTGCAAGAAGATTGAGAGACTGTTTGATCCAGAGTATGTAAATCCAGATTCCAGAGGAAATGCAGCAACATTATACAGGTATGGCCTTTTTATGTTGCCACTTCAGCTGCAAGGACAGTCCCTGTGTTTTGAGGTCCTGCTCTTACTCCTTTCCTTCCTTCTCTTTTCTTTTTTTCTAATCTAGGTGTTGTTTATGTAAAAAGCTGCTAACTAAAGAAACTGAAAGGAGAATTCCTTGTGTGCCAGGAAAAATCAACATAGATCAACATGGGAATATTGTCTATGTTCATATAAGGTAGTGACTATATATATATAAAAAATATTTCTTCAACTTCATGATTTTGGGTGATTTTACGAGATACTCATAAAATGAATTATACATATGTCAAGAGTGTATGAAACATCTCAACTTCTTGTATTACCTGGCAAACAAAAAAAAAGGGGGGGGATGATTATGATGATGTCCTTCTGAAATTCATTCAGCAGTGCTGCTGCTGCTGAAGGGAAATGGAAAAACTGCAGCCATGATTACTGGGAGGGCTATTTTGGGTTGTACTGCCTTAAATAGAAAATACTCAGCTAATTCTTTCATCAGAGGGTTTTAAGATGTGTGTAGTTGAAGACAAATTAAATTAAAGGCTGCATTTCTGTTTGTTAGTGAAGGGTAGTTCCACCTCTGCCAGCACAGAAAATCCAAGGAGTGTTTTCTAGCCTGACTTTGTACTGTCAAATCTAATATTCAACCTGCTTAAAGACTGCTATAAATAAACATTGCCAGTTGTTTTTCTGTTCCAAAGTATTTGTCAGAGGAGCTTCCAGGACCTATCCTGGATTCACTTGGCACAAACGTTTAATTCAACCCTGACTGTTTGATCCATGGTTGTGAACAGCTGGATTCTCTTTTTAATGAAATCAGTACGTGATCAGCTGCAGTTTTTTTCCTCCTTATATGCTCCCTTTAAGAAAGATGTGGGAAATTAATAATAGGAAACCTTTCTCTTTAGATCTGTTTTGTTCAGAACAACCAAACCAGTTCCATATCAGCTCCTGAGGCAACATGTATTTGGTGTCAGTCACAGCAGTTATTCCAAGGTGTGGATTAGTCTAAATAGAACCAAATCTCATGACCCTGTCCTGACCCATCAGGATCATTGGTGATTAACCATGTAAAGTTCATTAATTGTGTTACTTTCCTTAAGCTGTGTGTAGCTGCTCTGCAGTTCCTAACAGATAAATGTGCAGGGCTTTAAAGTTACTCAGAGGATTATTTAGGTTCTAGCTATTTGCCTTGTGGTACTCGTGACTGCTTTTGTACACTGAATTTGTTTACTGAGAAGTGATCCTGGCCACTAATGAATTCAGGCTCAGGAGCTAATCCAAACCCATCTTTAATGTCTTAAAAATAGGTTTCTATTTATTGGTCCTCTAGTGGTGCCTAGAACTAAATTCCAGTTGGAAATGCTGCTCTCTTAGCCTAGGTCAGGTGTATATATAACAAAAATGGTTCACACCAGGGCTTAAAACTGGGGGAAAATTGTATCTGCTCCTCCTGAAGGTAACATGCTCCACTGCAAGCTGCATATTCTCCTTTGAATTCTGAAGAGGTGTGTCTCATTTGATCACTAGGAAGGAACAAAGTCTGTAATTTTAAGATTAGAAGTGTCAGATCTGTACACTCATCAAAAAGACATGATCTTGTGTTTTCAAACTTGAATTCTTAACTAAGCAATTACTGTTGTGGTGCAGATATGCAGAGGATATTTAGCTGATAAATAGAAGATATTTAGCTTATAAATTTGCAGTATATGGATTTTTGAGATGAATCAAGCTGTAATTGTTATTAGTGATTTGTGGAAGAATAAAGGCTCTTCTGTCATGCTCTGAATTTAATAATGACTAGCTCACTTTGTATCCTTTAACTCCGCTGTAGATGTTTCACCAGTGGAACACATATTGTTCTGTTCCTTTTCCACCTCCCTGTTCTGGTGACAAGATAAAAACAAGAGTCATGACTCTGTGTGTGACCTGATGTTTGGCTTTTTCAGAGACAAAACCTGGGAAGTCCACGAGTATTTAATTGGCCTCCATGAGGAATTGAAGTCTTGGAGGGATGTTTATTGGCGCCTTTGGGGGACTGTCAACTGGTTGAGCTGCTCGAGATGTAACCAAGTCAGTACAATTTCACTTGGGCCTGTGGTGGGTGGCTTTTGGGGGGTGAGGAAGGGGTCAAAGCAGTTTGGAAAATATATGCTAGTAAAGCTTGGTGTATGTTCTTTATAGAGCAAAATTTTGACTTTGTGGATAATCTCGCCTCTCTCTCTCTCTCTCTTTTTTTCCTGATTTAGGCTTTCCTGTGTACTGAATTCTCCCATTGCCAGTACCATTCCCAGCCAGTTCTTTATCCAGGTGTAGCCAGTGCTCTGGGCTCAAGTGGGACAGGAGTGTATCCCTGTTGTAACCAGAAAGTCCTTCGGTTTGATCCCACAACCCTCCCAAAGGTACTTCAACACCAGCTCACTTGTAACAGAGCACAATATCTGGCAGGGGGGCAACAGTGTGTTATGAAAATAAGTCATTTTTCCAAATGAAAGGTTGTAAATTGTTGTCAGGACCTGGGGAGTTCAAAAGTTCAACTGTTGATATTGAACTTACTGAAATCAGTTCTTCCCACTAACTCTGGTATCTGATCCTCTGTGCCTGTGTATCCCAGGGCTGCAAAGTGAGGGATCACATGGTTGAGTTACCGTCAGCAGATGAGGATGGGGATGCTTTGCCATCTCAGACTACTCAAATACTGAATGATCTGCTGCATCACAGAGATGTTATAGTTGTTCCTTTCACTAAGGATGAGAATAGGTAAGAACATTGTATTGTGTTACTGAAATAACTTGGCCTTCCACACACACTGTGTGCTCGTTACATTTGAGTTCTCTCCCACCTGTAAATGAGTCATAGGACTTTTTAAAGAAAACTTGGTTTTGATTGTTTAGTTGGAAATTGGGAAGAGAAGAAGAAGTACTTTTTCCTTTTACATTTCAAGCAGGCATTTAGTCATTCAACCTCCATAAGCATCCACTCCTATCTTTACATTTTAATATTTTGTTATCAAAATGTTATGTGGCTGACTTGGAGGTCTGTCTTCTCTCTCACTGCGTGATGAGTAAAGAGAGACTGATCCTGAAGCTGTGAAATAGAAATATTCATTTTTGTTTTATGTATTTCTCTCCAAGTGATTCTGGTATTGGGCTTGGGGATGAAAAAGGCCTTGAATGTGATGTGCTTGTAGAGCCAAACACTCCGTGGGGTCCCAAAACCGGAGAAATCAATGCTGTGAGTGCTGACGTTTTTTCCTTCTCTTATTTCTGATAATGAAGATTCTTACAAAAATACTTTGAAGAAGTTGTTGGACAACTTTTAATTAAAAAAAAAAACAACAACTCATACACTGTTGGAGGAAGAAACACACCACTGAGCATTGCAGGATAGCACAGATACAAAATACCTGGTTGGTGAAAAGGCAAAACTTCTGCCATGTCTGTTGGAAATATTTCTGCATATCAGAGGGAATTTTCTTTGTCTGTGCTTTCTACCCCATTCTCAAACTGATGATATTTAAGGATCCAGTCATACTTGAAAATATTTGCCGCATGATGTATTTTAAAAATTGCTGCCTTGTTTCTGCCTGCTGATGTATCTGAGGATCTCCACCTGACTTCTGCAGGTCCATAAGTAAAGAACAGTAACTTGGGTTGTGTTTTGGTTGAGGGATTTTTTTTCTCCTCCAAAATGTTACTATAACATAATACTTGTATTTTTGAATTCCACTCACTTTTAAAAAAAATTCTAATTATTATTAGTTCTTTAACTTATATCCCTTTCTCTCTCCTCATGTCTACAGTTTCTGTCTCTGAAGAACTGGGCTTTACAGCTGGTTAGTAAAACATTTTATTAATAATTTTAATTATTTGGTCTTCTGTACTAGCAGAGAACTAGCTCTGATTTTTGTCTTATTTTCTAATTAATTAGGAAAATGTATTTTCTTACTTTTGCTTTAAATTGGAGGCTGCAGAATGGCAACACTTCTTACAAGAAAGTATAAAGTGTGTGTGAAGTACTACTTTTTTGAACTTGTTAAGCTTTATCATTTCTCATGGATTCCTAGGCACACATTATCACTTAATTTAGATATATGTGTGTATTCAAACAATGTAAACATCACATTAATATTTCCATAATTGTGTGCTGATGGAAACTGTTCCCTGGGAGCCCATCTGTTGCAGTATTGTAGTTTATGATGATAGAAGATAAAAAACCAAAGGTATTGGGAGGAGTTCACAAAAACCAGCTATTCCAGACCAACTAGCAATAAATTATGAATGCAGATAGCTCTGGTGTAATCTGGGTGTATTTGTAGGGCACTGCAATTATTTAATTACTGTATTTAATTACTGAATATCTCAGCATTTCAGGCACTTTGCAAGATGCAGCAAGCCTGAGCAGAACCCTTTGTAAACTTGTATTTTCCTGTGTTCTCTAATTAAGTGACTTGCTCAGACATTTACTACCATAAGAAATTTTCTTATTAATTAGAAAAATAGTATAACCAGCAATACATTGGATTTTAAATGTGGAATCATACAATAGTACAGGTTGGAAGGGATCTCTGCTGGTCATGTTATGTGTTCCTTCCCAATTTCAAAGTTAGATTCAACTTCCAAGCTATACTGCTTTGCCAAACTTTGCTATACTGCTTATCCAGCCAAAGATGGAGATTCTTCACCTTCTCTGGGCAACCTATTAAAATGTTGGACCACTTGGAAGAAACAAAAATTAAAATATCTAAACATTTTACGCAAAGATTTGAAAGTCCTTTCTCAACACTTGAGAGTTGTGTCCTCAGACCCGACTGTGCACACAGTTACCTCACTGAGATAGGGAGCTGTGCTGGAAATCAGCTCCTTCAGGACAGGTTTAATCTGTCATTTAATAGAAATCAAACCTCACTTTTAATCTCTAAACTCTCCTCCTGTTGATTAGAAACAGCAGTCACTGTTATCTGAGGAGGAGGAGTACACCACTGGCTCGGAGGTCACTGAGGATGAAGTGGGGGATGAAGAAGAAGTGTGCAAGAAACCAGGTACAACAAGTCTCTGCAGTCCTCCTCTCTGGGATTTAGAGACAGGGAGTTGAGGCAGCAAAAATCTTCTATAAGCAGATTTTGAACATTAGGCATTAAAAAAAAATAAAAACTAATGTTACTTGAATTTTATTTCTATTTTTTTCTGTGATTAGGTACAAATTACCCCCCTGCTTGGTGCCATCAGAAATTACTGGCAAACAAGGAAAGCTGCAGCTGTTCATGTCTGAGATGTCCTCAGAGTAGCTCAGGAAACTGTCAAATGACTTTTATGAGATTATACATAATAAATGTTGACAGAAAAGGCAGTAGTTACATGACTGTTTTTATATGCAAAATATTCTTTGGGTTATATGCTGGAGTGATTGGGGAATGTGGCTAAAACTTGTGTCTGCGTTGAAGATGATCTCTGTAGGATCTAAAAAGATTTTTGTTCCTTTTATTTTTTTTAATGTGATAAGGGGTTTAGGAACATGGACAACCAAAAAGCAGCTTCTCCTTTTCACCCTACTAAAGGGTCACTTGAGCAGAGGCAGTTGTTTGTTCCTTCTGTCTTAAAGGGATTGGAGATGCACCAGTCTGTTAAAAAATACACACGTTGAATGAAAATTTGGTCTGATTGAGTTAATATGGCCAAAAATGTAGCTTGTATGTGCACTTATTTTTTAATTTAAAGAATTTATGCTGTTGCATGTAACCACTCTGCATTTTAAATATACCTTTGAGTTCCTGTACACTTCTCATAGAAGAGCATTTGAGTAATGTGCATTAACATGCCTGCAACACAAAGAAAAGGAAAATAACCTGTTAATTTACACTTTTTGTAAAGGGATAGAGGGGAAAAAATTCCTCTGTAGCTGTGTAGTTGAGAAATTCCAAGTATCTGTGATGGTATGAGTGGATATTTCTTCCGTCAGCAGGGAGAAAGGAGAAATTAAAGAAATCCTACAGGCACCCAAAGAAAGTGCTTTCTTCACCTAGTGTTCAGAAAAGGGAGAAGCCATCTGAGAAGGTAAAATCCTGGCTGTGAATCCAGGCTCTTGGGCTGGGTTGCTTAACAGGGAATTCTCTCTAAGTTTTAAACTTGATCTTAAAACACACTTAATGTGATTTTCTTTCTTTGATAGCCGAGTTCCCGAGATGCATCCCCATTCATGTAAGTCATTTCTCAAGCCTTTAAGGACGTATTTTAGTATCTCCCTCTTTGTAAGCAGCTACTTGATGACATGGTGTGTGCATCTTTCTTTTCCCACCCAGTGTGAGCATGCAGCAGAACAAGTGGGATGCCTCCAGGTCGCTGAGATACAACCAGGATGCTCAAAGAGAAGACGGTCTGTTCTTGCACGAGTTTAGTTTTCATAAAGTTTAGGATCATTTTCTTTGCATAACGTTTTCTGTAAGAAACAGCCAGTTTTCTTCAAATGTAGCTGCTTGGACACGTTTAGGTTGAATTTAATCTCAGACACAGCCATGGGTTTTTGGGTGTTCATGTGATTTGTGTGCTTTATTTGGAATGTCAGCACATAACCTACAGAGTTTGTAGTTGTGTCATCTCATGACTATGCAAATAATTTTATTGCATCCATGTGGCATTTGTTGCCTGTCTGTGCAGATAAGAGAGAAACATCCACTTCTATCTCTTTCTTAATCTCTCTGACTAAAATATTATTCTGTTCATTTGTTCTGCCTTTTTTTTTAATCTCTCCTGAGACTCTTGTGCATTTTTGCTGTTTTGAAAACTTCTACCTCCAAACCATTTCCATAGATTTTTATCTCAGTGTATTGCCTGAGGTTGATTCTGGTATTTGCCAAGAAGGTTGCTGAGACTAAATTATCCTAAATCATCCATCAGGATTATTTAGGATCTTGGGTGTTCAAGATTTTTATAGGAGCTGAAAAGAAAGTTAATTTTACAAATCCAGCATCACTCATTTATGTGTCTAATTCTTCTCTTTGTATTCAGTAGCAAGGAAAACCTCTGCTCTAAATATCCTTTCTTATTTCTGACAGATCAGAGAAGAATGTCTGAGATTACAGGGCATTTAATAAAAATGAGACTGGGGGACCTTGATCGAGTCAAGTCAAAAGACAGCAAAGAAGTAAGATTTGTTTCTAAGATTTGCAGAGTTGAAGGGAGCCTTAGGTAACCAAAACATATAACACAAATGAAAACACCACCTATTCAATACTTAAGCTAAAGAACTGAATTTTATCAACCTTCATTTTGTCCCAAGCCTGATCTTTTGGTGGGATTATAGTTAAAAATAATATTTCAACTTCACCCCCTTTAAAAACCAGTCACGGAAAATAGGATGGGTTTAAAAAATTCAGTCCTGGGTTGTGCTAATGAAACGAAGTATGCCATAAATTCTGCTGGATATTAGTGATTTTTATGAAAAGTCACTGATGGCATTGAAATAATGCCAAAACTTGATGATTTTTTTCTGGATTCCAGTATGCAGGAGGCATTTATTCCAGGCTGGAAGCTCAGATCAAGGCCTCGGCGCAGGTCAGTGCACGGCAAAACAATGCTGAGAAGAACGTCAGGTAAGAATTGGAAATGAAAGGAAGAAGCAAAACATGGATTTCAGGTGGAGGTGGTGGTGGGTGTTTAAAGAAAAACATGCCTTATTTCACACTTTGTCAAATGAAACTGGAGCTAAGAGAGTGAAACTCTTGTGGCTGTGCTGGAAGAACTGCTTTGCGCCTTCTGTGTTGGGAAGTTCACTCCAGCTCCAACATAATTTTTTTGCTGAGTTATGGGTAACTGGAAAAGTGTTAGCCAAGATTTTTCAACCTATTCTTTGTCCTCCTTCCAAAAACAAACCCCAAAAAACCCCACACATCAAAAACTCCTACATTAATAATGTAAAAAAAATATAAATACGCTTCTTTTGTGTTTTCAATCCAGGTCAAAATCCCGTTTTGGTCAAGGCCGTCCCACATAAGGAGTCATGACCACCCTTTAGCCAGAATTCCTTACTGCTTCCTGAAACTCCACTGCACTCTTGACATGGAGAATGCACATCTCTGAAAGCTTTCCAGTGACTTATTTATTACTTTAAGCCTTGTAAATTATTTTGTGCCATAAATGAATGCAAATCCAATAAGGTCTGTACTTATTTTAATTGTAAATATCCTATTTCTTAAATTTAAATTGAATTGCCTTTTTTTTTCTTTTTTTTTTTTTTTAAGGCTACTGTGTTAAGTTGCATAGAAAAGATTTTATAAATCTGCAGAATTAAATTATCAGACTAACTTTATTTATGGGGGAAGACAGAAATATGCCTTTTGGTGTGCCAGAAATACTGAAAGGGACAAAGCAAGACTACTGAGCTCTGAATGCACTCAGCAGCATGAACACAAGTCTCCTCGTGTATTTATGTTGTGTGGTGTTTGATGGTCCGTTTTAGGTCAGTCTTCTGGGGATTTGCATTTAAAGTTCATGACAATACCTGTGACTTAGACTAGTTGAAGCAAAATTTTGATGCAGTTCTGAGGCTTCATTCTGTACATGACACAACTCCATCCATCTGGATGTGGGCAGCAGGTAGGGACCAGACCTCCAAAGCTGAAATCAGTGCCCTGGTGATGCAGCTTTTGCATCTTGCATGGGAACCACTTGCTTTACTTGTGTCTGGAATTAATACTCATCCTCATTCCTGACTCCCCTTACAGTGTCTTGTTCCCCTCCAACACCCAGACCTTAGGATGCAGAGCAGTTTTATGGATGCTATGCCACTGTTAATTCTGCATCTTGCAGCAGAGGTGTCTCATTACAAAGGTTTGTGCATGTAGGTCTTTTTTTGGGGTCTAGTTACTCTCTGAAACCTGCCTGGATAACACCGTTTAGAAGTCAGGTGCACTTTCAAATTCTGTCTTTGGAGCAATAGAATACAAGTTTGTCAAACCCAGGGCTACCAAAATGAAATAACTTGCCTAGAAAATACCTTGCATATTAGCAAAGAAAGTGGCAATAATAATAATAATAATAATAATAATAATGGCTGAATTCAAGGAAACACATTCTGACTTTTTGAAACAGGTAGAAAGAGCACTCAGGGAAAGCTTATTCCAGCTCATGGCTGTACAATAAATTGAGTTTGGAATTAAGCCAGCGAGATCCTGGGTGGGAGGGCGGGGTGGGGTAAGGAGAGGGAGGTTGTTTAAATGCACTTCCCTCCATTTGGGCTTTTTTTTTTGTTTGTCTTGTTTCCTGATGATTTTCAGTGGGTGTTAGAAGACTAGGATAGCAATACTTGAAAATCCTGCTTTCAAGGGGGAAGATTTTTATTGAACCAGTTAAAAATCAGTGTTGTTCGTGTGTTTTGTCCAATGCTGTAGCAAATTGGGAGCCCAGTGAAACCAACAGGCAAAATTGGATATCAGTGGCTTTGATTTGGGGCAGGAGTGCTTTATTCTGTATCAACTAAATCAGGTTTTATGAATGCCCCAGGCCTGGTTGCAAGTACTGATGCAGTTTGAAGCACTTTTAGTAAACACTGGAAAACTGATTGTTTTTTGTTGAAAGTATTATAAAATCCACCAGGTATGAAAATGCAGTAGAATAAGTGTTTTGCCACAATTTTGTGACTTCTGATATAGAGGAGTGTTCCAAATTCCCATGGTAAACTTGGCTGTGGAAGTTGCAGGCTGCATGTGTGTGTGTGTTTAGTTTTCATAGAACTACTGACTAGAAGAGAAAGGAAAATTCTGCTGGTTTTGTTCTGTGGGGAAGTGCCAGTTCTACGTGCCAGTATTGTTTTATTCAAAAACATTCTTGAGCATATAAAATAACATACATGATGTGCAGTTTATCTTTTTTTTTTCCCCCCCCGTGCCAACCACCTTGAATTTTTATCTTGTGTTAATTTTGAGAATTTGTCTTGGTTTAATGGAAATAAACATTATTAATTTAAGAAGTGTGTGAGTTTTTTATAGATGCTTTTAAGAGCTGAGTTATGTCTCAATCATGCCATATGTATTTGTGATTAAATTGCAGCATCACAGTACAGGCTTTTTATCTGTGAAGAACAGGATATCATTAAATGCAAAGCTACTACAAATCTACATGAACTTAAAAGAATTTTTATCTGCGTCGAGTTTTGAAGCTGGATTAAAAATTCATGAGTGAGCTGCCCTCCAAATGACCCAAGTATGCAAAATATTAAACTAAGCTATGTTTAAAAAAACATGTTTAACACTGCCTTGCACTGCCACAGTGCAGATTGCACCGTTTAAACAGTCTGTTAAATCTATGAATATTATTATTTGCCGTGATTCTGTTTCTAGAAATTGCTACGTGGATGCCCTGTATATGTGCAGGTGGTGTATTGGGAAGGCTGCAATGTCCATTCTGCTGTCCCACCTGGGTATAAATATCTCCCTGCCCTCTGGAGCTGTGCCTGTTCCCTGGATGCCTAGAAATCTTGGAGAAAGGGACAGAATTTTGAATTCAGCAATGAGTCCAAAAGATGTGTTTTGGAGAAATGTGGACATATGGTTGCCCCAGTGTGTGAACAGCGTGGGTGGTTTTGATGTGACTGAGAACACACTTTTCTTTGCCAGAAGGGAATCAATTTTTTAAAAAGTCATTGTTCCCTGTTCTTGCTGAGTGTACCTGTGTTGGGGGTTGGGAAACTGCTCCTGTGCATCAGGTGCTTGAGCCATTATGTGAAGTTTTTTTCTTTATTTCTTAATAATTGTGAAATCATTCAGGTTGGAAAAGACCTCCAAGATGGAGTCCATCTTTTAGGAGGTAAAGAAGGCTTCACTCATGTTCAATTTATTTATTATAGATTTACTGCTGAGTCCCCTCCTGGTTATATCTATAAATAAAACCAGCCAAAGGCTTTTCCAGGCTCGAGGCCAAGTGACTGCCCAGAATTGCTGTGTCCCTGAGCTTCTGTCTTTGAGCATCACGGTGGTGGAGGCTGAGGGAGCCATCAGCAGCTGACAGAGTTGCCCAGCACTCCTCTACTTTGGGAATCACACGGGCTTGGAATGTTAATTTGATGGGAAGTGCTGCTCTTGCCTTGGACCAAGACCCTCCCAGCGAAACAGCTTCTAGAGAGCGGGGTAACAGTGTCGTGCTGCATCCGAGCAGTGGTTCCCATTCTACCCCTGCCTGTGGGTGAACTTTTAACTTGTGTTTAGTCTTGCACTGAGTTTATGCACAGGAGTGACCTTCCTCCTTCAGCTCCTGGGCTGCTCCCCCACAGATAAACCCCATGGGGGATCTTTCTGAAGTTTTATTCCCCTGAGGTCCTGGGCCCCTTCCCATCGCTGAGCTTCCAGTGCTCTGGGAGGCCCTAGAGAACAGTGATGCTGCATTGCCTTTGCTCTCATTTGGAATATCCAAAAAGTAGATCTTCATTAGTGGATTAAGACTTTCCAGCACATGAACATTCCCAGTGGTCAAGGGGGTTGGTTGCTAGAAGAACCTTTGGTATAAATACCAGCTTATGCAGGCTCTGACCTGGCTGTGATGGCCCAGAGGGGTGTGGTGCTGTTTGGGGAATGAGATCAGGGCTCTCTCTTCTTCCCAGGAGGCATTTTGTGCACAGACCTGCCACATAAACTTGCTAAGGCCTGGCCATCATGGACACAGGGAATGATCAGGCCAGGAAGGAAAATTACCTAGTACTGACACCATTGAATGCACAGTCATGGCTGGATGGGGCCTTTGTTCAAGAGACATGGTGCCCGTGTTGAACTTCTTTTAAAAAATTTTTAATTGCTTCTTCTTGAACTGCTCCCACATTTCAATAATTCAAGGCTAGGACACAATGATAATTTTATTTTTAGTTGTTACGTGCAATTTTATTGTATTTCGTGTTCTCATTCAACCTCCAGTAATTACTTCAGTATCCACAGTGACAAAACGTGGCACAAACATGAGAAGACCTTGGTGTGGCAGCAGTTCCCTTGCTGTGTAATCAGCTCCTCCTTCCAGTTGAAGGTGTATTTACCTGCAAATGACACATCTCATCATGGAGTTTGTTTCAATCATTTGTAGCCTTTGAAAGTTCTCTACAAGCTTAAAATGTTGGTTGCTTTTGGGTACATTGAAGTGAAATGTTTTAATACTAGGGCACACTTCAGAGGTGTCTGCTTTCCTCACATCAAATAGTAACTACTATTTTCACAGCAGGAATTCTGTATTTATTCCTTCTGGACCAGAGTGATGGGAAGATACTCTGCCACCACTATGAGATCAAAAGGAGCAATGCTGGTTTTCTTTCCCAGGGAAAATGGACGTTTTTCTCTCATATTGACCAGGACGTTTGCTAATTTATTCTCATCTCTATTTCAAATGTTAGAATAAAAATACACTCGCCACTTTTTGTGTTACAGCACAAAATGTCCATTTCCTTATTGGTTTATTTTATTGCCCAAAAGGACTTTGATCTGCCAAGCTGCCAATGATAAGCACATTATATAGTTGGTGGATTGCTCTCGAAGGCTTATTCCAGTCTTTTCCTTTGCTCTCAGTGAAGCATTTGTTAAGGAGATAACTAACATATGATATGGCAAATGAGATGATTCTTTACAAGTTTTCTATATGAGAAACAACCATCTGGTTTTGCCTTCAGGAGGAGATTTTTTCTGCAGTGCTCATGGCGCTTTCTAGAGCTCTGGTTTTTGCTTTGGTCAGCTGGGTTACCTTCACCTGTCTTGAGGCACAAAGTAAGTACTCCTATTCTTTGTGAGCATTTTACTGCTTTTATTGAGATGGAACAAAATTAAATGTATTAAATCCATACAAATCACAATCCTAGAAAGTCTGAAATATATTGATTTGTTGCCTGATAAACTAATGTCTAAACAAGCCATCTTGGTACCCATGGAAGTGGTCTGGGGGCTTTCAGGAGCTCAGTGCTGACAAGTTGAAAACCATGCTCTTTTCTTTGAAATTTTGGGGGTTTGGTTATTTTATATTATTATTTTATATAGTTATTTTATATATATTTGCATCAGACCTTAGAAAAAATACCTAGGCTGAAGTTGAGCCTGAGGATGGATAGTTTTGAAGTTGGGATCAGTAGAATTCCCTGCTGTTGCTATTCTGCTAAATCAAGTTGGAGTATTTACCGTTGTTATGTGTGATATTTGTAGTGGTGAGGAACTCCATTAAAAGTTTTCTTTATTGTATTGAGGCTTCCAGAAAGTGAAAACTGCCAATTTTTTGATCTTTTTCATTAGTCCAGGGCCCAGGTTTTTCAACACTCAGAGATGGAGGCAGTGAATTAGACCCATAACCAGCATTAGATCCATACAGCTGCTGACTGTAGAAATATCCTCTGGTGTTTTATTCAGCTACTTCTGTAGAAATCTATGCACTGCTCACTTTTAAATGAGATCCTGTAGAGTGATACAGATTCAAAGGAATCAACCCAACCAGGCAAAAAGAGCCCATTTTTTGTTTACCACCTGTCCCTTTGAACCTATGGGAAGGATGGCAAGGAGAAGAGCGGGAACATTCTTAAAACCACAAAAATGAATTCTAGTCAGGGGAGGGGAAAAAAATCTGGCAGATTTCTGGATTTCTGTGTTTATAGTTTGCAGGTGTACAAAAAAAAAAAAAGTCTCACTTTTATCACACAGAGCAGATGTAGAGAGAGGTGTCTGAGGTACAATTAACCACTTAAGAAAGCGACTTCTCATTAAAAACCTGTATCCTCAAAGTGCCACCTTCTCTGAAAGTTTAAGGAGAGGAAATTTCGGGTAAATCTGTCAAACGTGCCTTTACCCTGAGCTCCTGGATTCCTGCTGACTCTTCTGTGGGGAGTAGCTTTGTGTTGACAGTTTTCTTGGGAGCAGAAAACATTTACAAGGCCAAGGTACAGAAGCAGTTTCGATTATGGTTTCCACAAGTGTTTCAGCAGGACACTAATGAGCAGTGACTCATTCTTGGCAGGCCTAGATTGGGTCCAAGCCACCAATATTTGCCTACTCCATGCAATGCATTGTTTTGAACCCTTCCAATTTTATGATAAATGTCTTTGAGCTTAATTTGAACTCTTGTGCTTCTGGTTTTACAGATCATAAACTTTTTGACCTTGTACTGTTTCTGGCAGTAGTCCCTCTGTGTTCTTTATACATGACTTTTGTGTTTCTTTTTAGAAACCACAACTATAAACTGTGATGTGCCACCCGCCACACTTCAGCTGACAGGCTTTGTGGATGGCTACACAGGTAAAATCAGGATTCCAGCCTAGAATTGTCTGATGTGCTCCCAAATGCACACAGTACTTTAATGCTTCACATAGCCAGTGTATTTTAAAATGAATCTGTATTATTCATTGATTTACAACAGTCTTCGTGGCTGGATGCAGCGGCTGCCTATGGACATACTGCTTAGTAGAATAAATAAATATCAAACCCTAAATTCCCTGATCCAAGCATCTTGTTGTCTGAATAGACAGAGCAGGCAATGGGAAAGGAAACAAGTACAGAAAACGTTCTCAGTTCACCTTATCCAGTCAGGATTTGATGTCCCTAATGGACATACAGTGGTCTTACAAGGCAAAGCATTAAGTTGTGGCCAAAGCTTCCCTTTGGGATATGTCATAACCCTTAGGATCTCATGACACCGTGCTTCAGGCCCATGCTGACTGTCCACAGGCAATCTGCATTTCTTCTGGCTTTCAGAAAGATCAGAGAGTCATAAAATGGTTTGGGTTGGAAAGGACCTTAAAGCTCATTCACTTCCAACCCCCTGCCATGGGCAGGAACACCTTCCACTACACCAGGTTGCTCAAAGCTCCATCCAACCTGGCCCTGAACACTTCCAGGGATGGAGCAGACACAGCTTCTCTGGGCAACCTGTGCCAGGTCATCACCACCCTCAGAGTAAAGAATTTTTTCCTGATATCTAATATCTCTTTCAGTTTGAAGCCATTCCCCCTTGTCCTGTCACTCCATGCTCTTGTCAAAGTCCATCTCCATGTTTCTTGTAGGCTCCCTTTAGTCCTGGAAGGCTGCAATTAGGTCCCCCTGAAGCCTTCTCTTTTCCAGGCTGAACAATCCAGAGCAGTGGTTTTTTCCAGTCACTGTTGAAGCTGTCAGAGTGTAGCTGCTGTCTCTGACTCTTGAAGGGAGAGAGAAAGAAAAAGAATTACCTTTCACCCTGATTCCATTTAATTTTTAAGCAGGGAGCAATAACTCCGGCCCTTAGTGGGCACTGTGTGTGTGAGTGAACCTGCTGACATACCTGTGAATAATCCAGAGGGAGAACCACCTGCCATTTGTCCCAGTACTTCCTTTTGTTGGGCTCTCTCTGCTGCAGGGAATAGTGTTTTCTAGGCAGCTGCTTTACTTCTTGTCTGAGTCTATCCAGCCCAGACAGTCTGTCAGGCAAAGAGAGATTTTGTTTTCCTGGAATGTTTTCTTGCAGCGCTTTCAGCACAGTAGTGTGATACCACCCAACGCTGTGCCCCTGGGACACAGCCCTGGGGTTCTGTGCTCACTGTCAGCTCACAGGACTTTCCTCTCACACACAGTTAAAGTCCAGTGTCTTTGGTAGCTGCCAGCATTCCAGACACTCCCTGCTGGTGAAGAAGACAAGCTCATATTCCTTTTAGGCACTTGGAGACCAAGAGCACAAGACTCTATGTGGAGATTAGAGATGGAACGGGTACAGAAAGGGCTTGCCAACCTAAATTAGTAGTGATGGAGGACAAAGCCAGTGGAGTAAGAAAGAAACACAGCTAGCAAGTTTCCTGAAGATCATGGAAAACATCTGGGATGTTCAAGAAAGACTTTGGAGGGGAGAGGGGATTCTGGGTTTGGAATACGGGTAATGTGTTCCAGGAGAAGCTAAGCGTGGTTTCATAAACACAAATATGTTGATCACATGAGTAAGGGAACTTTATTTAGTAAAATTGCCAGCAGCACCGCACTGGATGGTTTAAAAAGACACATCTCAAACACTTTCAAACACAGCTTTGGTGTTTAACCAAGCAAGTAATGCACTCACTACTGAGATGAGTCAGTCTAACAGGAGTCCTGATAATTACAGATAACAAGTCTTTGTATTTTCAAGAGATCAGTTCCTAAATGTGTGGTTGTAGAAAATCACGTAAAAACTGATTCAAAGGTTGCAGAGTTTTGTGTTTGTGTTGTGTACAAACAGGAACAGATTAAAGGAAGGGCCACAGACTCACCATTCTGTCCCAAAATCAAAATGAAACGACCACAAGCCTGAGTCTGGATTCACACTGGATTCTACCTGCTTGACAGATTTAACTAAGAGATGTGAGATGCCCTTGTGTTTGAAAAATACTGAAACTCATCCCATGCAGCCCTGACTGGCCTCTTGCTGATTTTGACCACATTCCCTGACTTTGATCACACTTTGGTTACGTTTTTCACAGTAGATGTGAAAAGACAGTTTCACAGCATGAAGGTGTTTTCAAAAAATGGTGGAGATTTAGGTGTGAATGATGCCAAGCTTTTTAATTCTGGACATGCTGTGCAAATATATTGGAAAAAATGGGTTTCTGTGGTTTTCAAAGCATATCAATGCCCTTGTGCAGAGCACTTAAGGGCACTTTAACAGATCTTACCGTTTAAAAATGCCAAAATAATATAAAATGTAACCAAAGGTAACCAGTTTCAATACATATGAAATAAACCTATGGATTTGTTTTCCATAAAGCAACCTGATTTGTTACACTTTCTCTTCCAGGTGATATAGAATGGATCACAGATATCCCAGCCAATGTAAATTTACAGTTAACATCACCTATATTCCCTGAACACTTGAACTATGTGCAGCTGGAATATAATCCTGCATTTAGGAATGCAACTGTGAGGACTTCCCAGGCACTGGATGTTGAGACTCTCAAGGTATTATTTTTACCGCATTTAAAGCCTAAATAGAAAAGTTTTCTTGAAAGGTGGAAAAAAAAAAAAGGCAGCACTAAGATAATGAATTCGAATAGTTTGTTCTCTCAGAAGTTGGTATTTCAAAAAAAGTGACTTGTCAGAATAGAATTCAGTATCTACCTCTCAGTAATATCTGTTAAATGTCTCAGTGTCTGTCATCTGACAGTCAGACAGGTCCTTTCCTAATCATGTGTTGTCATGATAGCTGTAAATACACAGCTAGGACAGGAGTCACTTGTCTTTCAACTCATCTCCCAGTAATGTGGATTATTTCATCTAAGGGAGATGGAGCAGATATAATTTGATAGAAGGTAAGCCTTAGTCATATGAGTATTTATACAAGCTTTAACTTCACATGTGAATAAATCCATTGGCCTCTGTTGCTTGATGCACAAAAGGAAAGATCCTTCTTCCTAGGCCATCCTTGTTTTGTGGGACTACCAGGAATTTAGAAAGCAGTATCGATGTTTTTCCTGGCTGCAGTTGCCCTAAATATGAAAATGATGTGGTACTGCAGAGGAATTAGAGACAATTTATTATATATTTTAGACACTGCCATTTCAGAGCAGCCCTGGACTTGGCAGAATTGAACCAGGCATGTTGTAAAAACCACCGTTACAATCCACGTTTGTAAGGGATGAAAATGGATTTATGACTTTTACATTTCACATTTCTCATTTGGATATTTTCCAAGTGAATCAAAACAGTTTTTATGCTTTTTGTACATGTTCTTCTGTTCTCTGTCAACTTTGTGTTGGGGAGAACAGTCAAACAGTCAGGTACAGGGATGGTGGGTGTCATCAGTAGATGAATGCAGCCAAATAAACCTTAAAATTAATGCTCTGTAATTACTTTACTATATATTGGAAGCAGAGTGTTTTGGTACAGCCCATCTGAGGATTCAACTACTAGAAGTAATTTTGTATAATTTTGGCATAAATGATCTTTGACAATCATGTTATGAGTTCCTAGATGATATTATTTATTTGCTTGTTTTGTTCACTTTTAGAGTGAATTTGTCTGGTATACCATTGTTTGCCAGAGGATTGGAACAGTAAGTAAAAAAACACATTTTACCCACCGTATTTTTGGTCTAAGCTTAATGCCAACTTACCATTTTCTGAAATACTATTTAGTTTAAAGTTAAGATGCAGAGTGTTCAGAGTACCTTGTAGAAGATCATTTGTTATAATCTGCCAATTGGAATGAGTGGTTTTGTTCACAGGTGAATTTTTAAAAAGTTAATTTTAGCATACTTTTGCAAACTCCATTACTAGTAATGGTGGTCTAACTCTCTCAATACAGTTTGTAGAACCGAAGGGGTGTCTCTGAGGCTCTCATTTGATAGGATGAAATGAAATGTTAGCAGAGGGGTGCTGCCTCACTGTTGTCATTTCTAACCTACCTTTTTTGCTTCCATCATAAAGGGTGCTCTGATAGAGAATGAACGGAACGTAGAAGTAAAAGACTTAAATGACAATGCTCCAAAATTTCAACAATCTGATTATAGTGCTTCAGTGTCAGAGGTGGGTTATGGCAGATGTTCATACTTTTTTCCTTGTGATATTTTCAAATTGCTTTTTGGGGAGGTTCTAGTGTGACCACACTGTTCATTACCTGCACTTTTATGGGACTTATCTACACCATGGATGTGGAAAAGAAGGGCTGGGCTGCCTGTCCAACTGGGGGTGTAGGGTAGAGGGGAAATAGTCCATAAAAATGGCAATGGGAAGGGATTTGCTGAGGAGGTGGCACAACTTCCCTGCCCCAAGTTAGGAAGGATGTCGAAAGGGTCTCGTGACTGAGCGTTTGCTGATCTTTATTTCCTCTAGGTGGCTGAAATAAGTTTCACTGTTATAAAAGTGGAAGCAAAGGATGATGATTTTTCACCACAATTCAACATCCTCACTTACAGTCTCTCGGTGAGTGCCCTGTGTTGGTTGGAATCTGAGAAGGCCAGTTTGCAGTTCACAGATTCACAGCCTGGGACCCGATCCCCATGTGCTCCCTCGTGCTGTGTGGTTGAGATTAAAAACCTGCAAAAAGCCAAAAGGCCATTTAAAATTAGAGTTTATACCACAGGTGAGGCCTGAATCTTATTTCTTAACATTTGTTGAATGATTTGTGGCACTCTCCAGCTCCAGCTAAGGAACTCAGTGGTCCTTTGTAGAAGCAGGAGTGAAGCAGTTTCCCTTCTTTTTAAAGTTTGTATTTGGCTTGCTGTTCATCTCCAGTCCTGAAGCCAGCTGGAGTAGGATTATTTCAACTAACTTTAGATATCTGCAGTGGAAATCTTCACCTCTGAGCTTGCTGTCTCTGCCCCTTTCATAGCTGGTGAAGGGACACTGGTGCCATTCCTCTGATGTGCTTTAGTTGTTGACCACAGGATGAGATAAATCAGGTAGGAATTCTATTGGCACTGACAGGAGAGGCAATAGAATGTGTGGTGGTGGTGGTGGTTGAGAGATTCGTGGTCCTTTATGAAAAACAGTCCAACAATAAAGGGGGAAAAAAGAGAAAAGAAAATGTATTTCATCTTTAATCACATAAAATATTTGATTTATTCATTTAATAGGGTCCGGACTCAGATTACTTTTATATAAGGCAAGGAGATGGAAGCGTCATAGTGAATAAAACATTGGATTACAACAAGGTCCACCTTTTCAATTTAACAGTCCAAGCAAAGGTATGGTACAAAATAAAAGAAGAACGAGACCCACAATAGTTCTACAAGGATAGTTTCTCTGTTATAACATCCCAGTTTCTACAAATTTAGAACTTCTGGAGTTCCCAAACCAAAAGCTGTGGCTGCATCTTGGCTTCTATTGCAAAGAAGCATGTTCTTAATATTTGAGCCACTGTTTAAGTTTCCTCTCAAATACCAGCCCAAGTTTCTTTCTGTGTGTGTTTCTCTAAGTATAAATATTGTACATATTTATTCCCCACTATTCTCACACGTATTCACCTATTCATTATGGCAGATCTATCATACTTTTGCTGCATCTCACCAGGTCCTTTTTTTTGAGATTTGGATATGTGTTTGCCTTCATTTCCTGTTAGAACTAAAACCCCATGGTTTTGCTGCAGTTATTGTGATATCTAGCAAATGTACAGCTGCAGCAAATGTACTGTTACCAAGTTCTACTGCTGTGTAACACCTGCCTGATAGGAAATTAATAACTAAGAACAATTACCCGTTGATAGTTTTATTCCTAGAACTGGATTTTCAGAAATGGAAAAATCTGACAGGGTGAGAGTTCTTAGACCCTGTAAAATACATGTAATAATATTCTGCTGTATTTTCCACTGAGATATGGCTCCTTCATTGCAGTGTTTCTTATTTTCTTCTTTCCCTTGGCATGCAGGAACAATTTGGAAACCAGAGTGACACTGCATCCTTAATAATTAATGTAGAAGATTATGATACATTGAATCCCTATTTCAGTCAATCTGTGTACAATGGGAATATCAGTGAAAACCAGGTAAAAGCTTTTCACTGGATGCTTTTGTGTTTGGAGGAAAGAAAAGAAAAGAAAAGGCAAACCTCCCAAATACCTGTTCTAAGAGAGCTTTTGCTGTAAACTTGAAAGGACAACTGACTGTCCATCAGTCCTGAAATTAGCTGCCTGTTTTCAGTTTTAAGTAGTGTAATTCCTTCACACTGCATTACAATCAGGGAAGCAAAAATAAGAATGTGAGTGGTAATCTGTGGTTTATGTTATATTGTAATTTTTTTTTCTATATTGGGTAGAAATTTCTTGGGGGAATGTATTTGTTTGGCTCAGGTTTCTGGATGTATTATAATAAAAAAATCACAGTATGGTATTATCAGAGTAATCCACTAAAATTAAAATAGTTAATTATCTGTATCCCTATTTCTTTGTCTTCATGTTCACATATTTTAAACCACAAATACTTGTAGTGTTACACCCTTGATGTCCCTTTGGTTAGAAGTTCATCTTCAGTTGTCTGAAGGCATAATTTTAGCTCTTCTAAAATGTTTTTATCTTGTAAATTATTCTTTTTCTCAGGGCTGCAGTATAGACTTGCATGTTGTTTTCCAGGAGAGGAAAGGAAAAGAACTGAAATTTTCAATATTCTTAAAATAAATTCCATCTGTGACTGCAGCTCCATAATCTGGTGTTTCTCAAACACAGTGTAACCATTTTGGTCATAGTTTTCCTCTGGAAAGCACGGATGGCAAAGAAAGAATTTTTTCTGGATCCCATTAAGTGCATGTTTCTTCTTTTTCTAATCAAAGTTATGACTTATCCAATGAAAAAAAGTGAACTTTGTGTATTTTTTCTTCAAGTTAATCAAGTCAATGTATGTTCTCTAGGAGGGTGCTCTGACTATTCTCCCAGAGGCCATATTGGCTCAAGATGGAGACAGAGGCATAAATGAAACAGTAGTTTACAGCATCAAACTAGGTAAGAGCCTTCATTTCCTTCTAGACATTGCCACATTAATTGATAATATTCCTGAAGAGAATAAGGAAGTGTTCTTTTAGATGTCTTAACTGCACAGAGCTTCACCACAGTGCTGCTCCACTTAAATCAGTTTAATTTTAGTCCTTTACTGCAGGGTCCAACTATTTTTAAAGTGTTTAGGTGTTCTTGACCTTCCTCCAATAAACAATTCCTGATTCTGAGTGTAAGTCAGTTTAGAGGCTTCAATTTGAGCAAAGAATTTCCATTCAGGACCACCTAGAGAGATCAATTCCATCAGGAGCTTTACCTCCTCTTGAAGGAATTGCCAAAAGCTCATGAAATGCTTAATTTGGGACCTTGAAGTGTGAATGAATTTCCTAGGAATTGTTTTGAGGATGGAGTCCTTGGGGAAAAAAAGCCTTTTATCTGGAATACCTGGTCATTTTTTGCCATGGCTGAGAATATAACACTCATTTAAATGACAGAGCAGATTTACTGTTCTGGTTCATTCTCATTAACCCTCTGAAATTTGTTGCTTTTCAGTGAACCCCCCAGCCTATAACAACAACTTCTCCATCGATGCAAGCACTGGAGAGTTGAAAGTAGAGACTGCCATTGACAGAGAAAAATGTCCCTCTCTTGTGGTGGCCATTCAGGTAGTGATTGCTTTAGTGTGTTAACTCTGAATCTCAATTTCATAACGTAATATGTAAATCCAACCTGCTGTTAACAGCATTTCTCACAGTGATGTTAAAGAGCATCAAGGCTCCATCCTGCCATTTAAAATAAAAGAAAAATAAAAGGAAAATTCATTCACTGAAAACAGTCAGTTGTGTCATGTCCTTGTGTTAAGCCAGAACAGCTCGTTGTTACCAAGATGTGGAATTTACAGCTGTAAACTCTGTTCTCCAGGCAGCCCAGCGAGACAAGAGTTTCAAAACAGCCGACGCAGTAGTTCTGGTGACTATTGAAGATGTGAATGACCATGATCCAGTGCTGTCCCAACCAAGTTACAATGTCTCACTTCTGGAAAATTTCCCAAATGGGATGGAAGTTCTTCGAGTCACAGCTACTGACGAAGATGAGGTAAAAAGCCAGTGTTTTTATGTTTGCTACAAATACCGCCCTTCTGAAATGTAATAAAAAAGGTGTTTGTGTTATACAGGTGCAGCAAATAGAATTGCCTTTTTCTGACTGTCTTTGCTTAAGCAAAGCAAACTTAGTTTTACTTCTTTGGGGGGTAGAGTACGTGCAACCAAAGAATAAATTTTGTCTCTCTGTGCAACTCCTGTGGTTTGCAAATGGTCACAAATCTGAAAGTGCAGGAGTGCAAAGTGGACACGAAGTTGTCCTTGGCCTGCATATTATATTTCTTCCATGTTGTTTGCTCCTCTCCCTCTTTTTGGAACTGTAACCTCTATTAAAGCAGAAAATTCAATGTTCTCCATGTGGAAAATAAGAAGAAAGCTCAAGGATTGCCCTATTTTATAACAAATACCATTACTGTTTGCAGGGAGGCTTCCAGGGAACGTTTGCTCTCACTCCAGATGACAGTCCCTTCCAGCTAAGTCAAGCTGGGATCCTAACTGTGAGGAACTCCACGCTCTTGGATAGGGAGAGAATACCATCTATTCAGCTACAGGTATTAAAAATAAACCTCCTCCTTTCCAAGGCAAACAGGTGAGACCTGATCTGTGCTGGCAAGAGGCCGATTCCTTAGTGCAGATCCTCAGCTGAACTGAAGAATCGAATCCAGCCTTTCACATCAAAGCTGTCTGGAGGGAAACACCACCAGTGACACAGTTCACCCAGCTTGTAATTCTTGTTCATCCTTCCTGCTCCTCGTGGAAGATGCATTTGAACAGTGCAGTGATTTCCCTACATGGTTTTTCCAGGTCACTGCCAGAGACCATTTGCCACCTCACGGCACCTCACGGGTCTCTCCAATCAACATATTGCTGCTGGATGAGAATGACAACAGCCCGACCTTCAGAGGCACACCATATGAACAAGAGCTTTTCCTCAACATGACTCCAGGAATGGCCATTCTTCAGGTACTAGAAATACTAAGTAGAAATGACATTTCTGAGTTTAAATGAGCGTGCACGAGTCCTTGGTTAAAGCTGTGCAGAAGTTTTATCTAAAAGGGGATCTGTTTTGAACTCCTCTGAGTTCAGAAACAATCCACCTTTCATTTCAAAGCTTACACCTGTTGACATTCCATACTCACAGTGTTCTGGATGCTCTAATCAGATCCCAGATCAGGGAACAAATGATATGGGATTTTTATTCTTGATCTAAGATTCTGTGCAACACCCTGAATACCACAAATATAACACATAAGATAAGATTCTAGATTTTAGTTGTCGTAAGGTGTTTAATGAAAACAGTGGTTTCAGAGTCCAGGAATTGAAATAATGATACAATTTTTTTTAAAAGGCTGATGAATGCTGAAGCATTGTGGATCATTTTTATATACAATGTACTTTTTCTAACATAGTAAATGAGTTAACCAAATAACACTGGAAATAGGAGCTGAGATATACAGGAGTCACAATCAATGCTCGTACCCAAATGTGCCAATTTAATGGCTCCTGATGAAATCTCTTGAACCATCTGCCTCTGGTGACTTTGGAATTTCTATGAAACAAGGTTTCTGACATACAAACTTGGTGTCATTCACATGAGTTCCACAGGAATGATGGATGCTGGAATGATGATGTTTGTGCATCAAAAGGCAAACATTCTTACTGAGGTTTAACCCAGGAATTCCATAGGAAATAGTTTCTATAAGAAAATGACAGTCAGTCAAGGGTGTAACTGAATTTTGTTGTGGCTATATTTTGCTAATTATATATATATGTATATATATATATAATATATATATAATTATCCAGACCTATTATTTGCTATAAATGAGAGGAAAAAAGCCCCACAACCACTTCCTAATGATCTGCTTACCTGAATGCTTTGCTCTGCAAACTGCACAAGAAGAAGCATTTCTGTGTTACTTGATAAAAGCACAAGAAATTACAGTAAAATATTTCTTTTTTTTCTCCAGGTTGCTGCTGATGATCCAGATGATGGTATAAATGGAGAGATAAGCTTTATCTTAGCTGGTGGCAATGAAGATGGATACTTTGAATTGGATACATCCACAGGACAAATCAGTTTAAAGACAGTAATCCCATTAAGAATCAACGAGCTTAAGAAGTTTGTTTTGTGGATAACAGCTACTGATGGTAAGAGGAGATTTTAGTACAGGCCAACACAGCTATTCCCAGTGAGGAATTTTGGTTTTGGTTTGGTTTTTAACTGAATGAATGCTGTCAAAACAGGTTCACAGGCTTTATTTGAAAAGCACCATATATTTTTGTCTGCTCCTTATACACCCAAACTAATTGCTGCATCTCTGGTAAAACTCTGCTTCCTGCTGATGGTGTTGTGTCAAATCTGGTTTCCTTATGGCTGTGGGAAGAACGTTAAATAACATATATTTCACACCTTCCTTTGACTTATTGACTGGTGTTGCACAGTAGAGAATACAGAGGTTCAGGCAGAAGTTAGAAATTTGTAACTCAGTCACCATTCAATAAGGAGTAAAAAGAAATTAAAATGTGCTGAGTAATTTGGTCTTTGCACATCCAAGATGCCAAGCCCATTTTTAGGAAGACCACCACCACCAGCATTTCCTTAGCCATAGTTATTGAGGGTTTCTTTGTTTTAAAAGAATAACAGAGAACTCAGTGAACATTCATGATCTGAATAAGGGCAGAAACAAATGTAACCCAGGAATGTTATCCCACTCCTGGAAGCATGGGAATACGAAGTGGTTTTCAGCCTCATGATTTTTCCATGATTTGGTCAAAATCAGCTCTGTGTCCTCAAATTTATGGTCTCATGGACAAAATGGGTGCTGTGGGGAATATGGATACAAAAGGGATTCCCAAGTCCATCCTTTGTGATCTTTGTTAGGACCCCTTAGGCAGTACCATAACAGTTGCAGTAAGGATTAAAACAAAAAAAAAAAAAGTCAGTGACAGTGGAAAAGTGTATTTTTTTATTTTTATTTTCTGAGGCAGTGGGTATTTTGTGCATCTGCTGGGAGATTGTTTCCTTTTGCTTGCAGGTGGGGCTGTTCCAAGGAGTTCATCAGTGCCAGTGCAAATCGCTGCGGTTGGAGATTCCAGACCACAGTTCACCCAAAAAACATACAATGTGTCCGTGGAGGAGGAGCTGGTCAGTCCTGTTGAAGTGGCAAAAGTAAGAACTTTATTTTATCTTCTATATAAGACATGACAGCTGTAAGAAAATCCCATAAAATATGTGCTCCACATGTCCATGTCTCCCCAGGCTATGGGTAACTGGATACTGGGTTTTCTGTGTGTCAAGCTGCACATACAGCACTGAGTACATCCCTCAGAGGATGAAGCTTATCACCCACAAAGGTGGATTTGCTTCCACTTAAACCTTTGCAAACTTTCCATTGCTTAAAGCTTAAACAGCATCTGCTACCATTTAACATTTAAAAAAACCCAAAACGAAACCAACCTCCCCAAGCAAACAAAATAAACCCCAGAACTGCTTGAGAAAGTAAACTTCCATGCTTAGCCCTTTGTTGACTCTGGACACTCTCCAAAACCTATAGTGGCCCAAAGGCCAGAATAGGAAATATTCCCTCATCTGTTGGGGATAAATCTAAATCTCTGTGACATGATAGGAGATTTCCCATCAGAGACTGTCATAAAGGCATTTTCAAAGAAGGCTTTAGAACTTGCTCCTCATTTTGCTCAAAAATGCTCAGATGAGCAGGTCACCAGAAGCTCCTTCTGGGATGCAGGTCTGAAGGCAGATGGGCAGCCTCCTACCAAAGCAGTGAGAAGATAATGCATTTTATTGTTTTGCTTTATTGACTTTCTGAGTTAATTTTTCACTTTTTTTATATGAAGAAAGGCAGAACCAAAGGTTAAAGTGCAGTCTGTTTATTATGTCTGATACATATTTCCTTTTATATATTAATGATGTTCCAATAAAAGGCAGTCCTCTTCAGCTGGATTTTTATGTATGTTGTGGCTTGATTTTTACTTCTTTTAATGAATCTGTGAGGTTAGTAAATGCCTGAATGAAAATTAATTAAAAGAAGTAAAACCAAGTCATAGTATCAACCATAAGTTGATATCAAGCCACAATATCAACCATAAAATGAGTTTAGGCAAAGTTAAAATGATTATTCTTTTTTAGACAGTGGTTTATTGGTTTTAATTCATTTATTGATAATATGCTGTGTCTTCCCCAGGTAGAGTATGAGTCCTTAAATCCCCATATACCAGTTGAGTTTCAAGTGCTGACGGAATCTGCTACGTTTGCCATCGATGACATGGGAGTCATCTCAACAAAAACCAAACTGGACTATGAATCCCAGAAAAACTACACACTGACCATTTCCTTGTCAGATGGGAACACTACTGACTATGCTACAGTGTTTGTCACAGTTCTAGATGTCAATGACAACAGTCCTGTGTTTGGTGTAACCAACACCACCGTTAACATTCCCGAGAACGTGCCACCTGGAACGAGCGTCGCCAGGGTGTCAGCAACAGATGCGGATGAGGGATTCAATGGGCTAGTGGTTTATGCTCTGAAAGGTGGGGAAGGAAAAATGGATGTTGACACCTCAGGATTAATTTTGCTGGAAAAGGAACTGGACAGAGAAACCCAAGGTTCGTATAACTTAACAGTGATCGCCAGCGACCAAGGCCAACCCGCGCGGTCGACAGCTCTCGACCTGACAGTCATCGTTGGTGATGTGAATGACAACCCTCCAGTCTTCTCATCCAGTGTATACACAGTGGATGTCCCTGAAGATGAAGTGCTGGGAAAGGCACTGCTGACAGTGTCTGCCACTGACTTGGATGCTGGGGACAACGCCCTGGTGACGTACCAAATTGTCAGCCAGCAACCCCAAACCCCCTCACCGGTGTTCCTTGTCGATGCAACCACAGGCCAGCTCAGCCTGAACCAGCAGCTGGATTATGAGACCACAAAGCATTTTCTAGTGGAAGTGGAGGCATCAGATGGAGGTCAGCCAAGTCTCAGCAATAAAACCCTCGTAGTTGTGCATGTAGTAGATGTCAACGATAACCCACCAGAATTCAGCCAGGCAGCTTATCAGATATCTGTGTTTGAGAACCTTCAGAAGGGAAGTCCTGTCTACACGTTCAGTGTTGCTGACAAGGACGAGGTAGGTACCAGATTATTCTCATCCTGATAAATCAAAGGTGACACGGTTTCCTCAGTTTTAAAGCAGCGTAAATGCTTCTCTCAGTTCAGACTCCACTGAACTGTGTGTTGCTGCTCCTCACATCGTGGGGATTAGTCTTGGAGAGCTCTAGGGAGAGGGAATGTCTAGGACCACAAGGGCTTCCACATACTGCAGTTCCTGTTTGCCAAAGAAGTCCAGTATTCCCACAGCTCAGGGTGCAGGATTTCAGGTATTAAACCTGCCAAAGCACTTGTACTTTTGTAATGAGAAGTCCTATAAAAAGGTCAGGTATAAGTATTAATATGATTATTTTTTGAACTTAAATATTAATCATGTTAAATCTCAAATGATCTATGTTTTCTTTCTAGGCTGGCTTTTCTCAGGGACACTTTATTCATAACAGTACCTCATTTACTGTGGATATGCCTGGAATACTTTCGTTAAGGAATGACACAGAACTGGACAGGGAGACTACATCTGCGTTCACTTTACAAGTAAATTTGGGCTCAGACTCTTCAGTTTTGGCTCGTTTCTACTTCACTCCCTTGAACACCTTTTATATCTCTATCAGAGGTTAAAATGTCCACTAAAACTCCATTTTTTGTTCCTGACTTTGGCAGGTGTGGGCAGTTGATGCTGACACAGATGGGCTTAATTCCAGTGCCCTGTTCCATGTCACTGTTCTGGATGTCAATGACAACAACCCTGAGTTCCAGATGCAGCCATACAATTTTGAGATTCCAGAAGGAGAGTACATGTCAAGTGCTCCCGCCCAAGTTGGAAGTGTGACTGCCACTGATTTGGATGAGGGAGAGAATGCCCGAATTACTTATTACCTATCAGCTGAGGATGGGGATAATCCATACAGCATCCAACAGGTAAGGGGTTTGGATGTGCTGAAAACAATATTTAGGTACTGCTTTTCATGGAGTTACTTGGCACAGGTAATAACACATCAGGTTTTACCTTTTTACACATCAGGTAAAAAGAGGTGGCGGGTACCATTCTAATGCACATCAAAACCAGCACGTGCCCTGTAGGTTGGAAATATGTGTTGATATTCAAAAACTAAGACATACTGGTCAGGTGCTGCTTGGAATCTGAACGTGCTCAAAGGAGAACAGATTATTTCAATCCCTCGTCTCCTCTGAGAATTCAGTGTATAATTACAATCAAAATGATCTGTGCGTTGAACCACATTCCCTTCTTTAGGATGGAACCATTTTGGTGACTGCCCCTGTAGACAGAGAAACCAAAGAGAAGTATGAGCTGCTCTTGGTGGCATCTGATAATGGAGCTCCTCGAAGGCAGGTAAAGAGGAACGAGTTATGCTTTGTTTGCAACTGCTTTTTCTTCAGGAAGTTAAATATCTGTGCATTTTCTGAATGATGCATTTTCTCCTCTCACACACCAGAATTTCACCCATGTCAGCATTCAAGTGCTAGATGTGAATGATAACCCTCCTCTGTTCACAAAGGCTCAGTACTCAGCCAGTGTAAGAGTGGCAAATGCAAAGGAAGGAGAGTTTGTGCTGGCAGTGTCTGCTACTGACCCTGATGCTGGGAACAACTCAGTCATTTCATACAGGTAAAATCCCTGTGGTGATAATAATCCCTTGTTGATAAGTGTCTGCTGGGAAAGAAGCAAACAGAAAGGTATTTTTATTTCTCACAAAGTATTTTTATTGGTCTGGAGAAGGATAAGATCTGCTCATAGACATTTTACAAGTGCTGTAATCACCTATGATTTCTAAACTCAGGAAGGACAGTCCTTACTCCGTGTTTTAGAGCTTATTGAATCATGACTGTGTCATAAGAGAGAAACTCGGCAAAAAAACCCCAAAGCCAAAACTTGTTTGAATTTCTGAGAGTTTGAAAAATGTGTTGGAATTCCTGGGTGGGAAGTAAGTGAATCGCTGAGAATGAAACTGTCTTTTCACATATCTTCTGTTTGCTGGGAGGAGATCAAGAAATACTAACTTTCATAATGCACCATGCTTAGAAAAATTAATGGAGAAGGACTTGTGTATGACCCCTATGTCATGGAAAACACCAGGATACCTTGACATGAAAAGCATGGATTGGGAAGGACAGATGAATGAATCAGTAAAATTGTGGATGTTTAAAACTATTGTCTTGAAAGAGAACATTTTTAACTGTGAGATGGCATTCTACCTTAAACATGCTACTTTTTCCTGTGAGCAATTCAGTTATCTGTGAGAGTTTGCAGAACACCAGGAATTAGCAGGTCATTCCAGATGAATGCCACTTGGGTTCCTTCTATTGCTGAATATGCAGCTGAGTGTGCAATATCTGCCTTCTAGTTGTGGGAAAATCAAAAGCTTGGGGTATAATGGGAACTGAAGGCATGAATGCTGGGTTTTTTCCATGATGGAAAACATACTTGGAATTTAAAAGGCCAATCTATTTAGGCTAATGACACAGCAATTAAAACCTGCTCTTTATGAAAAGGCAAATACTGTGTGTTGAGTGCTCCTTACAGAAGAAGCAGTAACTAGATGGTCATTAATATGAATACTCTCCTGATTTCTCTTTAATCAGCTTCATGGATCCTTCTGATGATTTCCATATAAATACCCTCACTGGAGAAATCACCCTCAGCAGGAGCTTGGACCACATCACAGCTGACACAGTTGTCACACTGATAGTTGTTGCTGCTGATCATGGAGATCCCCAGCTTACATCGCAGGGTAAAATGTCTTTTACCCTTTTGTACTTTTCCCCATGTAAACATAACCCTTGCAAACCTTTAAATTGGAAATTAATCCCATTGCTGCCAAGTCAAACTGAATTTAGGGAACAAATACCCCATGTTGCATTTCAGGAATAATGAATATTTGCTTTTTACCCTTTGATTTCCTCCAAGCTGATCGTCTTAACAGAAAACTTGGGTTAGACTTAATTTTTTTAATATTAATTTATTGCAGTTGTACTTATGATACAAACCCCAGGATTCACAGTTGTACTCACTCTAAAAAGATATATTCAAATAATACTGATGATGTGTTTCCCTTTCAGTTTTCCTTTATTTTCTTAGAATTAAGAACATTTAAAGAAACGGGAACTTGCAAATAACCCTCAAATGAGTTTCTGTTCTTTCATAAAATATTGACTCACACGGCAACTGTAACTTCTTCATGTGTTTTTTGGAGGCTAACTTTGATTTATTATGAACAGGAGAAACAACTGATTTTCTTAAAATTGGATGAGTGGTCACAACAGAAATTGCACTTATGGTTTTATGTGTAGCCTCTCTTTTGTTACAAAGCAATTTAGTGCAGGAGTTTTAAGGAGTGTAAAACACCTGCACATCCCACTAACTTGTCATTGGTGATCCTTGCTCTCCTGTCCTACTGAAGCAACTGTGATCAGTGAAGTGGGGTTACTCTGGAACATAAATTAGCTATAAAAGGCATCATGTTTTGTGTTACATATTATTCCTTATTACTATTGATTTCTTTTTTCTTGTCATTCCTCTTTCCTACATGATAATTTCTGTCATTTTCTATTAGTTCCTCAAAGATTTAAGGAAATAGAGCACGGATCACGATGATTTTAGCCACAACTTCCCTATTTTAATTTGCTTTCTCTCACTAGTCTCTGTCACTCTCTACTTGCTGGTAAATGACACCAGCTTCGGGCTGACTTTTGAGAGCTCCAGCTACGAGTTCAGCATCGATGAGAACAAGCCATCAGGGACTGCAGTGGGCTCTGTGAAGGCTCTGACTGGAAGCATAGCTGTGCAGGTGGTGTATTCCCTGAAATCCCACCGGGACAAGTTCTCTGTGGGTGACCAAGGAGACATCGTGGCCCTCGTCGGGCTTGATCGGGAAGAAGTCGACCTGTACAGCGTCATCGTGGAGGCTGTGGATTCTGTGCTGCCACCCAACACAGCTGTGGCTTTGGTATGGAACAGGCATTCCCAAATGCTTTTTATAAAGGAATATGAAATATCTTTTTTAAAAAAAAAACCTCAAGAATTGAGCAATATCCACATAAGTGCTTTCTGTTATGCAAGCAGGAAGCTTTGACAGCCTTTCATTTAACTTCAGGTTTTCTATCCTGAGGAGATATTACCATCTTGAAATATTGTCCCTTCACAGATTGAAATATTGTCCCTTCTCAGATTGAAATATTGTCCCTTCACAGATTGCATCACTTCCTGAGAATCCCTCTGTGAACAGTCTATAACCAGAGAAACTCACTAACACCGAAACTGTCTGTGCATAGCTCTGTCAAATCATGAGCCCAAAGGCCCCAGATTATTAATTCTCCTCATCTCTTCCAGTTAGAGTAGATGTTATCTCATACATATGTTATCTTGCAGCTGAAAATTAAAAAAATCAAAAAATGCTGAGGTTGTGGAAATGCTCAAATGCTGAAAAATGCTCAATTTGTTATGTATCCCTTTGGTTTTTGGATGTTGTTGCTTTTTTTCCTATAGGCTTCCATAGACTAAAATGAATCAAAATTCTCCTTCAAATACCATTTCTACAGCTTAAATTTGTCTCTTATTTTTTTCTTTTTTTCTTTTCTTATAGGTAACTGTGAGAGTTAATGATGCCAATGACAATTCTCCAGTTTTCCCAGCATGGATTCAAACTAAATTATCGGCTCCTGAGAATGCAGCTGGTCTGGACTTGGGCACATATTCTGCTACTGATCTGGATATAGGAGTTAATGCACTTATAACCTACTCTCTGGAAGATGATTTTGCTGGAACATTCCATATTGACAGTTCTACTGGCAAGCTGATGACAAAAACATCCTTAGACAGAGAAACGGTGGACAGTTATGAGTTGAAAATAATAGTAAGTTGACAAACTATTGAGGCGAGTTCACAGAATTCTGAACATAAGAAATGAGAAAATACTGAATCATCACAAGAAACCCACTTAATCTCAGAGAATTCTATTAGAATTCATTAATAAATTTTGAATGTTCCTTATGTTTTGCACCCAGAGCTCCATTTTCTGCTGTGTAAATTGGTTTTGGTGAATAAATGATCCATGAAGCCCAGATTTTAAAGGTTATAGTCACACAACAGCTTATTGTGACATCTCCAAAGCATTCCTCAGTCCATTTTAGACCAATCCATGTTGTTTGTCCCTTTCCCTTATTTTTTCATTTTTCAAAAGATAAGATGCTTAGACCTTTTAAAAAATACCTGAAACGAGATTTTTCAAGGTAAAAAAAAAAAAGGCATAAAGTTTCATTCACCAGCCATGAGGGTATCTATTTATTCTCTCTGCTTTAATTGATTTTTACTGCTACTAATTAGATCAATTATTGTGCATACTAAGAAGAGTTCCAGCACTGGCCATCGGGTACAAATATATTTGAAGGACATTTTTTGCTGCTAACAAATAATTTAGGAGGTCAAGGAACTTGGGGAACATATTCAGGAAACCCACTAAAAATTGAACCAGTGTCTTCTGAAAATCTGAGAGTTAATGAAAGTGACACTTTTTAAGACTAATTGAAAATTGTGTAAATGTTCCTGTAGATTGGAATTTTCTGTGACCGTGTACTGGATGCTCTTCACAGCCTGCTTTGTAGGCACTTCAAACCCTCAAAATGCAAGGGGTTTCCTTATTCTTTCAAATGCCACAGCACAGATATCTGTGTTTTTGTGTTGATTAGTGCCATGTCTGGTCACATGATGTGTTTGATCTGGATCCAGGCTTGAGCTTTTGATTAATTGCTGATGAAATGAGGCAGAGAGTGTGATGGGGTGAGGACACCACTAATCAACTACAGGGCTAGAACAATGGGACTGGGGGATAACTGGTCCAGCAGAAAGTCTTCAGAGACAAAGGTTCACAATTTTTTGGATCAAAACTGAAGTGGTCAAGTAAGTTTGTGTTAAAGAGTTGCTTTTAATGACACATTTCTTCACAGGCCACCGATTCTGGCAGACCACCCCAATCCGCAAGCTTGGTGCTGAGCCTCACTGTGGAAGATGTGAATGACAACCCACCAGTGTTCCCCCAGAGATCCTACTCTGTGACTGTGAGAGAGAATGAGCCTCCACACGTGGTAGGTGGCACTTGGAATAACCAGGCTGTTCTGCACTCGTGTTCACCGTGTAAACTTTAGAAGGGATAGTGTTATGTATCATCACTGTGCATTGGGGAACATAATTTTTTACTTTGTGGAGCCTGTAAAATCACAGAGCATGTTAATTTATGTGACAGTGGAGTACCACTGATCTTAAAGATCATCTCATTCCAACTCCCTGCCATGGGCAGGGACTCTTTCCACTAGACCAGGTTGCTCAAAAGCTCCATTCAACCTGGCTTTAAACATTTCCAGGGATGGGGCAGCCACAACTTCTCTGGGCAACCTCCCAATATATCTGCCTTGCAGATATGACCTAATGATTTACAGGAATTGAAGGAAGAGGTGTCACCTGAAAATCTGTAACACCTGTGACCATTCCTGCTGTGTCAGGATTTTAGCAAGGCAATTAATGGCCATATGACTAATTTGGTCAGTAAACACTATATGCTTCAATGCCAGTCTTGGGTGTATGTTTTGCCACTCTCTTCGTTCTGCTCCAAACCTTTTGTTTCTCTTTTTTCCCCTCTCATTTAGATTTTGAGTGCAGCAGCCACAGATGCAGATGTAGGTTACAATGCCATTATTCATTACACCATAACTGGAGATACAACTTCATTTCACGTTGGGGAACTTTCTGGAGACATTGCAACTCTTGAACCTCTGGACTATGAAAGTCGTTCCCAGTACACGTTTACTCTGAAAGCCTCCAATCCCGGAGAGCCAAATCTCCAGGACACAGCAAACATCACAGGTAGCTCTGCTTTACCACAGGAAATGTCCCTTCATTCTCCTTAGGGAATATTTCAGCACGTGTAATTATGAGGCATAAACATATGCAATACTAATACAGCCTGCTAAGGTAAATTATCAGAAATGATGATGTGATCTTTGCACTACAGCCAGATGGAAATTTAAAAAAGAAAAAAAATATTTGCCTTGTCAAAAATGAAGATTTTTTTTTTCACACAAACTATTCTCACTTCAGTATATTCACAGATTTTTCTATTATGTTTTTTTGAGCACCTGTTGACATTTTGATTGAAAAGGTTCCCAAAAACATGATCCAGTTCTTTTACTGCTTGTTTACAGAAAGCCTGTTTCTAGGGTGATAAACAACACTGACAGAGATTTTTAGTGTTGTTAACAGTGCTTGTTTGCTGTTGCTTTTTTCCTCAAAAAAAAAAATTTGATTAATTTGTGCTTTTGGGGAAAAAATAAGATAAAAGTGAGGTTGGTATTCTAGGTTTTGACCAGCCCTACTTTTGACCAGTATGACTGGAAGTATTAGTTTGTTTATTGTTTCTTGTTCTGTGTTATTTATGTTGCTCTGTGGCCAGCTTCACTAATTGTGGACCATTATCCAGGTCATGTACAAACATAAAACTAAGCAATCCTGTCCCCTAATGCCAGTGCAAAGACTGGAGATACCAAATGAATATGGACACAGAAGGGAGCCCAGTGGAACAATGTGGAACTATTATTCCTGACAGGTAGCAGTGACAGCATTCTAGCCAGGAGTGAAGTTATTGCTTGAGCAGTAAATAATTTAATCCACAAAGGCAAGTATTTTGAAGTTCAGAAAGCAAGGTTGCCATCTGGTTTAAACAGAAAGAGCTCCAATTTAGTTCAGAGGAGCTGTGCTGGATTGTATTAGCTGAAGAAATAGCTTGTGACTGTTTAGGCAAAACTCATCAGACTTGGACCTTCTTTCTCAGTTATTGTGGAAGATGTGAATGAAGAAGGACCTGTGTTTGACCAGCCCTCATATCACCAGATCCTTCTGGACAATTCTACAGCTGGCACTCTGGTAGTGGATATCAATGCAAGAGATGAAAGCAAGGATTATGATGAAGGAATTATCTACAGTATTACAGGTATGTTAGAGAAAAAAAATCTTCTGGTTGTTTATTGCTGGGATACTTGAATACTGCTAAACCAGCAGGATGAGAGACAATGGTCATAAATTGAAATTGGCAGGTTCTGAGTGGATATAAGGGGTAAAAATCCTCTGTGAGGATAAGCAATGACTGGAACAGAATGCCCAGAGAGATTCTCAGCACCTGATGGATCAAAGCCTTGAGCAAACTGTGCTGAATTCACTCCTGACACTGCTTTGAGCCAAGAGGTTGGATCAGAGGCCTCAGAAGGGCCTTTGCAGCCCAAATGATTCTATGACACAGAATCAAGAGAGACCAGGGGTGTCTTGCCCCAAGTCCCAGATCAGGATTTCCACCTGCGTCTCTTCAGTCCCGGCTGTATAATCCAACCTCTGCTGGTCCCACTGAACGTCTCCAACACTTGTTTTCCTGTCTTCAGGTGGGAACTCAGAAGACCTCTTTAGTCTCTCCAGTACCACAGGAGAACTCAGGTTAACAAGAGACTTATCCAAACAAACTGAACCCCAGTATCACTCCTTGGATGTCACTGCTACGGATTCGGGTTTGCCGCCTCTTTCAACCTCTGTAAAGGTACTAAAATTTAGTGCCAACCTGCACAGTTTATTCCCCAGCTTGTTTTGTTCTAAGCATAACTACACCAGGAAATGGGTCTTAGTGAGGCAAAACTATGCAAAACATAGATCATTTCATTTCAGAAAAGACAGACAGGCTCTAGGCCCTGAGGGAGGAGGATTAGAGGAGTGGAGACTTCTGTACAAGGTCAAAGAGTGGGGCAGTCAGAGGGGATGTAATGGAAGTGTGTGATAAATAAACAGGGGGTGGCAAATAACATGTTCCTGTTTTTTTTCCTATAAAGAAAGAAAAAATAATTTCTAAATTAACGACTGAGAAATGTAAATATGATCAAAAAAATTTTTATACAGTGCTTAGAACTTTATGGTGATTTTTGCCACTAAATAATGCAGCAGAATCAAAAAAAAAAAAAGAACTAGAAATCTGTATGGATAAAGACATGTAGAAAATTGTCTTCACAGTCTCAAAAGGTAGACTTACAAGCCATCATTCTTAAGAATGGCTTAAGAATATCTTCAGGGCCTTGGACAGAAGCTGTCTGGCATCAGTTAGAAATAAATGATCTTTATTTTTGTGAAGCAATAGGCCTTCTTTATTTACCACCTGTCACCTTTTTTCATTTATAAAATCAGTTCTAATGCTTTTAAAATACCATACTTGCAAGCTCCTGTTCTGGTTATACACTCTCCAGCAGAAGAATTTGTTGCAAACACATTTCAGTGCCTCTCTGAGAGCTGTTTAGCTGGAAAAGAAATATGCTG
Organism: Neopelma chrysocephalum; assembly: GCF_003984885.1. Classification (NCBI taxonomy): domain Eukaryota; kingdom Metazoa; phylum Chordata; class Aves; order Passeriformes; family Pipridae; genus Neopelma; species Neopelma chrysocephalum. The sequence goes on along the minus strand of NW_020897753.1, from coordinate 4,413,451 downwards.
CCTGTGATGAACTGGAATCCCTCTCTCTGTTTAGCAAAGCAAACAGGTGAACCTCAAGTGATGAGGTTGCAAAAGTGTTTCACTGACCTGCACTGCCTTCAGGACACAGATGTGTCCAAGCCAGCACACAGCAATCCTCCTTACTGCCCAAGTTCTGGACTTGTGCTGTCGCACACCTCAGTAGGAAGGTCTGCTCGAGCTGGAAACATCACCCCAGTGTCCGTGTCCGTGTCCTTGTCTCTGCAGGTGTCAGTCACCGTCGTTCCCGTCGGCGTGTCCTTCCCGGTGTTCTCGGAGGCAGCCTATCATCCTGCCCCTCTGAGTGAGAAGGCACTGCCAGATACATTTGTGGTGCAGACCAATGTGTTTTACAGTGCCCCTGTGAGCTACACTATTGCCTCTGGAGATGACAAGGGTAAGCTCTTGATGTGGAATAACAGGAAGAGGGTGTGTTAAACAACAGCACTGAGCTTTTGGGGTGTTTCTTCTCCCTCTCCTTTTGCCCTTATCTCAGTTCTACATCCATTAACACTGGAGGTGTATCAGCCAGATGCACAAATTGGATCTGCATCAGGTGTGGGCACATGATTGAATTTCTGTCCCATTAGCAAGAGCCACATGATCCATACCTGGCCTCCACCACCTCCACGCTTTGTCTGCTGCAGGAAGATCAGGTGGTACCTGGTCAGGCATAAAGTTACAGTGACTGGAGCAAAAATACCTAAAAGCATAAAGACTTCTGGTAGAAAAACTAACTCAGCAATGTTTTCTTAACAAATGTGAGAGTGTAGATGAAGTTTCTGTAGGGTCAAGTGGATCAGTGCTTTGTCACGTGTCTATTTTTACTAAATATAGAGCTGATTTCATTGCATCATCAAACACAAAGAGTTTCTATTTCTGGTTTTGTAAAATGTTTTGGATGAAGTTGAGGTGTCCTTGAACTTAGCTGCAGAATTCCTCATCTCTAATAAGAACAGGACTTCAGAGCAAATATATATATATATATATATATATAAAATATAATTCTAACTGAAACAGGGACTGTTTCATAGGAAGGTGAAGACCTGAGTGGAGAGTGGTGGAGTGAATTTTCTCCCTTTTGGTTTCCATCTGACCTTCTGAATTGTTTCTTTTTGTTAGTTACAGCCCTGGATATGCCTGACATTCTTATAAATCTTGTAAAAATGTTGAATTTCATTTTGTTCTTCGAAGAATACTGTAACATATAATACTCCTATAAATAACATATAGTTTGCATTGAAGGATTCATATCTTCAGTTGCAACTAAAAAATTCATAACCAGAATAATTTCTGGGGTTGTTTTTTTTTTACAGGGTATTTCATGATTGATTCATCCAGTGGTATCATAAGGACAACAAAGAATTTAAAACTGGAAGATTTTCCAGTAACTTTCAACGTTCGAGCAACAGACTTGACTGATGCTGCCATATCTACTGAAGTTCCAGTGGAGGTGGAAGTTATTGATGAAAATGATTTCCCTCCTGTTTTCCCATCCTCTCTGCTGGAAGCAACACTGGCAGAGGTAAGAAAGTGCCATCCAAACTGCATCACATTTTTATTATTGTTTTGAAGATTTATGTATAATCTTTTGGTGAGAATAAAAGTAAACCTTCTGGAACCGGGCGGGTTTGCCCTTCTGTTCTGCCATGGGATGTTTTGAGGTTGATTTCCAGCTGAAAATCCCCAATACACAAAGAGAATGGTCTAAAAGTGTGGACATATCGAAGGAAAAGTGAACCTTTTAATAATAAGGGGCTCCATAAAGGAAGAACTACCAGTCCATTTTGCATATTTATATAAAGAGAATATTCCAGGTGCATTTAAAATCTGGTGGGTGTGCTGGGCATAGACTCACTCAGCCTCTTGTAAGGGAGCTTCAGGCAGAGAAATAGCAGGGAAAAGTCTAGTTCAGCAATATTTCTCCTCCTGCTCATGTAGAGTCTGTTGTGATTCTTGCTGACACAGAGTGATCAGCAGCAGAAAACAAGCCAGATTTCAGTCAGATTTTCAGACAGAAAATCTGGTTGTCTACAAAACAAGCCACAGCATTTAATTATGCAAAAGCATCCAGCTCAGCATTTCACTCTTCAATTTTCAAGCAACGCCTTTCACATTTTAATCTGCTGGCTGCTTTTTTTCAAAAAGAAGCCCAGTGATCATGTTAATATTTTATATAACACATACCTTGCCTTTGAGATCCTCAGCTGATTCTCTCTTAAATCAGCCACAACTGATTTAAAATGTAACCCATTTTTACCACTGAGCTAAATTTAGGTTCAATTATTACACCTATTTATTCAATTATTACACCTATTTGTAATGTTCCCAGCTAGTTTAATGGAGGAGAGCTGGACTCACATTTCCCAACCTTAAAAAATTGATTTCCATGTGAAATATTTACACAGTTGGATCAAATAACTTCAGGTCTCAAATGGCTGTGCAAGTGAAACACTGATATCTTCTATCAATCTTGCTGCAAATAAGATTGTTAAAAAGGAAGAATTGTATTATTTTTTTGATAAGGGTAATTATTAGCCAAATAGTGTTCAGAAAGAAACATGATTTTTGAAGTTGAGAACATCCACTGAGTTTCGTGGGAGTGGAGGATGTTGAACAGAAATAACAGCAAGTCAGATGCTTGAGGTTAAGATCTGGGGTATTGGAAATGATGGAGATTTTTATTCCTGAGGATTATTGCAATGGGAGGAGATATTGGGGCAGGAAAATAGTTATTTTCTGTGAATTAGAGAAAACAAGAGACTTTTACTCTGCTGAATAAGTTGCATAATTTTGATTTTAAAATGTCTATCCTACTATAAGTGGATGCAGTATCTGTTGCTTTCCCCTTTTCCCATAATCCAAGGAATTGCAGCAAACCAGTCTCTGACAGCTCCAATCTTTCCTCATCCACAGAATTTAACAGCTACTGAGATTGTCCAGCTGAAAGCTCAGGATAATGATACAGGTAGAAATGGGTTGCTAACATATGGCATTCTTAATGGACACGGACTAAAATTCAGGATAAATGAAACAACTGGAGTTCTATATTCCAATACCACCTTTGATTATGAAGAGGAACCAACCGAGTATCAGGTTTGCTTTAGATTTCTTCAATCTTTTTTTTTTTTATTCAGAACTTTTTATCTTTCTCTTGGATAACAGGTGGCACTTGTGTTTTTGTTTGGCTTGATATTGCTTGAACATTTTCTGCCTTGGTTTAGAACAGGAGCAATCTCAAGATGTGAGGCTTTATTAAAACAAACCACTGCCTTTCAACTGTAATGAAATTCAAGCACAGCTCACTGTTCACCTGCCCTACAAACGCTCCAGCACATGAATAACTAATTTCACAGTGACAGCTCATGTATTCAGTGCTGTCTGCTTGAATCTGGACTACACTGAGACCTTGCAGACATGATTCTCAGTTAATCTTCTTTATTGTTGTCACCACTGCTGGATATTTATGATCTTATTTTGCTTCAAGCAAAAATATTGGTGAATTTGCTGTTCAGAATTGGATTTTACCTTTTTAAGAATATTCCAAAGTTTAAAATTTGCCAAGTTTTTTTTTTAATCCTTATGAAAGTACCTCTTCATATGATCTCCCATTACCAATCATTTCCAGGTTGTGGTATATGCCGAAGATGATGGAATCCCTGAGAAGAAGAGAGGTTACTGCACAGTTGTCATAAAGATCACTGATGTTAATGACTGGCCACCTGTCTTTGAGCCAGTGGCTGAATTCAGTGTAAATGAAAACGTGCCTGTGGGATTCATAGTTGGAAAAGTCACAGCAACAGACAGAGACACGGGAGACAATGCCTTTGTTCTGTATAAACTTACAGGTAACAAGGAATTCTATTTTCTTGAATAAGGGATAAGGGTCTAGGGCCTAATCCATGCCTGCCTTGTAGAACCTAACAGAGATGGAAATTTAGACTCCTTCAGACCGGAGCTGAAATAGTTGGTTTTGTTGTAAGGACCATCAAGAGCAATGTGAATACAGTTTATATGTTTTTAGCCTTTTAATTTCAATATACATCAGACTTTGAGGGTGGCCACAACGAGCAGAAGTATAATTTAAGTGTAGTTAATCATGAGCTTCTAAAATGTATTAATTGATGATGCTTCTTTATATCTGTCTCAGATGGTGGAGAAAACATATTCGAAATAGATGAAATACAGGGCATCATTAAAATAAAGAACTCTCCAGACTATGAAACCATGGATAAATACAACCTTACAGTGACTGCAGTCAACAATAAATCTGCCCCTTTCTATCAGGTAAAAGGCCATTATTGTAATGAACTGCGACTCTTCAGAGTGGATTTTGAACTTGTGGGAGGGAGCTCTGTCCAAGACATTTATTGTGTGGAATAAATGAGTCACCTACTTATGTTTAGAGTCAGACTCCTGCAACCTTTGACCACACTGGGCAGCAGTATACTTTAATTATGGGAAATACTTCAAAATTATGCATGGTAGGGTTCAACCCTGGATTGTTTGCTGACTAACCTGGGCTGGGGAACGGGAGTCTTTGCTTGCTGCTGTTAGAACTGTAAGTGATGTGATAATTTTTCATGGGAGAAAAAGGTACTTTCAGCAAATTGTTGTAGCTCTGCTGCATTTCTTTTATTTGAGAAGGTCTTAGACACTTATTTAACAGAACTAGAACATGTGTGGTTCTCTTAACTGTGTGTAAGACACATTGGCCTCCTAAACATATCGTGTTCATACTAATTCAGGCACTTTTCAAGAAATAGAATCCTACTGCAGCATTGGATTCCTGCCTCTTGTGTTAAAATCCTGTAGTACCTCTGATGTCGAGGTCAAAAAAATTAAACCCAAACGACATTTTACTGCAGCATTTTCAAACCCTGACTTAAACTTCTTGTTGCATGCGCAAGTAAGAAAAGAAACATTGCTAAATAAGACATTCTAAATACTTTAAAATGCATGAAACCCATTTTGTCTTCTAGGCAACTACTTCAGTCACTGTGCTAGTGATGGATGTGAATGATAACGCTCCAATGTTTGCTCAGGATTCCTATTCTGCTTCCATAAACATGACTAATCCTGTGGGTGCTCATGTCATAACTGTGAGTGCCACCGACAAGGATCAGGTAACTCCTCCTGTTGGATTCTGACACTGCCTTCAGCTGCAGCCCAAAGAGACCTTTCTCTGTTCTTTAGGCATGAAATAGCAAATGTAGGGAATTCTAACAGCACTGGGAATTGGGAATTTAGGACTTTTGATGGTTCTGCCTTGACACTGGTGGACTCCCTGTCTTTGGACACGTTTCCTCAGCTGTATTTGCTTTAATTTCCCCCCTTTTTATATGGAGCTGCATCAGGCTTTCAGAAGTACACAAGGACTGAAGCAATTTAGTGTCTCTGAAGTTATTTGAACTTCTGAAGTATTTGATTCTGTAAAAGCTGAACATCACATGTTGGCTTGTGCATGGAAATGTCTGCTTGCCACACGCCTCTGAGTGGGGTACCTCATTAATTCCCTCCATCCCCCTTTTTTAATGTAATTTTGTTTGATACATCTGTACTGCACCCATCAAGTAGTATCCAGGCACTGGCAGGGACATGCAGTAGTCACACAGATCACCATGACAACATCACCAGTAATTATATCACTTAAAGGGTGAAACCTCTAGAAGTGACAACAAAATAGGTGGAGCAGGTGCCTTCCTATTTCCTCACATGTAATTTTGGTTAGAATAGCTGCAGCTGTGGCACATTGCTGCAAATGATCCACCAGCCCTTTTTTAATCACCCTTTTCAACGATTTTTGTATAAAAAGTGAAAATTGCTTTTGAAAATTGCTGGACTGTGTGAGCTGTGCATTGAGACCCTAATGAAATTCCTCCTTCAGCTGTCTGGTCCTGTGCCATGAGAGTGGCACTTGTCCTCCCTGTGCCACTCTCACTACTCTGACTGTCCCCCTCTGCACTTATTTCCATTAGAGACCTTTTCTCAATGTTTTCACTGTGCAACTGGCCCATTTATTGTGAATATTATTCTGCTTTGTGTTTTTTTTTTTAATTGCCATCCATCCTGCCATAGCTAACCCCAGGTTTTCATTCTTAAAAAAAAATTACTATTTTCAAAGTAATTTCACTAGAGACATTTAGACATTTTGGAATCTCTTGTTTCAGTGTTTCTCCTGCCTTTCAAAATATATTCCCAGTTCCATGAAGTTGTGTTCCTTTCACGGCAGGGGCAAAATGGCCTTGTTGAGTACTACATCCTCCCGGATCTGAACGTGAGCCCGTTCTTCCTGGTGGAAAACCCCAGTGAGGGGAAAATAATTACAACTGGAAACCTGCCTAGGTCTGGAGAGATCCACTTAACGGTGATGGCTAAGGACAAAGGCTCCCCTCCTCTAAATGACACTGCTCTGATCACTCTTAATGTGTTTGACAACCGCCCCTTCGTCCCTCAGTTTAACAGGAGTGAAATCAGGTGAGGCTTTCATATTATATAACATATATATTCACTATATACATTCTCCAGGCAGTGCAAAACACGGTTTTGCTGAAGCTCATTTTCACATTTTTCCATGCAGAAGAAAGAACATTGGTTGGTTTTTTTTAAACAAAATATTTAGGAAATCCTGCTGTTCTGGGGGTTCTGTGAACGTGATTTGAAGCATCACCTTTACTTCTTTATTTTGCAGCTTGTCTAAGCCCCACTCTCTATCCTTTTCCTCTTACACACCTCAAACTATTTTTCCTTAGGCTTTACTCAAGGACAAATCAATGTCTGATAGAAAATTAGGGCTTGCACTGCTCTCTGAAAGTCAGGCAGCTCCAGCAAACAACTGAAGGGGAGTGGGGAGGATTTTCCACAGGGAGTTAAATTTCAAAGTCTGCCCCTGCAACAACTGATGGGAAGCTTAACATTCATATTTCTCATTTCTTTCCTGCATTAGCATTTCCGTTTCGGAAAACACAGGAGTGGATTATTTAGTTTATGCTCTGGCTGTGGTTGAAGCTTCAGGAACACTGATTGATTATAGTGTTGTATCTGGCAATGAAAAAGGTGAGTAGGATTTCCCTTATGAGTTAAAATAGCCAAGAGAACATAATAATCTGTCTTTTGTGTGTGGCAGATGTTCCTGGATGTAAAAGAGGAGATGGAGAGCATGGAAAAAATCTGTGTCTCTTTAAAGAAAAGGAAGCACACAGAATTTCTTTCAGAGCTTTTCAGCGTTGACTTTGTTGATCTTTGGCTATGGAGAGGGTGGTAACTTGCTAAAAGATGGGTGGTTTGCAGTCTTAAATTAGGAAAATTTAAGACTGAGGGAGCCAAAATAGAAAACTTGGAATTATATAAAAAAAATGAGTTGTGCAACAAGAAGCTGCAATTCTGTTTTTCACATATATTGTTCCTTTACATGTTTAAGAGCTGTTTGGTCTGGGATGGGAACCCAGCTGTGATGCCTTTGCTGCTTGGCCAGTGGGAATGTTGTTGCATTTCACCTTCTTAAGAGCAGAGGAGCCATGGAAACATCCCGAGAGCAACTAAGACACAAGAGTAGGAGGGATAGAGGTAAAATGGTAGCTATAACAGCAAAATTGCATCTTTTTTCCTTTCAGGTCATTTTAGATTGGATCCCACCAGTGGGGAGCTGAGGACAGCAGTTAATTTGAACTACGAGGAAGTTCCTCAGTACGTGCTTTTAATTCAGGCAACTCATCTGCTTGGAAAAATCTCATCTGCTGCAGAGGTCCAGCATTCAGGTAACTCTTTGCTTTGAAGGACATTGCAACTTAAATCGGGGCAATGGACACCTCTTTTGTATTTGCAACCCCGTAAAGGAGTTGTGATTGTCTTCAACTGAAAAATCTGATGTGAAGGATGGAAAGCTGAGGTCGTGCAGAGCAAAGCCAGCAGCTTTCCCTCCCCCAGGGGTGCAAACCCTCACAGGGTCCTTCTGTGGGCTCAGAAAAGGATATAACAGCTGGCACTGGACTCCTCAGCAGGAGCTGGAGGAACCTGCCTGGTGCAGCAGCTGGAGAGGGCTGACAGGGGAGCAGTGCTGCCTGGAACTGCCTGCTCCCACCGGAGCCCTGGGAGGGCTGGGATAGAGCTCCTCTGGGAGCATCAGAGATGCTGCAAAGCCACAGCCTGAGCCAGCCTTTGGAATGTGGGATCTGGTGGTGGTTGTTGCTGTTAGCTGTGTTTGTTCCAGGCCTGTTTGCTGAGAACGTGGCCATGCTGACGATCTCCGTGCAGGACGTGAACGAGGAGCCCGTGTTTGTGAGCGATTCCTACTCTGCTCGGATCCCCAGCTCTGTGCCCTACAGGCACCCCGTCATTACAGTCCAGGTGCAGTATTTCCTGTGCCCTTCACAGGGACAGGAATCCTGTGAAAGAGCTGGATTTCTCCCACAGTTAAACTGGGTTAAGGGAGCGCTTAAACCTGAGTTTCACAAATCACCTTTTTCAAACCCAGGCCACGGATCCCGACTCAGGAGACAACGGCTTGGTGCTGTACAGTTTAGTGAACCATCAAACAAATGAATTTGACATCAATGAAAATACAGGGGAGATTTTTACAGTTTCTGTAGCAGGAAAGGCTGGAACATTTTATCTGGAAGTCCAAGCTGCAGACCAAGGCACAAGAAGACTCACAGCCCGGACAACAGTCAATGTAAGGAATATTGTATAATCCTGATTTACTCCCATGTCAAAACTCTGAACACAAGAAAGGTTAGGTTTAGTAAAGGCAAAAAAAAATTGCTTAACACCACCAACAAATTTGTCTGATACATGAATATTTGCTACATGCTCGAATTAAGAGGTTGCCATTTTCACTGACATATAAAAACACGTTGGCACAAAGACTGATTTTGGAGGGCAGTTCTTTTATATCAGAGGGATTTTGTTGTTGTTTAATGGGTTGGGCTTTGTTTTTTTTTTTTCTTTAATCAATCTGAGAGGAAAAAATGCTTTAGAAAATCTTATGTGTGATTCTTTCTTTATTAGGTTACTGTTGACTCCAGTTCCAGTAGCAACATCGTGATGGTGGTGCTTAACCAGCAGACCAATGTTGTTGAAAGAAACATTGCTGAAGTAAAAAGGTATTTTTGAAACTGTGAAGCCTATTCTGGTATAATATGACAAATTTGGAGTCCATTTGGGATAGGGGTCTGACAGCCTACAGGGAGAAGATACAGCATGAAAATCTCTGTGGAAAAGGAGGAGAAAACAATGAGGATTATGAGACTGAATTTCCCTCCTCCCCACCTTTACTGTTTATAATACTCTATAGATATCACTGACTGGGCATTTCTTTCCTGTGCTACTCAATCCCTCAACAATTTTGGGCAAATAGCTTAATTCCTTTGCTGGTAATAATCTTTTTTTACATGCTTGGATTAAAATACCTGCCAAGGTATTTTTATTAATATCAATATCTGCCAAGTGCTGTATTAAATACTGCTTTATTTAATTTCCAGAGTAAAAGGATCTGTCATTGCCCAGTTAATTAAAAATGTTTTCTTAATATGATGATAGGGTCCTGGAAGATAAACTTGCATGGAATGTATACATTGTTGATGTTTATTCCAATGAATTTGAAAGAAAAGCAAGAAGCAGCACTGAAGAAACCCAAATAGAAATTATTGCTTTTGATGAGGCCCACCAGGAAGTACCTGCACAGGATGTAAAAAGGTCTGTATGGCACAGTCTGGCTTCTGGGAGTCAGAGCTGTGCAGATGGGTTTTGTTTCCCTGGAAGTTATTAAGGTCTTGGACTGGACGGGTTTAGATCAAATAACAGTTTATCTGAGATTTGGCTCAAGGCTTAAATGGATATTTTAGAATTCAGAAAGCTTTCATTATTTATTGAAAGGTAATTTCCAGAGTTTGTCAAAACCACGAATGAGGCAGTTTAATTGTGCAAAATAGATTTAAAAGTCAGTTTAAGAAAAAACAGCTGAAGCAGAAAGAATGTAGTTAAAATATATTGACTTTACGACAGCAGATTGTTGATTAAAAAATTTTACACTTTAGGTGTATTTTACATTTGTTTCATAACATGACAGTGATGTGGATTTAGAGGATTTACTGATCTCTCAAGTTCAATTGTCCAAGCTTTGCAGCATTTTAGGTCACAAGCACCAGGGCTGGTTGCTTAGAGAACAGAGGCTTTCCCGAATGAAAGCCACGACAAAGATGAATTTTCAGAAAAGATCTTGGGGCGGACCAGGGAGGGATATTTTGTTATTTTCCTCTCTACTCCTCCAGCCAAAACGAAGGCCTGGTTAAGTCATCACATTTTATCCTTCTTTTCTTCAGAAAACTCAAGGAGCAGTCTAGAAACATCGAGGCAGAACTGGAGAAGGTGTTTTCCACCTCTGTCACTGCTGCCGTCAGGGAGCCTCCTGCCGCCTCGGCGAGCCCGGAGCTCATCGCGGCCATCGTGCTCGGCGTCCTCCTGGCCTGCACCTTTGTCGCCTTCCTGGTCTACGTGGCCCTGGATGTGAAAAGGAAAAGGTACACAGAGCTCTGCTCCAACAACGGAGTTTAAATCTACAGCTTAATCAGTTTATTTAAATGTCAGCTCGAGAAAGTTGTCCTGTAAAGTGTTGATATTTGCGTGGAGCGTTGCCTAAGATTTGCTGTGAGTCACAAGGCCTGGTGTGTAGATATTAAACGAACACACCACAGGTAATTAGAAGCGGTTTCTTCTTGTGTTTGTCACGCAGCAACAGCAGAAACAAATAGTTTTAAAACAGAGAAGCCTGGACAGCAGAAACTGTAACTGTGAAGGGAGGCACAAGTAGCTGTAAAACGCCCACATGGGTCTCCTCTAACCCCACAAACGCCGAAATCAAGGCAGGTTTTGCTGCTTGACTTCAGTGGCAGCAGGGCCACATAGTAGAGGAAAACAATTACATTTCCAAGAGGGCAGTGAATATTTACCCTGCTACCATTATGGAAAAATAGGAAACATTCTAAACAAATCCCCGGAATAATAACGAAAGTAAATAGTGGGTATTAAACTTATGACACAAATAATTCGTCTTCTGTTTCTAAAACAACCATGAAACCAATATTCAAAAAGAATTAATAATCTTACTTTAATGTATTTATCGTTTTCAGAAAGCATGGGCAGCAGCATTTGGTTAAGAAGCAAGCTGAAAGTATGGAGGGCATTGATAACCCGTGGGCAATGGACAAAAATGGAAGTCTGAAAAGCTTAGAGAAACTAGAGCATATGAATAATGGGTAAGTAGAATGCTGACATCACAAATCTATTAAAAATAGCATAAAAAAAAATGTGATTCTAGTTTATTCTGGTGCCACAGGATTTTCCTTGGATCCTTCACTAGTATATAGGTCAGTTTTTAAGAACCCTTATAATGATAAGTTAAAAATCTCTACACTTGAAGGAAGTTAATACCTTTTAATCTTGTATCAAAAATTACACGGGCAAATTCCTGCTTACCCTTTAGCAAACTGTTAATCCTTATGCAGAAAAGAACCTTCAGGATACAAGAAACTACTTAACATTTATTTCCTTGGATAAAAATCCCACTAATTTTGAGATCACTGTACATGCTGCTCTCAGAGAGGCTGAGATTTTTGTGTTATGAATTCTGTTAACTCTCTCTTCCAGGAGAAGCGAGGTGTTATCATTTGACAACATATACAGCACCAGAGGAGGGGATGCTGACAAAGATGAAATTCAGGCCCCTGAAAAAGGCAATTACCTTGAGACAATACCGCCAGATTACAACAGTGAACATGAGGATGAAGAAGCACCTGAAAAAGCTGCTGGACTTGGAAACACAGAGGCCCAGCCCGCTGTGGCATTCAGAACAAAACAGGTAATGAGCTTTTTGATTGCAAAGCGTAGAGTGAAAGGTATTTTATTGTTACTCATCAAATAATTGAAGGAATTATTGAAAAAGTTAAACCTGTCATGGAACTGAAAAGAAAATAATGTTTCGTGAAGTAATCCCTGGAAATGTTCAGGGCTGGCTTGGATCAACCTGGTGTAATGGAAGGTGTCCCTGCCCAGGGCAGGGGGGTGGAACTGGATGATCTTTTAAGGTCCCTTCCAACCCAAACCAGTCTGTGATTCTGTAAAAATCTTAGAGGAGGGGCTGTTGTCCCTGAGTAGAAGGAGGAGGAGGAAGACTTGTCATCCAGAAATTATGACTCTGTTCTGCCTGTTATGGAATGTGCACAGTAAAGGGTTCTTGTGAGCTGCTCCAAAAACTTCCCAGCTTAAAAGCAATGCTTTGTTTGCAAACTTCACAGACAGAAAATGTAAGTTATACATATTCTACTGCTTTGAACTTTTCCACAGAAATTTCTGCCTCACCTGCACTACATTTTCTTGCAGGACTCCTTTCTGACAGACACAGCCCAGAAATCCGCTCTTCCCATAACACCTCAGCCCCCATCACCTGCCCCTGGAAAAGAACTGAAAGGAGTAAAATTTTCAGAAGTGGCAGTGATTTTGGATGCAGATGATGTGCCTGAAGATGACGAGTCTGAAGATGAGCCTGAAGATGATGAGGCTGCCTATGACATCTCTTTATAATAATAAGGACACTTGATGACGAAAAGCACAATGACAGGACAGAATTAAATGAGCAACAATACGGGGACGCTATCCAGATTTTAATTCTGCTACTAGTGTTATAAGAGAACAAGCAATTTGCCGAAGGTGCTGCTCCGCAGGGCTGCTCCCCCAGCACCGGCGCTGTCTTGCAGTGTATTTAATTCCCTCTGCCGCGTGTCAAATAGCCAAGACAATAAACCCGATTCCCATGTACTTCTCAGACATCCATTTTCTGTTCCCTGGCACCGAACTCCGCGCCGCGGTCGCTGCGTGAAAACCAAGAGTTTGCTTTCCGCTTCTCCCGTTTCTCTGACATTTTTCCTCCCTGTTTTCCAGTTACGCGGCGGTGCCTTTCCGCTGGAGCCGGGAGCAGCCCCTGTGGAGCGGCGTTTCCCGGGAGCGGAGGAGCAGCGGGGTAAGAGCCGGGAGTGCCCTCGGCGGGTTGCGGCTCCCGGTCCCTCCTCCCTCAGCGCGGGGAGGGCGGTGCGGCCTCTCCTTCCTCCTCCTCCTCCTCCGGCGGGGCGGGGAAATTTCTGGCACCTTCTGGCGGCGGCGGAAGCGGCCGGAGCCGCCATGGCCAAGTGGGGCCAGGGGGATCCCCGCTGGATCGTGGAGGAGCGGGCGGACGCCACCAACGTGAACAACTGGCACTGGTGAGGGCCGGGATGCGGCGGGAATGGGGCGGGATGCGGGGGAAGGAGCGGCGGGCGGTGTGTGAGGGGTGGTGAGGGGGGGGGGGGGGGGGGGGGGGGGGCGCCGACCGACCCCCCCCCCGGCCCCGCCGCTCCCTCATTCCCGGGGCAGGACGGAGCGGGACGCGACCAGCTGGTCCAAGAGGAAGCTGAAGGAGGTGCTGGAGGGGCTGGTGGTGGAGGGCGAGGCCGGGCGGTGCGAGATCGGCGACCTCAAACACGTGGAGGGCGAGGCGTCCTGCAACAGCCGCAAGGGGAAACTCATCTTCTTCTACGAGTGGAACCTGCGCCTCAGCTGGAAAGGTGCGGCGGGGAGAGGGGGGAGAGCCGGGGGGTGCCTTGGGAATTGGCCGCGGGATGGCAGCGAGTCCCGGCGCGGCCCTGCGAGGGGTGCCTTGGGTGCTGGATCGGGAGCCATTCCCTGGAAAAAATGCGAGTGTCTCGGTGACCTGCGGCGGGTCAGAACCGCGGGGACGCTGCGGGAGCCACGTGGGCCCGAACCGTGTAAATGCGTGTTTTTAAATAACCTTGAAACCCGAGCTCGGCGCTTTCCCCCCCTTCTCCCGATGTTTTTTTTTTCCACCGCACGTTTCTTAGCACCGTTTTCCCAGCGCTCGTTTTGCCTTGCCAGGAGTAAAATCCCTGCGCTGTGGATTGCTTTGCTTACAGCTCCGTGCTCGGGTTATTTTAGCTTCCCAGTGTGCCCAAAACACAGCTGTGTGCTTCCTCATGTGGAGAGCAGGAAGGAGGAGAGCCCAGGAAACGTGAAATTGCACATATTTCCAAAAATTTAGTGTAGCTTTGAGGATCATAGATGACATGAGGGTAAATAAAACTCTTTAGTGGGAAATGAGGAAGCTAGAAATAATTCTTGATTATTTGGGACGCCCAGGCATTTTTGTTGTGCTGTATTCATTTGCAGTTCCCAGCTCTTGGAGTTGTCCTCAGCTGTGCTTTTCCCATGACAAGCTCTTTATTTGCAGATCAGCTTTTGGTGATATCATGGAATTCTTTCCATTTATTAGATGCCTAAAACTTGATAGCAGTTTGTGGACTGTCCCTTGTGCTGGAGTAAGAAGCAGGAGGAGCTGATGGGAAAGCACCTGCACAGGAATTTTTCCCTGGATATTTGTAATGCCAAGTGACAGGTTGTTCCTTCCCTCCTTATTTTCAGGCCTTGAGTGTTATTGGGGGAGGTTTGGCTGACCAGAACAGACTTGGATGTGAAGTCTGCTCCCACAAGAAGAGGGGACTTTAAAAAGTACTGTCGTTTATTTATTTTTTATAGTTTTAAGTGCTCCAAGTGTGTTACAAACTAAGAGCATACTTAAAGTGTGATGTAAATGTTAGCAGAGAGGAAGGCAAACATTGCACTCCGTGGTGCAGTTAAAATAATTGCCATCAGCTTTTTGACTTTTTTTATGCTAAGCTGAAATCACTTTAAGTTTTAAACACAGGTTAGTTTGTTGGGTTTGTTTCAGCATATAAAGCTTAAAAGTAGGTAGATACTGTGTTTGTATTTCTATGCAAATTGTTTCTAAACTCTCCTCTGGGAGGTCTTTTTGCTGGTCAGCATTTATAGACAGCTCTGACTTGGGTTAGATGCTCTGCTAAGTTCAGTGCTGCACTGAGTGGATCTTGTCTTTGAGAGCTTAGTTTGAAATACTAAAGAGGGGATTTTTTAATCCCTAAGAAGGAAATCTTTCAGGGAAATCCTAAAAAAATGGTGCTGTTTTTTTTCCCTAAATTTGATAGCCATTATAGTTTTTTGAGAGCTCTGAATTCAAGGTGAGAGTTCAGACTGAACTGCTAAAAGCACTAATTGCTGTAATTAGTTCCTTCTATAAGTCTAGGATAACTAGGACTTCAAGCTATGATTAAAGTGTGGCTATGTAAGGACAAATGATGGAGATCCTGAAATTTGCAGCCGGTTTGGAAAGTCCAGTGTTGGAAAAACACTGTGCTTTGCAATTTATATTAAACAAGAAGGTGAGCAACTGAGGTTACTTAATGTCACTAAAATTGAGCAAAATGGCTGTTCTGTCATTTGTTAGAATATGCAGTGAGGATTTTAATGGATTATTCTACATTGTGGTGGAAGCTTTATGAAAACATGTTTGTCCTTTTAAAGCAATTTATTTCACCAGTGGATCTTTCTGAGTGATGTGCTTCACAGTTCACGTTCTAAAATAATGGATTGGCAGGAAAGAAAAAATAATTTCTTCTTAGGCCTGTTATTGAAGTCCCATGGGATTCAAACAAGTAATTTAATAGTTTGATAAGAAGGTAATAAAGCTTTGTTTACATTACAGTGTCATTAGAAATGCAGAGCTGCACCAACGCTCTGCCCACGTCATGTTGGCCAACAGCTCTGTTTGTTCACTGACTGGACTTTGCTGCCCAGCACAGACCCTGTAACTGTGCTATTTGTGAATATTTTGGGAGCTGTGAAAGTTGTTAATAGGATTAGCTGGGTGGATAGAAGTCAGGTTTAGTGTTTTGAGGAGCAAAACTTCTTCCTGCTTGCTTGCACTTCCTTTCTGGGGAGAGCAGCCAAAAATAAGATTGGCTTTGCTGTCTGCAGGGACAGCACTGTGTGGTTCTCCTGTACTAATCCTGGTGCTGGAAGGGAGCAGGGAAGAGCACACTGAGGAGGCTGGGTGTGATTTGGTGGGCCCAGAAGTGTTTTAGGGCTGAGACTTAACTAGTTTGCATGGCTTTTAGTGGAGCTGCCAGGTTCTCCTGTCTAGCTGAGCCTTTCCCTGCGTGGATGTGGCTGTTTGTGGATTAACAGACTTTGCATCTTGTGCAATCCTTCGTTGCCTCAGAGCCCGACTGGGGAGGGATCTTTGCCCTTTGTGTTGCCAACAGTCCTTCACTGTGTTCCTTGCCAAGAAACACCTGAGCATTTGGTTGTGTCCTTGCTGTGATCTCGACCAGCAGCACGTGGGGTTCTGCCCCTGCAGTGCCCCGGGATCACACGGTGGTCCTTTCAGGGCAAGTGATTAAAAATAATGGGAGTGATATTAAGTAGTAGCTGGATCGAGCTGGCTCCTGTGAAGGTGAGAGAATCCAAAGAAATACTGCATTTACCTCATGGTAATTCCCCCTCTGCAGTTGTGCTCAGCACTGGGTTGGTTGTATTTGGAGTTTTGCCAGCGGGCTGATGAAGCATCTTGCTGGGGTTTTGTATGTTTTGACAGTGGGCTGATAAACCTGCACGTTTCTGCTGTTGCTTCCTAAGGAGATTTTATCATGATCTAAATAGTGAGTTGATTTCAACAATGAAATGTTTTTGCAAGGCAAAGGGGGGAGAGACTTCAGTGTAACGAAAAAAGCATCAGACCTTAAATTCAGTCTTTTCAGGCAGAGCATCCCAGGACAGTTCATGGAGCTGTGTAGGTCATCCCCCTTTAGATGCACATCCTATGCTGGCAGATGTCAGAGCTCCCTGGGAAAGCACTTGGAAAACACCTCTGAGACTTCAGGTTGCTGTTTAGTGCCTTTCAATCAGCCTCGAGGCAACTCCCTTCAAGTAACACTTGTGTACAGCTCATTTCCAAGCATAAAAGTCTTGCTATGGGGGAAATAGTTTTTAATAATGCATTTAAGAATTCGTTATGTTAATACAGGTACAGTGAAAGAGTCTGGTGAGAAACATAAGGGATCTGTTGAAATTCCTAACCTGTCAGAAGAAAATGAGGTAGATGATACAGAGGTAGGTGTGAAATACCGGTATGGCTGTATAGGTTCAGAATTCTTAAGTAAAGCATTAACCAACATACAGGCATCATATTTTGATTTATCCTGTCATTAAGTGGGATAATTACACGTGGATAGTTTATTTCATGTTTTTATTATACTCGGAATAATGACTTCTCTCTGTTGTCAAATTTACCCGCGAGGAATGTGCACAATTTGCTTTGCTACTTATGGTCTGTGACAAATGTATTAACTATAAATTTGAGAAGAACTCTGCTTGTAGTCTTAAAAAAAACCCCCAAAACAACCCAACCAACCACTCCCCAAGCCCTAAGAACTTAAGGAATAATCTCCATGTTGGTTGTATAGCAGTTGGCGCTGTGGCTTCCACAGATTCCTCAGCAACTCTTGTCTATCCATGATGAACTAAGTGGAGATACTGCATTTATTTAAGTCAAAACCCAAGAGGACCTATTTTTAGCAAAGGTCAGCTGCTCTGAGAAGATAATGAACTTGAAATTGCAGCTGTCCTCTGAGCATAGTAAACAAAGCCCAAATGCTTGCCTTTGTTGCCAGAACCCAAAAGGCTCCCGATCAGGTGTCTCTTAGATGTGTCATTTTTCTGTTTCTAGATAAATGTCAGCAAGAAGAAAGGGGAAGGTGACGTTCTGAAGGACCTGATGAGAACTGAAGGAACCACGAAAGTCAGAGAGGCCCTGAGAGATTACCTGAAAGCACTTAAAACAGGTAAATTCAACAGCATGTTGCGCTTCTGTGTGGGCATCTCTCCAGAACGGGTTGGTCATACATTGGCAAGTCCTTGGGCTTGTATTGGTTTTATTTTTAATCTGTTCCTAATGAAAATACATGGGTAAAGTGGGGAAACTGGATTGGAGTTTTATGGCCTATTCAGTGCTCCTGCACAGTTCTACCCCTTCTCCACAGTTTTGGTGATCTTTATTGTGTGCCTGAATGTCAGGGGGATGGTACAGCTGAATTTCACGCTGAAAAGTGCTTTCCTTCCTTCCAGAGTTTACCTTGGGAATGATTCTGCCAACAAAAGCCCCTGTTGGTCAGGAGCTGCCCACGGAGCGAAAACAAACTGGGAACACCGTGCAAGTATGTTGGCTTTAGTTTTTTTTCCCCACTGAATTTAGTGACTCCCAGTTAATACTATTAAATAAATACAGAAATACACTGTATAATTGCCATGTATTCACAGCAATATATGTTTAAGAATGTGCAGGTAACAACAGTCCTGCCATGCCAGAACTTCTGAGATCTTGGACTTACTCATGTGACCGTTTTTTGCTTTTCAGGACTCTGTTTCACCACAGTCTCTGGATACAGTTGGAGTAAAAATTCCAACAGTGAGGATACTTATGAGGGAAATGTTCAACTCTCCAGCTGATGAACTTTACAGCATCTTCACCACAAAGGAAGTAAGTGATATTTTCAGTAGGCATTGTAACTTAATGTGGATGTTGATCCAGCTGAATAGTTGTGCAAGTAAGAAATGTGTCACAGTGTCAAGTACAGATTCCACTTTCACCTTTTTAATAAGAGCTGATTAGGTTGCCTGAGACCTTTTTTTTCCACTTGTTACCTTAACAGGAAGAAAAGCCAACTAAACAAAGGGAAGCTGCATCTTTATGTAGTTTCTGTGCAGCTCAGTCTCAATCTCCTTTGCTGCTTAGGAGAAGCTTTGCTGTTTGATGTAGGTCCTTGTTGTTCAGGAGCCTGAAGGGCTCAGTAATGGCACTGCCATTATCCTCAGCCTGCAGGTTAATTAGATTAATTACTGGAGGTGTGAAATACAAATTCACTAATTTGGGGTTTGTGTCCTTCTGAAGAGCCTGGGCTGGTGTTGGAGAACTTTAAATGACAATCCCAGCGCTTCCCTCGGGGAAACAAGAGCTGTTGCTCCATTTTCCTCATTTCCCAATGTAGGAACAGCCAGTTCTGTCTGTGCCTGTGTATGTGCTGTGGCCATACCCCCTGCAGGTGACCAGTCTGTCCTGCTCTGTATTTACCCTGCAGGTTTCTCAGTGTTTATATTCTCATCCTGTCACCTCACTGCAGTGCTGCATAAAATTAAAAGCCTGACGAGTGTTTAAAGACTCTTACATACATCACAGTTAGTTTTAATTTCTTCAGCCAATCTCTCTTCTCTGCCAGTATTTTTATGTGTGTGTTCTTTTCTGTTAGTTAGTACAGAAGTTTTCCAAGTGCCCAGCTGTGATTGAAGCAGAGAAAGGAGGCAAACTCCAGATGTTTGAGGGGTGTGTCAGCGGGGAATACACAGAACTGGTAAGAAGCTCCTCCTTTGCACTTCAAAAATGGGGGGAAGGGTGTTACCTCATTTTCTGAAACAAAAAGTAGTGTAAATTTGTGACCTTTCAGCTTCCCTAATGCCTGTTTCATTTCCTGTATTTCAAAGCCAAACAGGTGCAGTGACAAAGCAGGTTTAAGGTGTATCTCTTGTATTCATTCTTCTTTTAACTGGAGAACTGATTTCTGTTCAGTTCAGGGCAAACCGTTACCTGCTGTGGAAGCAGAGGGCAGTCAGTTCCATTCATCAGCCTTTGCTGATAAGGATCTATTAGATCAGGATCTATTTAAATGAAAAGTCAGAATACAGACTCTCCCCTGAGCTGGTGTTTGTGCCAGCAGTGCCTCATTCAGGCAGGCTGGGCTGGGTGACAGAGTGCCAACACTTACATGTTGCAGCAGGGCAAACACAGCTCGTGCTGGTGCCCCTTTCAAGGTCTGCCAGAAAATCAATGGTGTCTGTGCAGTAACTAATGAGCCCTGACCTTTTCCCACAGCCAGAACACAACATGGAATGCAGCAAGCTGAGAGCTCCAGGAACACAGTTTATTTCAAAAATCAAAGCCCAGTCTTTGTCTTGGTTACATGCATGTGTCTCCTTGGTTTTCAGGGGGAATAATCTCCGATGCTAACTGGAGAACATCCTTCTCTTCCTCCAGGTCCCGAGCCAAAGAATTGTCCTGAAGTGGCGGTGTAGGAGTTGGCCTGATGGTGAGTCTCTCTGAGGAATTCTGATATTAGAGGCCTCCTTTGCAGGGAGAAGGACCAACCCTGGCAGGGACAGCGTTCCTGGCCGGATGGGATGCTCCCTTGGTCTGTGTTCTTGGAGAGCAGCCTGGTGTCCAGAGGTGAAAAGACAGACACAGGCAGCAGCAGAGAGGAAAGCAGCAGCAACAACTGCAATTCTTTAAAAAACACATGGGTGAAATGTGGTATTTTCTTCCCCCAGAACATTATGCAACAGTTGCCTTGACCTTCCAGGACGTGGCGGCTCAGACGGAGCTGCAGCTGGAATGCAAAGGAGTTCCCGTCTCCGCCGAGGAGAGCACCAGGCAGTGCTGGAAGAAGCAATATTTTGAAGAAATACATATTTTACTGCAGCAATCCCAAGACAGCATGGAATGATAACAGCACTGTAGTTTTGTTAGGGCATTACTTTTTATACTTTGTTAACATTTGGTTTTCTAAAAAAAAAAAAAAAAAAAAAAAAAAAAGAAAAAAATAATTTATTTGTGGGAAGAATAAAGACCCACTTCTATGATACTGTATATAATTTAAACATTATTTATGGATTTTCAGTGTCTGAGGAGCAAGGCAGACTATGGATATAAACAGCTTTTCTTGGGGAGACTGATCTCTGCTGTGCTTGTCTGCAACCTCAGAGATAATAATGATTGAGCTGCAGTCAGGACTGTGGTAGGACTCACACTTCCAGCAGAGGTAGGTGAGCTACACCAATCCACAGGAAGCATTTCCAGTTCCTTAATATTCAGTGAATTGAGTGGCAAAATTCCTGCAGGAGGTGGTTCCCAGCAGAGGGAAAAAACTGCTGATCCATTAGATCTTTCAAGAAAAAGGGGGGGGTATCATTTACAGCCTCTTTAAATACTTTGTTAGATTGTTTTAACTGCAGACAGATTTTGTTTCTGACTGCAGTTTTAGGGAAAGACAATTAACAATGTCATGTAATTATTAAGTCTGCATGCACTGTACTCCCTTACTTGACCTCAGTGTGACATTTATTTTGGAAGCAACAAACAGCACTAGTGCTTTCTGCAGTTCTATAAGCCTTCCACTTCAATCATTTATTGCCCTCTGCAATTCTGTACCTCAAATTAAAGAGAACAACTGTCCGAGAATTTTGACAGGAGCAAAGTTGGGATACTGAAAGCAGCAAGGTGAGCAAGGCTAACTTAGTTCTCAGATGCTTTAAAAGAAGTGTACAAATCCAGTATGCAATTTGCAGCAGACCACAAAAGGGCTGCCTTTGGAAAACGTGCTTGGCTCAATAAAAGATGTGACTTTACACGCAGTTTATTTTCTCCATAAACCGATGCTGCCACACTAAATGAGTTTAAGTCCTGTAAATTTTAATTTTACTCAGTGAGTTTGTAAAATTAAAATCTTTAGGGCTTAAACTCATCCAGCAACCACACCGAATGAGTTTAAGTCCTAAAAATTTTAATTTTACAGGGCACCAACTTATGGCAACCTTCCCACCCAAAAACTTCCATCTTCCAGAGGATACAGATGTGCTGCTCTCTGCTCCAGGCCAGGTTATCCCTGAAAAGCTGCAGGCATTTATTAACCCCTTTGAACCGAGTAAAAATAAACCCCTCCAGAGGCACAGAGTGGTTACTGTTGGCTGTACTGGGTGTGGTTTAGGGGTCCAGATCGAGGGTGGGAAACAGCCCCTTGAGAAACATCATATTTTAACATCTTTCTTTTTCTGAATGTTCAGAATTTAGTTCCCTTTCTCGATGAATATTCCAGGAAAAAAAACCTGACATTTTGAATACAAAAATGATTTAGGGTATTGGTTGACAAAGGGACAAAATAGAAATAAAAAAAAATAGAGAATAAAGGTTTAAACAGATCAGGCTTCAGCAGCTTTGAGTGTAGATGCTCAAAGAGATTTTGTGACAATTTAGTAATTCAGAGTAGGTTGTTATACGCAATTCCAAGTTTATTTAAACACTGAAACTACAGCCCCAGTACTTCTCTTTTCTCCTTCCACTAACTGGAGTGGACAATTGATGATCATCAGCATTAAAAGACACGACTTACATGTTTCCAGCATTCCACCGCTTTCTTCAGGTGTGGGGCTGCCAAAAACCCTGGAAAACTCCACAGCTGCTGCTGGGAGGGCAAGGACTGGGAGGAGGAACAGCCCCAGTGACCCTCCTTTCCTCCTTAGGGGAAAGGATTTTTTTTGCATGATTTTAATATGTTCTTATAATGTTCTGTATAACATGCCAAGAACATGCTAACGTCATGCTAAGAACATGCTAACGTCATGCTAAGAACATGAAAATGTCATGCTAAGAACATGTGAACAGGCAAAAAAATCTTAAATTTGCTTTTTGTAAGCATGACAGTCATATGGTCTTAGCATGATTTAAGCACGTTGTAAATAACATGCTAAGGGCATGCTAATGCCATGCTAAGAACATGAGAATGTCATGTTAAGAACATGTTAACATCATGCAAAAAAATCTTTCCCTTTTTGTAAGCATGATGTTCACATGTTCTTAGCATGTTAACATGTTCTGAATGACATGCCAAGAGCATGCTAACAACATGCTAGGGTCATGCTAAGAACATGAGAATGTCATGCTAAGAGCATGCTAAGAATGTGAATATCATGCAAAAAAATCTTAGATTTGCTTTTTTGTAAGCATGACAGTCACATGCTTTTACCATGATTTAATCGTGTTGTAAATAACATGCCAAGAACATGCTAACGTCATGCCAAGAGCATACTAATGTCATGCTAAGAACATGTGAATGTCATGCCAAAAAAA
>NW_020897753.1:4389970-4390577 GCF_003984885.1 Neopelma chrysocephalum | reverse complement strand
GTAATTAACATGCAAAGAACATGCTTAAATCATGCTAAGAGCATGCTAAGAACATGAGAATGTCATGCTAAGAACATGTGAACATCATGCCAAAAAAATCTTAGATTTGCTTTTATAAGCATGATGTTCACATGTTTTTACCATGATTTAATCATGTTGTAAATAACATGCCAAGAACATGCTAATGTCATGCTAAGGGCATGCTAACTTCATTTTAAGAACATGAGAATGTCATGCTAAGAACATGTGAACGTCATGCAAAAATATTAGATACACTTTTTTGTAAGCATGACATTCTCATGTTCTTAGCATGATGTTAGCATGTTCTGAATAACACGCCAAGAACATGCTAATGTCATGCTAATAACATGTTAGTGTTATGCTAAGAACATGTGAACGTCATGCAAAAAATCTTCAATTCACTTTTTGGAAGCATGACACTCACATGTTCTTAGCATGATGCTAGTATGTTCTGAATAACATGCCAAGAGCATGCTAAGAACATGCTAGTGTCATGCTAAGAACATGTGAACATCATGCAAAAAATATTAGATTCTATTTTTGTAAGCATGACAGTCACATGTTCTTAGCATGATTTAAGCATGTT
>NW_020897753.1:4306048-4389960 GCF_003984885.1 Neopelma chrysocephalum | reverse complement strand
CCAGCTGAATGTTCCATTTTCTGCACACAGTTGTCCTGGATTGAGAGAAATCTGAGGGAAAAGTTCATTTCACTTGTACCAGGTGCCCTTCAGGAGGATTTCCAGCAAACTAATTTCTTCCAAAATGGGTGCTGAATTTCTCATAGACTCTGCAACAAAAAGCAAAAAATGGTAAATGACTGGTGAGCTGAGAAAGCCAAAGGGAAAAAAAACAATGGGAATGACATGATTTGTAAGATTATGGCTAAAAATCAGTACAGAAGGTGGTTTCAACAGTCTGAGTCCCACAGCAGAGCTGTGTGTGCAGGGAGATGCTTTTAAATATAAAAGCTTAATTTTGAAGGGGTTAAATGGGAGGTGGAACTTCCAGGAGGAAATAAATAATAATTAGAGGTGGGATAAAGCCTGGAAGGAAAATCAAAGCCTTAAGAGACTGAGGGAGCCAGTTAAAGATTAAAGGGTTTAGGGTTAAAGGGTTTTGAAAGGCAGGGATAAGGGAACATTCTTGAAGGCAATGAAATACAAACCAGAAAACTGATGTAAAGTCAAAGGGGAATGCTGTGGAAGAAATAATGGCTTACAGAGCACGTAAAATGAGGGAGGATAAACAGCTGGAAGCAGGATGTGGAAGAGCAGACATTTGTGCAGGTACTGCTTTACTTCTGTTTGAAAAATACAGGGGAAAAAAACCCCAACTAAAGCTCAATAAAAATTGCAGGAATACTCCAGGGGGAAATGGGAAGGTAATGCAAGAGAAGAGCAGTAAAAATAATCAAACTTCTGGTAATCTTGACATGATTAATGGTGTAATATTTGTGTATCCTTTATGAAATAATTATTAAGTGCTGTTTATAGTTGGTCTAGTTAAAATGAGATTAAAAACCATCCCGACAAATAGGATCCCACTCTCCAGTACCAATTATGGTGTGACCTCAGCCTGGGGGAGGAGATAAAGCCAACAAAGGGCAAGAGCTGGACCTGAGGTCAGGATAACTTACCAACAGTGTTAATTAGGGTGATTAATTAACTGAAACTACTCACCAAAGGGCTACAAGGGCTGCTGCATCTCAAACATCTTTAGATCCATTGGAAAATATCTTCCTAAAGACAACCTGACCAACCACAACTCACTTGGTTTGGCAGAGACTTGAGAGATGAATTTTGATTGTAGAAGTTCTGACCAGAAAAAGCTGTTGATGATTTCTCTGAATCACAACCTGGGCAGAAGCTGATCAGAAAAGGTAATAAAATCATTCCTAAAGAGAGCAAAAACATAATTACTTCATGTCTGATTAATGAGACCAACTTCACACTCTCCAGCATCAGCAGGAGAGTCTGTAAATGCAGGAATAAAAGTGCTAAAGGGGAATTTAAAATGTGAACTTTAAAGGCAAATTATTAATTACACAAGGTTAAAAACAGTGTGAGTAGATTTAAAGGGAGCAAGAATATCTTATAATAGACTCAAGGAGAAGCAAATGATACTAAACTGTAGTAAATGGTAGATGAAATGAAAGAATTCAGAAGAGAAAACACCAAAATAGATGTATTATGAAGACAACAGAAAAACAAATGAGCTAAGCAACTGGAAAATGAAACTGAAAATGGAGTTTAATGGGATATTAAAACCAGTATCACTGACAGGCCTAAAGGTCACATAGGAAATGGATATTGCTCAGAAATAACAGGAGGAAACAGGACGGGAGAGCTGATAAAGTCATTCCAGCATTCCAGGCTGTAGCAGCTGTCAAAAATAAGGGAGCACAGCCAGGGAGAGGGGACAAAGAAAGGAAGTCTGCAAATAGTGGAGGAGAAAAATGACATCATAACACAAGTTAAAATTAAGGAGATGCCAAGTTGCACTGGCTTCTGACAGCACTTCATGTTCCAACTCCAAGCACCAGCCCCTCCACATTTGTGCACAGCAAACCAGACCAGCACTGAGATTTCCATCAGTCCTGCCCACCTGCCCTTCATCTCTGCTGCTCTGTCACTTAGGAGGTTCTTTGCTGAGAAATCCAGAGACTGAAGCAACATACTATAAACAAATGAAAAGTCATCACAATCAGTTTAATGAAGTGCACAGAATAGCAATTGATCATGTCAATAAAAATAAAACAATTAATTTTACATCAAGTGTGCTTTATTTCCTCCACAGGTATTCTGTTAAATAAAGCACCATATATATACTGCCAGGCCACAGCTAAAGAGGATTCTTTACAGAATCAAATTTCTTGTGGTTGTTTAGTATACAAGTAAACTTAATTTTGATAATAAGAACCACAGCGATCTGAGGCAATCTGCCTCGATTATAAGGTACAAAACTGGCACAGAGGACACCATATTATACACAGTAAAAATGCCATAAGTTTAAATTACATCATACAGGGCCAGGAGGCCCTGTCTCCCAGACAGCCATATTAAATGAAAGCCACTACAGTGAACTCTTAATTACATAAAACATAGCCATTATCTGATTGCCCTTTAAGAAAGTGTACGGTAGGATGCAACATAAAATAAAATTAAAAACAAAAAAAGGGATCTGGAGTTCTGCCTGACCAAGAATGAAGCATATAAATCTATCTTGCCATTCAAGCAGAGAGCACTGGACAAACTGAAGCACAAAACAGAAATAAGCAAAACTTATACAAACAGCATTTTTGGGGGGGGGGGGGGGAGGGGAAAAAAAGGTTTAAAAAAAAAAAAAAAAAAGACTTAAAAGCAGACATGCTCCATCTAATGTCAAGAAGCAGCTTGGTTTCCTTTCCCGGATATCCGTGTGACCACGTGAATCGTAGACTCAATGGTCCTGCACAGGATGTCTAAAATGTCCTGCTGCTGCATGTGACTAAAAAGTCCTCTGGAATGGCCACAGCTGATTGCTAAACTCGTGTCGGGGTCCTGGGCTGGTAAGGCTTGGCCGTCGCAGCCCCTCAGGTCTGCGAGGTCGGATAAAACCGCGGAGATCGACGTGGAGGGAAACTCCGAGTCCTCCTCGGCTCCCATGGGATCCTTGGGAGCCTGCAGGTCTTTGAACTCTTTGCACTCCTCGAATTTCCCGTTTCCCGGCTGCTCCTCCGCGTGCTGCGCCCGCGTGGCCAACATTATGTCTTCTGAAAACGAAGAAGGGCCTTCCATTCTGTACTCCTTGACAGAACTGCTCTCGGGGGACGGAGGGTCCTGCTCCGTGCCCGGATCGATGATGGAGGAGTCCCGTGTCTCGTTGTCCGAAGTGCTGGTGGGGGTCAGAGCCTCCCTGGGCTCGGCTTTGATGTCGCTGATGCAACTGTCCACCGTGTGCTCCTCGTCGCTGCTGACCCGCCGCCGCTTCACAGGAGTCGCTCCTTCATCGTCTGCAAGGAACGGGAAAACTCGCTCAGGGAAAAGGCGCTTTTCCTGCCGCTCCCGCCCGCTTTCACATTCCCATCCTTTTCTCCTTTCCCACCTTTAATAAATACTTATTTCCTGATGGAAAATTCATGCAATTCATGAATTTTAGCTCCGTAATGAAGTATTTCCTGTGCAGTGTTGGACCAAGGAATGGCCCACCCTGCAGGGATACAATATCTTATAGAATCATAGAATAGGTTGGGTTGGAAAAGACCTCCAAGATCATCAAGTCCAACCCCTGATCCAACTCCAATTACTATATCATGGCACTAAGGGCCACGTCCAATCTCTTTTTAAAAACCTCCAGGGATGGTGAATCCACCACCTCTCTGGGTAGGCCGTTCCAATGCCTGATAACCCTCTCTGTAAAGAATTTCTTCCATTTTACAACTATTAGAGCGACACCATTATAAGAAGGCAAACCTTTAGTTTTTCTTTCTTTGGCTTCTTGCTCTTGTAATGAGTTCCTCTGTTGCTGACAAGCTCTACATTTGTTTAAAAGCTCTTGTAAGGTTGGGATCAGGGCTGAGTTGAGCTGTTTGGGAGTGTGCACTGAAAGCAGCAAGGCAAGTGCTCGGAGGTCCTGGAAAAACAGAGCAGTAAACAAACTTAACAAGCCTTATTTCAAACTGGCCTTGGATTAATCCTGTGCAGTAAGGCCCAAAAGATCAAATTCCAGATATATTTACACTACTGAAATGTCCCACTCACTGCTGTTTGCTGACCTTAATGCAGGTCTGTCCTAAGACAAAAATCTGCCTGAGTTAGGACATTCCTACCATTAAATCTGTTGCACTTTGCATCACTTTGCTCCCCACGATATGACATTCCCAGGTTGCCATGCCCTCACCAGGCACAGAGTGGAGCAAACAGTGCCCGCCCTTAACCAGGACCTGGCACAGGGCACTGAAGAGTTCCTGTAGGAAAAAAATTGGTATTTTAACAACTTAGGAAAGACTCACCGCGTTTAGAGTAGAGCTTGCTTTGGAAATTTCAACCCTCTGGTTGCTGAAGTCGCATTCTAGGCTTTGATACTGATTTATTAGATTTGTAATTAGAGTATTGATTAAGTTGGCACAGTTTGATTCAGAAAACACCTGCCCTTGCACCTGTGAAAAGAAAGTATTTTTTTTTAAACCAGAAAAAACCTGGAACTGTGAAAACAGTATCCCGAAATGAAACAGCATCAATGACTGGATTCCTTGGAATTATCACTAAAGAACCACGTACCTTGAGAAGAAAATGGGTCAGAAAGGTGTACACAATGTTGTTGTTGAGAAAGGTCCTTTCATCCATCAGGATACATTTTATGTATTCTGCAAAAACTGGATCTTCACAGAGCATCTTCACACAGTTCTTGGACACGGCAGACTGGCAGGGAGAGAGAACATGGGAAGTCACCACTGGAAGTGCAGGCCAGGCCCACTGAAACACAGCTCAGGTCCAGCAGGTGTCAGCAAACTGTACAAATCCTTATTCCACATTGTCCTGGAAGGCTGGTTTATCCCATCAGTACGTACGGGAAGGGACGGTGCCTCCCAAAGAGATCTCCCAATTTTAATTTCATCATCCCAGTGTTTGTGCTACATAAAAAGCTGGGATTTCACAGGGCAGGACGAGGTGGTGTCTGCACACCCACCATCCCACCAGTGCTGCTGTAGGGAGTTGTTCAGTGTTTGCAGGGTGTACTGGGAGAAAATACAACATCCCAGATTCTACACTTCAGTTATCAAGTTCTATCAGGTGGCAGCAACATAAGCAGAGGTGTTTTATTGAACACCCGTTAGCTACAATTCCTGGGTTCATCCCTGTTCCACATCCATTGTGTTTTGCCTGTATTTCCATTCTCTTGGTTCTCAACCTGACTCTTACCTGAGTCTGACACAGCTCAGTCCAGAGTTTGGGGAACAGCGCGAGATGAAGTGGCAAACCTTCATAAGCAACCAGGACACCTGGAATTGCAGGAGGAAACAAATCAGTGTGGCAGAATTTTGTGGGAGACAGGGAAATTCCTGATAAAAGCAGTGCCAAGGTGCTGTATCATTTCCTAGGATCACATTCCAAGCATTTCTTATGACCAGAAACTCCCAGTCTGTGAGGTTTGTATGGTCCATTTAATGAACACACAAATGGGTGATTCAGGGGGTAAAAGAACATTCTGTGATCACTCTTTGGACAAGATTATTGGTGTGACACTGAGGTCTGTGCACACTGAGTAACTCACCCCCTCAGGCCCATGGGGGAAGACAAAACTTTAAATATTGTCATTTAATTGCCACTGAGGTGCTGAGGATTCAGCATCTGATCCAAAGCCATTTAAACTGCCAATACCAGTTCTGTATTAAACTCTAAATGCACAAAACCCCTGAATTCTCCCTGGTTGCCTCAGCTCCTTTCTGGACAGGCCCAAAGTGTGCCACTCACGTGGGGAAGGCTGCACTACCTCATACATGGATACCAGTTTTGTGGATCAAAATAATGTCCAAATGCACCGAGTTTCACAAGCTCTGCTTTTCCTTAAAAGCTCTGAATATAAAACTTAGTGGAGAAGCACTCAAAGTTACCACAGGAAAAGTTACCCTTGGGCTGTTTCACCCTGATACTCACTCATTTTAACTAAAGTTTCAGTAAACTTTTCACAGTTGATTGCAACTCGACACAGGAGGTGGATGAACTGGTGATAGGAGAAGAAATAGTCCAGCAGCATCCGGTCGTAAACATCATCTTTGCCCTGAAGATTTAAGGGAGCTTCATTTAAACTACAGAACAACAGGACAGCTCCCAGAGTTCCTAAACATCTCCCTTCGTGTCACTGCACTTCCTGCCCTAAAATGCTTCGTTGTGTGCTACAGGAAAACAGTGGGAATCTCCAGGTGCCTCCTTGCCCAGCCCTTGGCAACACCACGTGTGATGGGAGGAGGGATGGCAAAAATGCCCCAGCAGTAAAATCTTTTACTGGAGGACTCTCAATCAACATTGAGAAGGTGCAAAGCTCTGCAAATACCAGGTCTTGAACGGGACAAGAAAAGAATCAGTAATTTTACAACGCAAACAGATACTTAAGTATAAATAAATACATGACTGCTTTTTAAATTATCATTTGTCAGTTATGATCTGCAGAATTCAGAATTTTCTTGAGACTAAGCTTCACAAGGTTTTAAAGCAGAATTTTCAGGATGTCTCAATGATATATGTATGCCAGTACATATTTTAATTTATTTTGGACATACACGCTTAAAATGGCATCAGCTTCTGTAGAGCAGAGAGCCAAAAGGAAACCTCGAAAACTCAAGCAAACAAAGCAGTTGAATGAAAACCAAGCATGCAAAACCACAGGGAAATGGGATTGTGGATGTGGTTACAGAGGTTTAAAAATCCTCTGCTTCCTAATGTATAGGAATTAGATATAAAGTCTAAAATACGGTGTCATGTAGGACGACAACTTTTAAAAGTTCAGACATTTACACTACGACATATCACCCTTGTTACCTCTGGCTACACACGATGGGAAAAACCCACCACAGATAATTTCTGGCTCTCTATGATTTTTTTGTTTTTTAAGCACTTGGTTCACACGGTCGATTTGATGGTGCACAAAGAGACACAGCATCGTTCTGAAAGCTTTAGAAAAGAAGGGTTACTTACCCTACAGTAACCGAGCTTCTTCGAAATGTGTTGCCCACACAGATTCCCATCTACGTGCACATAGGCCCCATGTGCAGGAGATTGGATTCTTTCTGAAAAGCTGTGTCCACTGGGGCTGTGCCTGCACCCAGTGTGTCCTTGCGACCACTGTACCTGAGGGCACAAGGGGTATGGCGGCTTCAACCACCACTCCATTCCTTCACCCATAAGAATCCCCTAGGACAGCACCTGGAATTAGCACAGCGGGAGGAGCACAGAATCTGTGTGGACAAAGCATCTTGAAGAACCACGGTTACCGGACAGCAAGTAACCAGTTCTCCTGCTTCAAATGATTGTCCATACATATTCCTGTCAGGGTGGGATTCACCTGACCTGACTTTAGCTATCTAAAATCCACTCGGGGTTCCCTGCGGTCGGTGGAGAGGGAGGCAGAGTCACCTCATCCACACTCAGGGCAGGAAGGAGGGGGATTATTTACCTCCTTCCCGGGGTTAACTATTTATGGCCACAGGATGAGCTGGAAGTTGACCTTTTAGATAGGCAAAGTGCCGTGAGCTGAATCCCACCGTTGGTGCAGCTGTAACAACGGGACGTGGCAAATCACTACGGAGTAGCCCCACCAAAATTGGCATCCCATCAGGAAGCCCACAGAAGGGAAAATGGGAAGTTGAAAGACTTAAAGCCCTCTATGACATTGCAGGCACTGGATTTTACCCAGACAAGTAGGATATTACACCTCAGTCCCAGCTCAGTGGACTGATGGAACTGCAGGATGACCTCCTTGGCTGTCTGGCAATAAACCTCAACATGGCGTGAAACCCCTCTGGACAATCCCTCAATTTTCTTTATAAATGCCACAGACAGATTGGAAAAATCACCCAAATGTGTGCTATGGGTTTTTTTTTTTCCTAACACTAGGTCCAAACCCTTATCCTGTCTGGAATATGGAGCTATGTGTCAGCAAGGGCAGGGAAATGGTGCTTCTGGAGTGCACAACTAGAATGGAGTATATGAGGACAACACATCTTGAAGAAGAATTATGCTTTGCTTACAAAGAAAAGGTAAATGCATTCAGCTACTGGATTCTTGCCATACTTTTATAAAAATGGGCAAACGAGAGAAACAGCTCTTTTTGGGGCCACACTTGACATACCTTGCTGGCTTCCACCATGGTAGGCAGGAGGCACATGTTGAGTTCGGGACGCGGAGGACGAATATTGCTTTTCCCCCCTATTAATTTCAAATTTTCACGACATGGAAAATAAGGTCCAAGAGACACTGTAGTGTAAGTTCGGATAAAATAGGGATAACATTAAAAAGGTCAATATTTGACATCAGCAAGGAACACGACAGAGTAATAATAGTGTAAGAGAACTTCAAAATACAATCACTGAAATACCTACTTGGGATATTACTGTGGTGGTATGTACAATGATTGTGCTGTAGAAATGGAACCAGAGTATGTAGGAAATCATGAGGACTTAAAAGTACAAGCTCCTTGAGGACATCTACAAACAAAAAGTTGTTTTTGCTATTACATATTGTTATTTCTTAACAGCAAACAGTTCAACTTAAGGCTCATGCATTTGCAAACTCTCTTCCATATCCCTTTTCACTCAGCTCCACCGTGAGTAACACCTGAGTGACACCCCTAAATCAGTCCCAGTTCCCTCCACCTCTGTGTGCCACTGGGAGAAAAGCTGCTCAGTGGCAGATCAACCACCAGGGAGGGGTGTCAGCTTGGAGAAAGGAGAAGCTCAGTAAAATTTACCCTCTTTGCTTCTTCTTAAACAGGTCTGACTCCTGGAAAATGTCAACCAGCAGCAGAGTCAGGAGGACAATGAGGAAATACTCAAAATAGGGGAGATGCATAGAAATCACACACACAAAGGTAATTTGGACACAGTTTTAGGCCTTTATCAGCAATCCATTAAATAACATTAAAAAAGCCTGAACTAGGAAAAGCCTGGACCTTTCTGACATAGCTCTGCTAATGCAAAAGAGACACCTGTATTTAATACTTGTGTCTACATTTTAAAGAGCAAATCCATGCCATTCTACAAGCTATTTTAAGCTTTACTTCCACTATTCCACCTTACAGCAGTGGGTCAGAAAAACCAACAGGAAAAGCTGTTTCTCAGACTAACCTGGTCACCCCTTCTGAGGGGAGCGTTAGTTCATGTTTGGATTTTAATGGAGATTTGGGATTTGATTCTAAACTCACACCTGAATTGAGGAGTTATTCCTCAGGTGGCAAATTTAGTCTCTCAGTGACAGCTGACTGTTTGTGCCTGGGGAAGTGGGAATATTCCTTTAAACCTGACACAACCAGGATTCTTTAGGATCAGAACATCAGCGCTGACGTCCTGACAATATTCCACGAACGATCCCGACCTACAGAGTTTTCTGGCACTTACAAAAGTGGCATTTACACCTCACAGCAGGTACCTGTGCAGGACAGGTCCTTCCTGCCTGCAGGTTCATGGGCAGGACTTACCAATGCAGGCATTCCTAAGCTCGGGAGGACTGTAGGAATTGAGCAGAGTCAGGAGCTTATGGGCAAATTCAATCCGCTCCTGCCACTGGATGAGAGCTTGTTTCACATCTGCAAGGGCAAACATCACATCTGCTCAGGGCATTGCTCAAAAGCACTTCAAATAAAGCACAGAAAAAAAGAATCTCTTTTTCCTCTAATATGACTCTAATCCATCTAGAAATCTGTTAAATTAAATTTATGTGATCTAGTTTCACATTAATTCAGTAATAAATAACAATATCTATTAATGACCATATATCCTACTGTGCAGCAGGTTTTGAAACAGATAATAAGCAAGACAAAACCACCAGGGTTTGGGTGAGGAAAATGAATTCACAGACAACAGGCATATAATCCTTTCCAGGGTTATAATCAAACCTTTTCTTTGCAGATATGGACGTGTTGACTTCAGAACCGAAAGGAAAATGGACAGAAGCTCTACCAGGTCTCCAGTTACATGGCAAGCTGTGGCCTCATGGTACATCATGTGCAATGTGTTAAAGGACTGGGAAGGAAAAAATGCCAGAATTAACAAGCCAAGTTAACATATGTGTTAGTATTTATCTTTTTATCCTACAGATACATTTATTTTATATACAGACACATTTATTTCAAAAAATACACAGAGCCGGATATATTCACAAAGTTCTTTGTTTTCAGGGTAAAAGCTTTGTGTTACTGGCTCAAAATAATGACAAAGTTTTCATATCTTTATCTCCAACCCAACGAACAAAGCAGAATTTGAGACAGGATTTTTTTATACCTGGAATTCTGAGCCAACAGACAAAGTGATACAAGAAGTGCAGAAGGACAGACACAGGTATGTGAATTTGGGGAAAAGAAAGATAAGATTAAGATAGATGCCACTCATTTTTCAAAATGCTGCTTAAGGACATCTGCTGTGTGATTGTACATCAGATGAATTACTCCTCCTTTTATAACTCAAATACCTCCTGGGCATCTGTGATTGATAGAAAAATTGGGGAAGGAAAAGCAACTCATTTCCGAACCGCAAAAATTCCAGCGCAAGATGTAAGAGGAGATATTTGATCTGTTGGGGGATTTGAAAGACAAAGGAACAGGAACCTCATTCCCTGTAATGCAAAACCTTGCCAGGCCATTTTTATATTCCAGGGAAGATAAAAGACACATGGCCAATCCTAAGTGGGAAACTTTTCTGGATGTGACAACTCCTCGGTGCGTTATTTGTCACCACACAAAACACTTCCAGCCAACAAGGGAAAATATAAGACCAGGTGATGTCAAGCTGTGAGGTAGCATTAGTTTTACCTCATTTCTAGCACTGTTTCACACAGGATAAATTAATTTTCTATTAGAGACTCCTTATAAATTTAATTATCCATTGTTGGTATGGCTCAGGGTTAACTAAGCTGTTATACAAGTTCTTTTAATACATCTGTACACAGGACTCTTAAATCTATTTATGTTTCAAGTATGGATAATGTTATAGCTCAGTTCCTAACTTTTCAGACCCAACAAAGAGGAACAGATACTCTGGAGTAATTCCACAGTTAATTAATCACTAGCCTTACATGTATAACAAGCTTCTGAAAACTCAATTTTCGAACAGCACTGCAGTGTGTTCATTTTCATTTTTCCAACTGATTTTGGAATTCCATCTATCACACTTTTCCCCAGAAAATACAAACTGGTGACGTGTAAAAGGAGTTAAGAGAATTTTTTTATACAAACCATATAAAAATGGGACTGGAATCAACCTCAAAGCATCATCCAGTCCACCCACATGCCTTAAGGCAGACTAAATATCCTTGACAGATGTTTGCTCAAAGTCCTCCTGACAACTTCCAGTTGTGCTGGCTGACCCCTCCTGCACAGCCTATTCCCAAATCCCGTTTTTCTGCACAGCCACAAACACCTCCAAGCCACTTGTCCTGCCCCATGGGTTTCACCAGTTTAATCTCTCTCCCTGAACACACCACTCTATATGTGCCAAGAATGAACTGGATCTTATTTTTATGCTTTCTCCAAGACATCCAGCTTTTTATTCCCAAAGGGATCTAACACATCCTTCC
The DNA here is from genome assembly GCF_003984885.1 of Neopelma chrysocephalum. Lineage (NCBI taxonomy): Eukaryota > Metazoa > Chordata > Aves > Passeriformes > Pipridae > Neopelma > Neopelma chrysocephalum. The sequence goes on along the minus strand of NW_020897753.1, from coordinate 4,378,335 downwards.
CATGGTGCATTGCCAGTATATTGAATAAACACCCGTTCTCATCCATCACCTCCCTAATGGAAGTGCTGAACAGAATCCAGGATATGACACCCTCAGGAGTGTGGATCTGTGCAGTGAAACTGTTGGGGGGCAGGGACTCGACATCCCAACTGTATCCAGTTCAGAGATTAATTATTTCAGGGTTTTCCCCCTTTCTATTTTGAACTAACTCTGGTCTGGTCTCATGGCCCAAATCCCCATTTACAACCTGACTACACTAAATGTGCTCCAGAAATGCATTTTAGGTTTAGTTTCATCAGAAAGAAATCGAGTTTATGTGTTCTCAGACAGAGGCACAAAAGACAGGAAAGATAAACTGCCTCAGCAGGGCTTCGAAGAAATGTCAGAAATACAACTGCAGCTGAATATCCTTCAAGTTATTTCTGTATTTTAACCTGTTGCCTTAACACTTTTTAACTGGTAACAATTGTGTGACTGTGCTCAGCCATTCCAGCTCAGCTTCATTACAGTTATCTGTAATAAAGGGAATGACACCAGAAAAGCAGAAATTTACTCCTCTCAGCATCATCTGTGGGTGGTTTGCCCTCTGTCCTGAGAAATAGGCAGTTTCCTGATCTTTTTATTACTAAAGAAATCTTATTAAAGACGACAGGGGAAGTACCAATGTGAGATGTTTGTTATAATTAAATAGCAAAGTACTTACCTCAGTCATCAGAATCAATCCTCTATTGAACACAACAAGAAGTCTGTCTTCATCAGATTCTAATAATATTCTGAAGGCACTAGGAAAAAAATCCAGACATTGAAAACACTGAAAATTGCATCCCATCTTTTCACAATGCAAAAAAATGCTTAAAAATGTTAATATCGTGCTGTATTTTGGTAAAAAATCACAGAAGAACAAAGAAACCCCAAAAGAACATCGAAAAGAACATTTTCTCTCCATTTTTTTCCCCTCATATTGCTGTCAATTTTCTTTATGTTATGGAAAGTATTTTATAAACAGAAATATTTCCCAGGAAAACCTAAACTATTTCCCAAATAACATCTGCAAAAACATGAAAAATTGGAAAATAACGAACTTCAAAAGAGAGAGGTTTATGCTTCTTAAATGATACATTTAAACAGGCTCAGTTAAGCATATGTTTGGCCTTTTAAATGCACAAAAACATTTTTATCAGGCTATTTCATGCTTTCAGCAGAACAGGAAAGAAAGGATTATGGTAATGAATGATTTCTCTCAACATAAAAACGATTGCAGAGCGTTAGGGACAGTCTGGTTGTGCTCTGTGCCGGGTGAGTCCATGTCACCCTTCCAGGTAACAGTTTCTCCTTTTCACAAGCATTTCAAAACATCAACAGTTGCATCTAAAACCCCAAACCTGACCCTACACACAGAGGCAATTTATAGTTCCCTGAGAAGGCCCAGCAACAGTTTCAGATGAACTGCTAAGACTAGAAATTAAAAACTCTTCCAAGACACGATACAATAAAATTCTGTCCCACAGGCACAATTTTTACCAAGCCCCAAAATAACCACCATCAACAAGAGTAGTTGAAAATACATTCCCATCTAATCAGGGTAGGCTGAGGATGGAATTCCAGTGAAATGCTGGATGGGAACAGTGCTGTACCTTATCAGAGTCGTCCAACAAGACCGTCCGTCCAAGCAGCGCAGGTAACAGCTTATGGTGGTTTTCTTAAATTGCTTTATGTCTTCTATCTCCTCCTCTCTCATGTCTGGCCTCTGAGCTACAAACAGTTGCATGAGGTTAAACAGCTCTTCTACTGCCTAAAACACACAAAAATACTGGGTTAGAGCCATCTCTCTCAGTATGTTATGGTTTAGGTCTGATTTTTATGACTTACTGTGTGTGTGCTACTTCTAAGTAACACATGGAACAAACACATGTGAGCAAATTTAGATGGGAACCCATTCTTGAGCATTACAACAAAGTTATAAAATCAGATGTTGTGGTGCTTCCTAACAGCACAAGTCCTTCCCACATATACATGTACGTACATAAATAAATAAATAAATATATATAGATATATGTACAAAGGAATCTGAAATCCCCATTCCTGGGACCAAACACTCAGAAAGCCAAAACCTGCTGCAGTCTGAGGAACACTAATAAACACAGTGGAGTAACTCAGATCCCTTGCAAGACAAACTGAGGTTTCCAAGGGGAGATGCCAACCAGGAAAGCAGCAGGACTCCTCCCAGGACTGTCCGAGTATAAAATTTCTCTGTGAGCTGAACTAGGCAGATGTTCAACATAAAAGATTTCACACATCCTCTGTCTCTCCTTCATGGAAATCTTTGTATTCTTTCTGTCCCTGCACACCCCTAAAGGACCCCAAAGCAACTTTCACTGGGCAATCAAGCAAAGCCAAGCACTTTGTCTGGTAAAGCCTTTGTAAGGCTGTTGTCTCCCCATTACACAACTACTTTAACATCCACTCCCTACTGGAAGTGTTGTAGTGACAGTGCAATTCCCAGTGTTTGCCAAAGCTATGTGGGTGTTCCCAAGTTGAACACCAGGCTGTCCTCCACTGGAATGCAACAGGCTAAATCTTGGCCCTACTCCAGAAACTGGGAATTCCTCCAGTTTCATGTGTTAGAACACAACCTGCTTTCTAGACCACCACTAAAGGCTATTCCTTGCTTCTCATGACTAAGCCGGCATATGGAATACTGAACAGTGGAAACACCTGTGTCTGCTCCCAGAAAAAAACCACATCTGCTCTCCAACTGCTCCACAGCAAGGAACATCCAAAACAATCCCCCCCAAAGTACAGTAAGGGAATCCAAATGTGGATACGTCAAATAATTTTTCACGTTTTTCGTTACGAGGGACATCGGGGTAAGAGAGGAAACGGCGCCGACGGAATTTTGGTGCCAGGTACTTACTCCTGGGTACTGGCTGGCGTGCGGGGTGAGGTTCTTGAAGGCCCACTGGATGTTCTGGTGGGAGGCCAGCTGCCTGGTGAAGGCGGGGGACTGCTCGCAGCAGAGCCGTAGGATGCCGTAGTAGGCCGGGAGCATCCCGCGGTTGAAGAGCACCACATCCTGGTCGTCGTGGTCGGCCAGGATGTAGTTGAAGGCAATGTTCTTGGTCACCACGGGGTTCTGGACGATAAGGCGCACGTTCTCGGGGCAGTCCACGCACACGTTGTACCAGAAGGACAGCAGGGCCTGCTTGTTGTGGTTGGTGGCGATGGCCGGCTCGGAGAGCTTGGGCTGGAAGAGGTTCCACAAGTCCATGAAGTAAGTGGAGAACATGAGTTTCTCGGTTTTGGAGATCAGACAGTACGTCATGAAACTGAAGTAGGGCACCAGCTTTGTGGTGCCGTGGACAGCAGCATCAACATAGAGTTTGGCTCGTGAGAGAAGGCCGAGCAGCACGTTGTAGACTTGGTGAAGGACCACGGTGGTGTCGGGGCTGAGGGGCAGGTCACGGGTGGGGATGTGCAAAGAGCGGGTCGATCGGAACATCTGACGGAAGGAATTGCTTGGAATAAGCGACACCAAGAGATAGGCTGCAGCTTCAAATAGAAACAGATTTGTTACACCTTTGGCAGTGACACACCCGCTTAACAGCCATGTTAAATTACACTGTACATTCCATTTACAGATCCCAAAGGGTTTTACAGGCTCTGCTATTACCACAGTCACACTAGGGATGAAAAAATCCCAGTGGACAGGACTAGTAAAACATGCTCACAGTGGTGCTGAGATGTGCTTTCAGGCCTCTTCACCCTATATACCTGTGTTGTGCCTGGTTCTCCCTGTGCTGACACTGCATCCCCCAGGAACACAAACCAGATTTTTCCATGACTGTCTAATGCTCAATCAAACATCATTATCTCCTCAGAGATGTTTGCAACTGGAGCCTCTTGCGAAGCTGTACCTCCAGTTCCCATATCTCCCTCAGCCACAGAAAATGTATTAAACTTCAGTGTGTCCTGTACTATGGAATCTCCTTTGTAAAAAAAATAGAGATACAGGAAAGGCTGAAAATGTGCTCTGGCAATCTGACAGTGTTATTCCTGGCAGAACACACTAGACAGCCAGGACACCCTGGAATTCAGGAGAAGGCACAGGTGGCTTCTCCTTGATCCACAGCTTCAAAGGACTCAACTGAATTACTCTGTGAGGGGTGAAAGAACAACACGTACTACTCCTACCTACAACTATGTGATGGATACTATGGAAAACCTCCTGGATTAGCTCTTTTTCTTCTTTAGGTTTCCCTGGACCTTGCAGATTAACCACATGGGATAAAGAACCTACTAAAGTATCATTTAAGTTACCAAATGAAAACATAGTTTTCATCAAAACTGGGTAGCAAGTCTTGATGAGGCACCACAGTTGTACTAAGATGTTAAAATACAGCAGTTCCAAAACTACTGGAAAAGGAAGGAAAGACAAACACGGGAGCATTTGTGACAGGGACACCCCATGCACAGTCACTTGCTACAAAAGGAGAATAATTTTCTTCACTTGAAAGTCACTTACAAGTTCTCACTCTGGGGTAGTTGTGTGCCAGGAGAAAACGTTCCACCCAGTTTTCCATGTTTTGCAGGACCCAGCTGTGGGCGAGTTTGTTGCGGGGGGTTTGCACAGCCAGCCAGTCCAGGCACTGAGAGGGGTTGTACTCAATGACCTGATAGGAGAGGGGAAAAATCAACAGGAATGCATTAACTTTGGCACTAAAACCCCCTAAAAATAACTTCCAAATATCTTTTTAAAATCACTTAGAGCTATCAAAGCACCTACAGGACTGAGCTGCTCTGGCACACAAAAAAACCCTCTTATTACTGTTTTGTGCTTCTGAACCTTTTAGAGCTTTTGAAAGTTCAGTCTAAATGCAAGAAATTATTCTGCATATTATGAGATATTTAGGAGTTGAGATATTAAGCAGTAAAACTGAACAATCTTGTCTTTATAAACAAATAAGTGGTTTTTTTTTAAATATCCAACACAAAACCTTAACACCAAATTGGTGTCTTTGTATATCAAAAGAACATAAATGGTATGCAAGGACATTCACACAGCTTCATGCTGAGGGTAACTAGGACATTTTTTTTTGTGAATTTACAGTTTCAGGGAATAAATTCATCCAGCAATTTTCCAAGGCAGTGAACAGCCTGTGGAGTGCTCTGTGGGATCAAAGCCCAAAGAATAAGGAGAAAACGTGGCTTCCTGGGCCTTTCTGGTTCTGTGCAGTTGACAATCTGTTGACATGAGGCCAGTCAATGTAATTAGTTAATTTGCTAGTTTTTATAAACTGTTTTCTTTTTACCTTGAGCCTCAGGTGCCCAAACAAGGAAAAAGGAACTCTTCCCTATTTAAGGAACCAGAGGCAGTAACTGGATTGCTGAGCTGCCCCCAGTTACTCTAATCCACCTGAAGAATCAGAGCAGCTGACAGGACCAGAACTCTGCTTATAAAATTTTAATCTCAATTTAAAAATATAACACCTGAAGAACAATCTCCCCCCTTTATTTAGAAATGACAAATGGATCTGTCAGGTTTCCTTGGCAATGGCTGGAGGTGATGTCCAAGGAAGAGACTGTCATTGCTCACTGTCTGCAGAGCTCCAGCACCTTTTAATGACTTCTGCAAACTGGAGTGGCTGCAAGAGGAGGTTCTACACCCTAAATCTGTCTGTCTGTGCATCAAGTGCTGGGTCTCTCATCCCTGCCTGCACTGTTTGTGTCCCTAGACCTGTGCTGACAAGGTAAGGATAACCCTGGAAACACCAGAGACAGAACTACTGCTAAAAGCCTGATTTTCCAACAGAAACCTTGGAGGCCTTGCTTCCTCTGCAGGTTCAGTCTGTGCAGTCAGGATAAAAAGGGAAAATAAAATGAGGATTGCTCAAAAAATTACATCCCTAAACTCTGCAGCTGAGGGAAGCACTAAGCAAAGGGACTTCATGCCACAACTCGTGTATTGCCACAGGAAGTTTAATTAAAAAACTCTGGGAAAGATTCCCTGAGGGAAATTCATAACCTGCCGTTTCCCCATCCACAAAAAGCAGCTGGATGTCATTCTGGACCTTCAGATCTGCTGTTTGAACTCTCTTTACCTGAGGAGCAGTTGCAGCTCATTCATCAGATCAGTCACCTGGCAAACACTTGCTGTCCTGCAACTGCTCCCAACCAGGAGGAAAATCCTTGGGAACAGCAATCCATGTTCTATCCCACAGTGGGCAAGGCAGGTTTGTGTTTTACCAGAGGTCTCAGTTCTGCACAGTAACAACCCCTTACAAACCCTAGCGCCACTTTTTGGAATATTCAGTGTTCCAGTTTCCAGGCTGGACACACTATCCTTGGGAATAAAGACAGCAAATTGTACTGGGAATTCCAAGAGCAGGCACATGAAGGGAAAGCTTTACTTCCTCATCTGTTGCTCAGGTCAAGGAATTTATCCTTGTGCCAACTTGTGGAAAAGTCTCTTTTCTCACTTTAGAAAGCAAGAATATTAAAGGAATTTGTACCGAACGGCCAAAAGAACCCCACTAACAACTGCTGGGTCTTGAAACATTTTACAGTCCTTGCAAAGGATAACTGAGAAAACTCCCTGGGATTGGCCTAGAAGCAGCATTCTAGACCCTTATTGTGAATCAACTCATTTCTCATTAAGCTAAAATTTAAATGTCTATTGGCTGTTGCCATTTATTTGGAAGAGGAATGGTAATAAAAAATCACAAACCCAGGCAGCAAGGAAATGTAAAACCTTTTCACATATGTCAAAGAACCAACAAGAGAAAGACAATTTAGCTTCTGGTTTCTTTTACATGTTGTACCTCCCATATCCTCTGCAGAATGTAAGAAGCAAAGGGTGGCATTCCTGGAGGTCCACCAGCAAATTCCATGAGCATGGTCAGCAATTTGAAGAAAGGATTGGCTGCCTGCAATGCATAAAAAGAAGAATATCCTTTTTGATCTGTTTTATTTTATCCACTGATTTTTTTTTTGAGAGTATTTAAAAAATCCCAAACCAAAGTCTGTAAGATTTCCATGAAGTGCAGACATGAACATTTATAATACTTTAATCCCTTACTATTTAATCTGTAAATAATCTGTATATATCCATATCCAGACATGGATACAGCAGAATTAAGCCCCTGATTACAGTCAGTGCAAGGCAACATGATACAGGATTTTTTTAAATGTTTTCCAAGACTCACCCAGCTTCTAACAACCCTTGAAGAAAGGGTTTAATACTATAATTACATATTTTGCATCTGGAATCCATTTGGAACTCTCAGTACTTTTGTTATTACCAGGGCAGGAATTTAGTCTGACTGAAAAATGTGTTTCCATGCATAGAACTGCAAAATATTGCCCCAAAACTTGAACAACCAGACAATAATTACTTATCTCCACTTATTCTAGAACAAAAATTTTAATATTAGCAATTTTTAAAAGAAGTTCCTATTGGTGGAGAATGTAGAAATACATTTTTTGGCTTTGAATAAAACTTTCATCCTAAGTGGCACAGCACATTTCTGCTTTCAAAAACTTCATCCACAGTGCAGTTCCACTTCATTTAATGGCACAAAAACTTTCCTGGATCACATTCCACGCAGGATTTTTGATTAGCAAAGGATTATTTGAGTAATTTAAACCAGCAAAATATGGAGGCAGGCTATTTAATAGACAAGTAACATGTTTACATACCTCAGGAGTCAACTTTGCTATAGATGTGAACAGCATGGACACAATCTTAAAAGACAAACCAAACAAAACTCACTTAGACTTGTGCTTATTCATTAAAATAATAAAAATCACCTCATTACATTTATTAGAGAAGATTTTCAACAAACAGGCACGAGTCCCTTGCACTCACATGTTCTGCAAGTCGATTGTTGTACCGGCACAGACTGAAAATGAGGTTGCAGGTTTGCCTGATGTTGATCCCATCACGGATATGTTGGAATAAAAAAGGAAAACCCTGCAACAGATAATCAGGTATTACTACACTGTCTACAATCACATAGGCACAGAGAAGTTTGTTTAAGGCTTATACAGTCATTCTTAAATTACTGACCTTTCCCCCTGTCAATGCTGCCATGTCATTTTGGGACAAAGTCAAATGCCTAAAATAAAGAAAATTATCATTTTAATTCAGTGATGAATAAGTAAAGTTAAAGAGACATCCAGGACTGAGTGTTTATATTCTTCAGGGTCACAACATACAAGAGACAATAAAGGTATTGATGTAAAAAAGAACAAAAAAAAGAGTATTTTTTACTTAGACCAGATAAAAAAAGAAATCCAAATGTGGGCAATTGAATGTTTTTACATATTTAACCCAAGTTTTTTACTGGGTCAACAATGACAAAACCTTTATCTTTTAAATGGTTAAAAATAAAATGGGCTCAAATACAAGCTCATTTATGCTGTTAAAATAGCCCACAATAAACCCCCAAACAGACCCATAACATCTTTAATTCCTCTCTGAACCAGCTCAGGTCAGAATTTACTTTGGTTTCCCAGCTCTTGCCTTTCTGAGCGAGACTGTTCAACCAGGAGAGCAATCAGGGCAATCATCTTCTCAAGTGCAGCAGGCCTGTATTTCTCTTCTGCCAAAGAAAGTATATCTTCCTCTTCTTCCTCTTCCTCCCCTTCTTCCTCAGAAAGTACTTCAACCTGTGGCTGAAGGGGAAAAAAAGAAGACAACTTCACTGTGGATATTTTGAGCCTTTATTTAAAGAGCCTTTGCACTGACCCTGCTCTTTTATTCCAAGAACTTAATAAACTTGCAGGAATCAAACCAGGTAAATATCAATTGATTTTCATATCGAAACATTCATTTTGCAGAAGCTAAATTGTATTTATAAAGCAAAAGGTGGGTTGGCTGAAGATATGGTGGCTTATTTAACAGAAAAAGGAAGTAAGTTTAATAACCTAAGTTGTACAATAGGAGCAAGCAATCATTAACAGCATTACCATTAATAGCATGGTAAGGACAACTTTATTTGCTTCTACTTAATATCTATTTCTATACTAAACAAAACCAGCCCATTCAACATCTTTTTTTTAAATATTATATCACTTAAACACGGAAAAAATGGTATCATTTATGTAATTGAAGCATTGTATAATTGTAATTGCAGCAATTTTAATTTAACAGCTGAAAGACGGTTCAAGAGACAGAGCACTAATGATCACACGTAAAACATGAAAAACTGGTGCTTCTTATGCAAGATATTCAAAACTCACATTTTCAGGTCCTTTAGTTCCCATGTAGAAATGGACCATCGTGGATATGGCTTGGAGTGAAAGCAGGAACTGGCTCTGAAACACACGGGAATGGAATTACTGGATAATCCAGATGTGCACATATAGAACTAATCCCCCAAAACCCAGGGATATACTCACTTCCTCTTCCCCCATTTTGGCAAATTCATAAAGGAAGGCAAAATATTCCGTGAGGTGTTTGCTGTGGGGTTTCACCCCGTGTTCCATGATGGACAGGAGGGTCTTCACGAAGCGCGTGACACACGAGCGGCTGCCGATGTCCTCCACGGGGCCGTCCATGTCATCGGAACTGCAACCAAACCAAACCCAGCTCAGGCATTTCACAGATATACAGAAAGTCATCCTGAACCAGTCCAAAAAAAATAAATTCACTAAAAATCCTCTGTTTTCTACTCTGCTCCTTTCTCCTCTGCCAGGTAAGAAATGCACGTGTCATTCATCTGCTCCTGGCTGGATCTTATCACTGAACAAAACAAGTCACAGAGGCTTCCAGAGAAAATTAAATCCTCTCTTTTGTCACAAAAACTGTATCTTCACATCCTGAGTTTTGATATGGCAGCACAGTTATTACAGTTATTACTGCCATTTTCACTCAGGGGAAAAAAAAGTTATCACAATCACAAGCTCAACAATGGAGTAAAAGAAAAACCATTTTCTTCTTCTTCTCATTATGTATCAAAAAGCATTTGAGTATTTCATAATTGGAGATAAAGTGACAGTTTTCTTGGGAGTAAGAAGAACCAAACAGAATCCAAGAGGGTTCTTCCTCCTTTTTGACAAAAACTGTGGTTTACTTATAGGACTTGCCTCTCTTCTCCAACCTTCTTTGACTGGATGTGTTAAAATTTAAGTTAAAATTTGCACCTCTGGGCCCCCAGATCCAGTTTCCAGTAGGATTCTCATGTCTGAGCGGTGAGATTTACACTTGCAGGGTACTAATGACAGGGAAAATAAAGACCCTACTGAAAACCTACTCTAAGTGAATAAATATTCCAAACAATGTCTCTTTAGACAGTTGCTTTTGCAACCCTAATAGTACTTTTAAATAAATCAGAGCAGTTTGGGCAGAATAATAAAGAACAATTAAATTAGCCCCATTTTAGGTTTACATGACTATTCTGAGTAATTCATTAAAAAGTAATGCACAGATAATTAGAAGTTTGCAGGTATTGTGTTTTACCAGTCTTCCATTCCTGGCTGGAGATAAAGGTGTGCATGGACTGGCCTCAGCCTCTGGATCACGTGGATACACAAACGCTGGAACATCTGCAAACGGAGAAGGGAATGAACTCCACATGTTCACTTCTTTACACACATGTGAAGATGTGTTTTCTAAGCAAAGAATGTTCTGTCTCCAAGTCCCACTTCCAGCTCTTCACAGGTTCAAAGATTCAAAGGTAAAGCTGAGACTGAGACCCCACAGTTCATTTTTGTCATATTTTAACAGATCAGTCAAACCCAGTTTTTACAAAGAGATCCCACAGAGGAACCTAAACCCAGCTTTTAATATTGGTGTGCACTGTACACTCCTGAAACATGACTTTACACTGCTGCTCATAAATATTGTTTTCTTCTTCTATCTCTATTTTCTGAAAGGTTTTGATATTTTTGGCAAGATTTTTTTTTTTTTTTAATTTTCCCCTCAGGCTTGTAAGAATTTATGTGGAAAGTTGAAGGAAATTCCTTCCAGTAAACTTTAATCTGTAAAACAATCAGGAGAATTAAAACTTTGCCTAAAGACTTTGCATAGAATTTTCTCATGAAATATATTCTTTTACTGATGTGTTACATATAAGAACTATGTAGGGTTCCATATGGAAACATCACTTTAATAATCAGAAATTCAACTGAAGGATTCAGGTGAGATGAAGTAAATGCTACAGGTTTTACCTTAATAATTTGCAAAGAAAGTAGACTTGTAAGTAATACTACTAATAGTTGTGTTTGTGAATGTCCAAATGCTACTAAAACAGGTGGTTTTTTCAATTTTAAGTATGTCCACAAAACTTTGTGGCATAATATTATAAATCTACCACCTACTACAGAAGTTTAGAATAGGAACTTTGAGGAGCAGTGAATGTACGTGGTCCATTCTTTATTTTCTGAATGTGTATCTTAATGAATTATTGCTGAACTCATTCAGAAACAAACATTTTTAATGTAAAGTGTTCAAATTTGTAGAGATGGTGAGGGAGTTGTAGAAACCTTGATTTGCATGTCTGGTGACATTTGTGGCCCTGACTGTGCAGCCACGGCACCACCTTAATATCCGTGTTGTTCCAAGCAACAACAACACTCCCATGGCCAAACACATTCCCTAAATCACACTCAAGGATGGAAAAGAACCAGATAATTATGGTATTAAATCAAACTCTCAGAATCATTATGTGCCCTCAGAATTGTCCTTTTCTGTTCATGGCTCACCTGACCTGGAAAGAACATTTTTTCTTACCTGCCTCACAATCTGATTGGGACACTTTATTAGAATCTGCATTGGCCACCAATCATCATCAGCCATACGATCCAAAAACCACTGCAGAAGATACATACTGTGTTAGTTTTGTTCCCAACTTGCTCTAGTCCAATCTTCTGTTTGCATGATATTAAAGTCTGAAGAGAAATCGATGTTACTATTATTAAGGAATAGGTAAGTTCTAATCCAAGGGAAATCTAAATGGCTTCTGTGCACGAAGGAATAAAGAAATAAAGATCAAGAGCAATAAACATCAATATAAATTTCTATGCAGTATCTTCTTAGCCCTGTGTTCTGCATGCCATTAATTATCTGGAAGAACACACTTATCCTGAAAAGTGATGTCAACACAATAAAAATGATGCTTCCAATAATGCATAAGCTGAAGGATCTTGTGGAATTGTGATAGGATTACACAGTAGTTTCAGAATTAGATCCCTTTTACATTTATTTTAACGTGTGGAAAAGCCTTCCTGTCTCCAGAGACCCAAAAGTTATGAAAAACTAAGAGGGAATGACTCATTCAGAGTTACACTCAGCAATAACAGAGCTGAGTCTTCTGACTCACAGGGTTGTGGTTTAGTCACAAGGAGAGACAGTTTAAAATACAGAATTAATGTTCTTTCTTTTGTTTTAATTGCACCTGAGTATTCTTTACTATAGTAAAATATCTTTACTCGAATATCTCAGGACTGCACCACACTGAGGCTACTGCACCACCCAAATGTTGAATGTTACACAACAATTTATCTCTGTAATTTTCAATGGAATATAATACTTATAATAGGATGATAATTTTAATTCCTTTCTACTGAATAAGGTCTAATGCAAGACACGGTATGTGCTGGGCTGCTTGTACATTTAAACTATCACAGCAAGTACCACAAACTTTTCTTCAGAATCTCAGAATTGCTTTCACCAAAAAGAGAATTCTTTGCCTGTCTGTGATTTCATTTAAACATATCTTAATTCCACAAGTCACTATGGAAAAAATCAATCAAATAAAGAAATTGTGACACTGTCTCTTTTATTCCAGTGACAAAATGATTTTGCCCTGTGGTCTCAACAAAGGTTTCTGTAAACAGAAGTTAAGTCATTCCCAAGAATCTGCAGGAATTAGAGAGGATGAATTTCATCTCATAGTGCACAAATACACCACATACAGTAGTTCATAGTCCAAAATATTCCAGGGATACGAACCTCCAGGAAAGTTAAACAATATATAGAAAGTTGGTTTGTACTTTGCTGAGTTCCTAAGTCACTTACTTCACAAGCTGCCTGACTGTTATTAAACTGTTTTGTTAACAGTTCAATCCACTGAAGCATTGTGGGCTGCAAAAAGAAATACAGAGAAAACTATAACTTCAAATAATACATTCCAACTTCATCTTTAAACATTTCTAAATGGTTAGGCAGAACACCAAATCTTAAGAATAGAGTTATAAACAATAAGTGTTTTATAAATTAGTAATGCATTGCACCTACAGAAAAATACATACAATTTTACACATACATTTTATTCCAGTGTGCAGTGCTTATTATAAATGTGCTAAATGACATTAATGACTCTTTAAATATTAATTTGCATTGTCTGTGCTACTTGTGACAGCTCAATAGTCACACTTCTAAAATGAAAAGTACAGAAATACTTTTCACTCTCTATTCATGCAGCTACTTAATAAGAATTTACAAGTAAATAAAATACCTTTTCCTTTGAATGAATAAATGTCTCTAGTACAAAGGAAGTGCTTAACTGGAAAAAAAAATTGCACCATTAATTTAGAATGCAGGAATTAAAAGGCAAACAAGGGAAAGGTTAATAGATAAGATGATACAGTTTGGAAATCCTTACCTTTGCTGTCATCAGAGAAACCGCTTTTGGATCTGGTAGTGTGCTTGGGATGCTACTACACAACTGCCACATAAACCTAGAGTCAGTAATTTGATTTGTTAATTAAAATAAATAATGAAAATCTGCAAGAAGAAAAGAAGCATTAATATTACATTTTTAAAGAAAAACTTACCCAAAATATGTATGCTCAAAAATGTTCTTGTCTTGAAGAAACTGCATGTTATCATGCCATATCCACTGAAGAAAAAATGCTAACATCAGATACAAGAAAGCAGTTTATTTCACTACTTAAGTATGATTTTGAGGCTATTTAAATCCTTGCCATGGCTAAAAAAAAAATTAACTTTTTTTTTGTTTGTGAAAAATTAGTTTTGGAAACATTTTCTTTATTTTAAAAGCTCAGCACAAAGTTGTTTTATTCACCCTATAGTGAATATTAGTTTTGCCTGTCATATGACTGCACAGCAGAGCTTCAAAGCTTCTCCTCTTACTGTGACCTCATTTTTACAACTTTATTCAGACTTTGAGGCTGAAATTTGGAGGACTGGTCCAAGGTGTTGAAAAACAACTGAAGTCAAACCCGAAGCTTGATGAGCTCTGTGCCCTTCCAATAAACTCCTAAAGAGTAAGATTTGACTCTCCCTCATTAACCAGAACAGGATTTCATGTTCCTGTTCCTCTCTCCAAAGTGATTTTTGTGACCAAATCTGTTCATAGTGCTTTTCACATAAAAACATTTTACAAGTTCAACTCTGATAAAATCTATTAATATTTTTAAGACCAAGAAGGATAAAAAGCACCATGTGATTTGCTGGCCAGGGATGAAGAGTCTTTTTAAGTTAAGAACCTGAAATGTGGCAGATGCTAAAGCAATACTTTTGGCCAGGGGGAGCAGGGATACTTTTTATCCAGGTGATAAAAAGGGATATATCCAATATCTAGGATAAAACGACAAAAAACCTAAATGATAATTTCTTTCCTATCCCATGGCATTGTCCTAAAGAAGACAGTGAAAAGACTGTCATCTTAGAGATTTACACTATTTTTGCTTTCCCTTGTTTATTCAGGTTTCTGATGTGTTTGGGTTTTTCAAATTGGGTGTTAAAACAAATCAACTTGTACCTCCAGCAATTCTGATGAAACATCAAATTTGTAGTCTCTGCCATTTTCCTCCTCTGGCTCCATCCGTTTATAAAACAGCATGTAAGCACTGTGTGTCTTGGAGAGAAAAACACCTCTATCATTTTTGCTTCGAGAGATAAATCAGGAGATCAGAAATACAAGCACATGACAAGTGTTTGGAAGAGAAATACCTTTTCAAAGGAGAAGTCCATAAATTTATCAGTAACTGAATCATAAGTTTTTGTCTGTCAGGAAGAAAGTAAAACCATTAATTACAAGGATTTTTTATTTGTGATAAATGTGAATTATTTCATGACATTTGCAGAGAGGCTGCTGACAATTTCTTTCTTTCTCAAAGGAGTCTTGTTTCTTTTTTCCTTCTCCAGTGGCCTATCCTGATTTTCCAAAGCTGCTCTGCAATGCTGTGACCTACATCCCAAGCAATTTCCTGTCTCATTCATCTCCCTGACACCTCTTCTTCTTAGGCACCTAAAGGTATTTTAACCTTTTACCAAACTAAATAACTTTTTGATTTATTGCTGCATATTGCCTTTTTGTCAGACAAGAAGTTTTCTTATGCACAGAAGTGTGTTAGTAAGATACTGTGTTATTCATTATGTGGTTTCTATCATGATATACAGTTATAAATAATGATCAATTCGAGCATAACTTCAGAACATTTGAGTGTTTTACAGTTATTGGTATTAATACTGTGTAAAAATATTCCAACTGATGTGACACAGGGCATAGACAAAGATCCCAAAGCCCTGTTTTTCCACACTAGGCATAAGCTTGAAGTAATTATTCCTTCCATCCATGGTCTGAGCAAAGCAGCCATCCAAGTGAAGGATTCCTAAATTAGCTGCATACTCACTTTTTTATAACTAAATAGTATGATAAAACCCAGGTATAGTAAAGAAATACCTCATTTTGGAGAGATACTTCACTAATTAACTTTGCTTCATTAGTAATACCTATACTACTGTTTATTATATGCACTATTATATGTACTATATGTACTATGTAATATATGTACTATTAGTAATTCTTATGCTACTTATAGTAATACTACTAATATACTAATTAATACTAATATAATAATATTATACTACTGTAATACTTATACTATTACATATACAGTAGTATATATTTTTCCTTTAAAACCCCAGAAAAATACCTGGATTGTAACAGACTGGAACAGATATTTTCAACAATTGAACATGACAAAAATTCAAGTCATAACTTTATAATACATAAAATAACTTACAGTCATTTCTCCACCAAAACACTCTGAAGCAAGCTGGGCAGAATCAAAGGGTTTGACTTCAGCATCATTGAAAAGGTACCTGTGAAACAGGGAGCTGTGAAACAACTGCTGCTCATCCCTGAGGGCAAATAAAGCCTCAGGAGCTCTTCAAGTGATTCCTTGAAGTATTGCCATTAATGCCTAATGGCTTGTTGGAATCACAGCAAATGAAAAACTAAGCCCAAAAGTGATTTCCTTTCAATAAGATGAGAGAAAGTGGTAAAATATTCCTGCTATTCTAGAGAACAGGAATAGAGGAAATCTTGTCTCCTATTCCAGGGCCTCAGCGAGCAACGGAAATCTCACATCCAGAAATTACAAGCAGAGGGTGTTCCCTGGAAGACCCTCCTCCTTTCCATGTCCACATCTCTTCCCTTTCCTGAATTCTACATTCCTAAATGTAGCTGGATCCAAGCAGATTTTATGAAGGACAATCTATGAAATCTTCCTGTTCCTTTGTCCTGGAAGGGATTAAAATCCAGGCCCCTCAGGAAGCAGGCCCTGGTTGTCGATGAGGCCACCCCTGTGTCCAAGGCACTCCACAGTTATCCCACCTCCAGCAAATTAATCTGTATGGTAATAAATTAATACACTTACACCCATCAAACGAGCTTTAGTTGTTTTAAAATGAGAAATCACAAAATGCTGGTTTGCAGAGCTCACCATTTGTTGTTTTTGTAGGCATGGGGATTGACTATATCCCTGATAAAGCTGTAGTAGTGCCCCCCATCTGCTGTTCCTGTGTGAACTGTGACACCAATCAGATCATACTCATAACTTTCAGTTTCTTTCAAATATCCACCATCTTCCTTAAAACCTGAAATAATTCAACACAATATTTAATCAGTTACTTCAGGAACTTCAATATTAGCAACAAACTGCATGTAACTATTTGCAATTCCTCTCGTATTTTAAAAACAAATTCAAATTGAACAGTAAACAAAACCAAAAATAATTGGTCGATTTTTCTTATATGAAATACAATGTGTGACTTTGGGAATATTGATTTGATCTCCTTAAAAAGAAAATCACTGTTTGCTTCTGTTCCACAGAAAGTGATACAGAGATAAGAGACAAAGCTCATTGAATCCATACCTTCCTTCCTGTCATTTTTTCCCATGAGGAAATCTTCAGTGTAAGGAGTCATATCCAAACGTAAAGGGAATGAAAAGTGTGTGTTGACTTTCTCCTTCATCATGGTCACCATATTAAATGTATATCTCATGGTGTTGAAGCTTAAGATACGAGGTAGTTTCTTAAAACATGCCCTGAAGGATCAGAAATAATCAGGATTTACAAAAGCTTAGCAGGGTGAATTGGATTTTCACAGAGATTTTAAACATTTATTTCAACTATAATATTGGAGATCTGCTGCTAAATAAATAAATAAAAAGGTGTCACATAAATCTAAAATTCAGCTCTCACAATGCCCCAGAGCAGGGCAGACTAACTGGCAGCAGAAAGGTCAAATTTAGCTCATTGAAAAATTCAGTTTAGGCTCTCACTGTACTTTTCTGGAAGAGATGTCAAATTTACTTGTATGGCACGAACAACAATTTTCTAAAATGAGTCATGAATGAATTAAACAATGAAATCCCCTCACTGCAGGGAGGTACTGTCTTCTAAAATAAAAGTTTCAAAGCAGAACATGTCTTGTATTAAATCTCATAAGCTTTACAATAATGATTTTCAACTTACTCTTTCACCCATGTAATTTAACAAAAACCTATGAGCTTTTCCAACTCTAAAGAAGAAATCTGTTCGTTTACTAAGACAACATAAAATTTTAATTTACTTTCTCTTTATCAGCAGACATAGAAACATTTTTAAAGCTAATTTTAATTAAGCAACTTGAGGTGATGTATAAACCCCAAGCAATCATCCTGCATAATGAGCAACCCAAGTACTGAACAACCTCTGAAAGAACTTGATATTTTAAAAACAGAAGAACTAATGTTTCAAAAAGGTAGTAATTTCTACTTTCTTTTTTTTTAATTAAAAAAGGTCATGAACATTTTCCTGCCTAGGTGTAATCTTTTGCTAAGATACTTTAGATTCTTTCTTTTGGAATTTGATCTCCTGGTTCTGTTCTGATTTGCACAGGGATCACATCCCTATAGACTACACAGTAGAAAATGAAACAGCAGCCCAGTTTTACCTTAAGGATTACTCTTATTCCAACAGTAATTTCAGTAATTCACTAAGAGGATCCCTTAGGAATGTTTATTTATTTTTAATCATACCTTTTTTCAGCCCTCACTTTCTTGCCACAGTGAGAACACGTGTACATGTTGTCACCTTCCAAAGTATCCTTAATAGTTACTTCATCAAGAGATTCCTACATATAATAAAAAAAAAAAAAGGAGTTTACATTCATTTTGGATCTTTATATCTCTGGCCTGCTTTCCAAGCCCTTCCCTTTCAATCTCAAAGTAAGTTTAATTAACATTTCCATTTGATCAAAGGCACCAAAAGGTTTGCAAGAAAGAGCACACACCTGAACTGAGAGAAGAGTCTGACAGGAAAACCACTTCCTAACCCACACACAAAATTAAGGAACCAATTCAGACAAATGGTATTCAGTATTCCAAGCTGTCTCAAAGAGTTCAAGCCCTTTAAATTCAAATTCCAAGCGTGGGGATTAATAGTTGTTTAAAAAGCTTGAAAATGTAGAATTATGCTGGTGTAAGCTTTAAATTTACTTAATAAGCAATTGTACTGGTTGAATCTTTTGACATTTATAGTTCTCATATAAAAATGGCCACATTTTAAAACACAGAAATAAGTAGTTTAAAGCACAGAAATAAGTAGTGATTATTGACTGTAACACAATCTTTAGTCAATGCCAAATGGGCCCAGCTGAGAGCACGTTGCATTGAAATCAAATTACCTCATAACATCAACCTAGAAACAAGTCAAAATTGGACACATCTCAGCCTGGCATTACTCACATAAATATTCTTCATATCTGCCACCTGGCACCTGACAGTGTAGAACTCCTCAGCTGTCTGACTGACATGCTCACAGTCCTAAATCACAGCAGTGGAAGAGAAAAGCAATGAAATAACTGTTTGGACAAGTTAAGAAAAAATAGTCTTTAAAAGCTAAGGCCAGAGAAGGAACACTTACCAAAGAAACAACATTGTTTGTGATAACACCTCCAAACAAACTTTTCACTGTATTTTTCTGTGAATGAATTAATAAATTCTGTCAAGGAATTTTGAGCAAATCTGTAAGTTTTCAAGCTCCCTTTTGCTCCCTCTTAATAACTCACCAGTTCTGGAGACATTTCTTCTATTTTTGTGATCAGGTCAGTGAAGAATTCAGTCATATCCTTCTGTTCCCCAGTGTTCAGGGGCTGCTTATCCATGGTATAGGTTTTACAGAAAGGCCTTGGGTTGTATGCCTTACATTCACTTTCCTTGAGGTAAAAGATATCAAGCAAAACCAAATCAACACAAATCCTTTTTATTTAAAGTCACACAGACATATCTGTTTAAAAAAGAACATATTTTACACACAATATCTCCACATGCTTATTAACACAGTTGTTTAAGTGCTAAATGCTCCTATGAAATGCAAACCAATTTTTTAAATAATTGATGATCATTACTATTATATTATTAAAATATCATTGGGAGAAAAGTATTTAAATAACACTTAATAAATATTAAAATGAATCACTAAAATAAAACTCCTTGGCTGAAGATGTGACACATCCAGTTGCTGCAGACCTCTTCAGATACAAAACAGGAGGAATATCAGCTTGTATTTCTGTATTTCTGGACACTGCTGACTTAAATCTTACCAAGGGTTCAATCCTCATTCAGACTCCTCTCTGTTATCAGCTAGTTCCCAACTGGATGTGTTTAGCCAGAGAAAAGAATTTGCAGCACAAAGCAATTCTTTAGAATCCCTTTTCCACTGCCTTGCACACTGGGAATGCACAACAATTTACAGCACAAGGAACTTTGTGGCAAGCAATATATACAGACTTTTAAGGATGTGTAGCAAGACAGTACTTCTTTCTTCAAGATGTAAAGAATAGTAAATCTCTGGATGATTTATGTTTCTATATTATTTTCTGCTTATGTAAATACCTGGATTTAATTTTTTTCTATGATTCATGGCAGGCATTACATGTCAAAATTCCTTTCCCCTACTTGTCTTCAAAGTGGTTATGAATTTCTTACACAAAAGCCACTGTCAAGACACTCAGCTCTCCTCAGTTGTCTTTTTTCATTATTTCAGACTTGTTTCACTATTTTTCCAGCAGTGAACACCTGTGAACTGCCTTTATTATGTTTGATTCTGGAATCCCAAATTTTAGCTGCTTTTTAATGCTTCATTTCAACAGAATAATCTTTCAAATACCCTCTTTCATACCTACCATTAAGTATGTAAACATTTTCTGCAGTTCTAGGAGAGTGGTCTTGTGTTTCATATCTTCTGAATACTGAAAGAAATGAATAAAAGAAGACTTTATCTTTTGCTTATAACTTTCCAAAACCAGACATTAAAAAGATGTAACAACCAAATAAAAAACCCAACCACTTTATTATGGGCAATTACGAAAAATTATTGTGTACAAGAACACACAGTACTATTTTAAACTTATATTTTTTAGACTTATTTTTAAGTCTAAAATGAAAACCTAATATTTCTCACATTATATATGTGAGGGACCAAAATGAAGCTTTCTCTTTACAAGAAATAACGAAGTAATAATATTGCATTACTAGAAGTTAATC
Organism: Neopelma chrysocephalum; assembly: GCF_003984885.1. Lineage (NCBI taxonomy): Eukaryota > Metazoa > Chordata > Aves > Passeriformes > Pipridae > Neopelma > Neopelma chrysocephalum. The sequence goes on along the minus strand of NW_020897753.1, from coordinate 4,357,552 downwards.
AATGTATAGTAATTTACAGGACCCGCTGTACTTCTGGTGGCACAAGATATGTATTTTGGGACTTTATAAATGTTCAAGAAGAATGACATTTGTTCTAAGAAAATGACAAATTGGAAGTTGAGAAACAACAGCCAATTCACACAAACCCAAACTCAAATCAATCTAGATGAGAGCAACAGAAAAATGAGTTTGAAGACATGTTTTATTTCAATGCCACCTTAAGAAAATACCATTTTACAACCATACTCAAGAGAAAATCTCTTCACTTTAGACACCATCCATCCACCCAAGCAACACAGGAGCCCCACAGGTACCTTTGCAGTGAAAATTGCTTGTCTGGCCTCTGGAATCATGTAGAGCTGCTGGATGGTGGAAGCCAAGTAACAGGTTGCTCCAAGATTAGTTAAACCCACAAACCGACACTCGGCACGAACGTCATCGTGTGGCCAATAATCCCATTTGTAGGGGGCATGGGAAGCTGGAACAACACAAGCAGGAAAACAAAAATCAATTCAAAGTGCAATTTGCGCAAATATAAATGCAATTTTATTAAAGCTTTACGTTCACACTAATAAAAATGTCTGGTTCTGCACTGTACATTTACAGGCACGAGCCAGACTGTGCCTGATCTTTAGGAAAATACGCTGTAGGAGCTTCAGGAAAATCACTTTGTGCTGCAAGGATCTGCTGTGTTTTCCAAAGCACATCAAGAAGTGAATCAGATTGAAAAGGACATTTGCTTTTCCTGTAAGTGTTCTATTCCTCTGTATTTCCTATCAGGCACAGCAATGCATTCCTTACACGGGAAGGCACCAGACAAGCTCGGCAAGTCTGACAGACTCTGTTAATAAGCCAAGAAATCAGAAAATGGGAATGTTCTCCTCATCTGCCAGTCAAGAAGATGGGAACCAGACTAGACAAACCATTTGTAAGTGATTAGTGCTGCTCCCAGACACTGTCAGGCTTCTCCTTCCAGCATCCCACACAGGAGAATGGAGGGGGGAATTAATTGTTTGAGCTGCAGAGGCAACTCATGACACAAGCACTAAATGAGAGGAACCAATCCAGTGTCCAAAGGAATTCACTGGAGTTTATCTTCCTTAGTATGCCAGAAGTTGGACACAAAAGCTTGCAATGGTCTAGCTTTGCTATTCATCCCCAAAGATACCATTCTCCATAAACAGTGTGTCCCACAAATAATTCAGTATCTCTACTGAAGTGCACATTCAGATAGAGAAAAAAAAATTTCCAAAAAAGCAGACTGGATTTACGGTATAATCCATAAAAGCTGTGTGGGTTCAAGATTGAAATTTTAAATCCTTAATTATTCTGTCACAGATTGAAGGTTCCTTAAGGATTCTTCTCTATTCATACCACCAGAGAGAAATTCAGGAAACTCTTCGGCATCCTCTGAGCAGATCCTCACATCTGCAGAGACCAGACCCACAAGATGTTCTGTTGCACAACAAATAATAGTTGTGCTCCTCATTTTGGCATTGGCATCAAAGCGACCATTAGCCCTGAAGCTTCAAGGAGGGAAGGAAAGAGTTTTAAATTCCCCTGTTTCAACAAATCTCAGCAGCGTGACCTCGGGTTACCTGCTTCCACAGGCTGGTTGGAACAAAGCTCCCCTCCGTGTTTAACCTCCTGAAGAAGGTCATTAGCAAGGCAGAATAACACAAGATTCCCTCCCTGAACTGCAATCCCTAAATTACAGCATTCTAATTCACCCTTTCTGATGTGAGGGCTCAGCCTCCATCACTCTGCATAGAGCTCATCAAGCTCTAAGTGTAGAGAAATCACTGGAGTTCTTTGTGCTCCGTGAGAACAGCTGGGAGCATCTTCCACCTCCTTCAATCCAGCAAACAGCATCCAGAAATCTGACATGGAATCTCTCAGGAAGATCCTGTTTTCTCCACCCTGGCATTTTTTAAAGTGACTGTCTTCATTTGCATAGTAGAAGTTTTCCTCCTTCCATATGGATCTTAACTAGAAAGGTAAATTTGAGGCTCATTTCTGTCTATCTTCTTTATTCCTCGCTGTTGTTATAGAAACCAGCCTTTTCTCAGGAAGAGATGGGGAAACTTGAAACCAAACTTGCAATATTCATGTTCTATTTTAAGCTGATTCTTTCCTCTTCGAATGACTGTGATTTTTCTCTATATTCCACCTTGTGATGATGCTTTTGCTCCAACCATAACACCACACAGGATCTTAAGTTTCCCGGGAAGCAAAGCAGCTGCTTCTTGTTTCCCTCCTTTGACCTGAATGGTGAAAGTGAAACTCCAAAACACTGCAAGAAATTTTATGAACAACTGAGGGGACTTAATCCAATCCTCAGTAATATCAGAGCCTGCATGAACTCCCAGTTAATAAAACATGTTAAAACCAAAGACAGGATGGAAATTTATAATATTTTCTTTAATGTTTCTCCTAAGGAGAATGGAGACACAGGCCTAAGACTAAGATTTTTAAAGACTAGGATTAGAGAGATAAGCAAAGTGGAAAAATCCAGTTTTAAGACTCTTTGGATCACACCAATGGAATAACAAGCCTTGACAGAAATGAGGTATCACAAGTGCTGTGTTGGTTCCTCGTCACAAAGAGAGAAGAGCTCTCTGCCAGTTGTAATAAAATTAACATCCCTGCAATGAGATATTCTGGATATGGAGCAGGAGCACAGAGCAGATGGTTCTGGAGAACTCAGGAAGGAGCAAACAATCTAGAGAAGAGATTAGGAAGAAGGTAACAACTGTGGTAAATGTTAAAGAAAACTTCAACACTGAGGAATTAGTGGGATTTGGAGGAAAATACTAATTGTGAAAAATGAATGACTGCACTGGAGAGATACAACAACCTCAGATAATGTGCACACAGCAAACAGAAATATCCAGTATTTTCATTAAATATATTCTTCATAATATTTCCTCATCTGCCAGTCAAGAAGATGGGAACCAGACTAGACAAACCATTTGTAAGTGATTAGTGCTGCTCACTAAGTGTCCTGTGACACTTTGGAAGGTCCCAGGCATTGAGAACAGAATATAAAACATTATTAAGATCAAATTTACCTTTTGCTTCCCATATTGTAAGGCACTAAATCAATTCCACAGATACATTACAAATCCTCAGGTTACAAGAATTTAACCTGGGCACATGAAAGGAAACGTGCAAGCTAAAAACTCACAATGAGAATTTGCAAATCAAAGATAAAATATTAAATAACTTCAGATTTTGGTCATTTCTGTGTTATACATGGAATTGTGGTTCCAAAGATACAAGAAGCATGGAAGCCAAGAGGCAGAACAAAACTGTATTAGTTCTGTGTGCTGGGTAAAGGCAATGATATCAGAGACTCTGAAAACATGACAGTGCTGCTCAGAGCTAAAACATCTACCTCAGTGTTGTTTATATACTTTTAGGTATAAATATACCATGTTTCCTCAGGTTAGAAAGGGAAAACAGAAACTAAAATCCAGCACAAGCTGAAGAAATAAGTAAAATCCAGTCTAACAGTGCTGTCCTTGTGTTGGTGTCATTTAACAGGCCCACATACCTTAAATAACCCACAGTTAAGAACAGAACTGATAATTATACACAGGATTAAATCCACTGCTTGTCTAGGTGAGCATAAGATGCCAAGACCTGCTCTGTGCCACTGCCCTGAGCGACAGGGGACATGAAGTGCAGTTCCAGGAGCAGTGGCCACACAACCCTGCTCAGCTGGAGGGACTGAAGGTCCTTACACTGCATGTGCTGGGCCATGACCCAGTTGTGGAGCAGCCTGTAGTTCTCCACGGAGCCCTTCACCATTTCCACCAGCAGGTCATAGGCAGCAGCCCTGGAGGAGTGGGATTTGCACTTGGGCTGCTGCCTGTCCTTCAGGCTGGGCAGCAGGAACAGCAGATTGAAGATGTCCCTCAGGAACTCCTGTGAAACAGGGAAATGGGCACATTTAGCAGCTTTGAAGGTGTTCTTAAAAGATAAATCATGTATTTACAAGCTTCTAGTCTGAAGACCTTCTAGACCTCTATCATACAGAACTTTTCAACCTGAATACAAGTTCTGAATTACCAATTTCAACAACTTATTCCACATAAACTGCACTGTAGCCATATTATAGCCTAAAGAGAAACATGTCCATTGAAAAAGAATGACAAGTTATGCTTGATTGAATAAACTTAATTTGATAATTTAATTTGACATACCAGACATATGTATTTTTAGCAACTTTAAGACTAGTCTTAAAGCACATAACCTTAAACACTACTTGGAGTTGGAGTTTCATGGATCACTAATTAATCTAACAACACATACCATGTGTACTTCTGGTATATTTTGTACTGTTTCATGTCTGGAAGATTAACTGACATATAAAATGTACAAAGCATGGCTGTACCAAGTCAAGTTGCCTTTGGACAATAAATACATATTACTGTTATTTATCTTTACCATCCCAGATAATACACCAAAAAAATGAGATGGATTTGTCTAAACATCAGCACCTTCTTTCTAGGTAGATAATTAAAATAAAGACAAAAGTAAAATATCAAAAGGATAACAAAAAAAAGGGCCAGAAATCTTCCCCCATTTGTAGAACACAGGCTATAAATCCAGCTATTACATCTCATTCTACAATTTCTACACCGATATGAAAAAAAAAATGTTCGTCCTGAATTTCCCCATTCAGGTATATTCAGTTAAAACCCCCTTTTAATGCTGTAAAATCTAAATTATAAATATATTATAAATAACTAAATTATAAATATTGCAAGAAATGGCCCTCTGCAGAGTACACAACAAAATCTTGTAAAACTCCTTGTTCCAGTGTGCTGGGAAACCCCTACAACCTCAATGCAGTGCAGAGTAAGATGGGCAGCGATTATGTATAAAACACAAACTGTCACCTGTAAAGTTGGAAAATATTTGCCCCAACAACAATTTTGTTTACTTAGTCAGAGAAGGAATCTGTAGTGAAGAAAAGGCCCAGCAAAGCATGGATTTGCCAGTGGATCTTCCTGGATAGTTTTCCACCAGCCTTTGCTCAGAGGGAAGCATCTGGTTTCACAGTCCTGTTCCACTGCACTGGACACAACACAAAACTCTTCCCTAATGCACTTTATACTGTGTGTTCTTAACTGTACATAGAATTCTTCTTATACTTTCTATATATCCAAGCTACATTAATCTGGCTTTTCCATATTTCTACTATTTTAATTTCTCCATCCTCCTCCACACTGCACTCTGTGAATTGAATTCTTACTCTAATTTAATCTGCCAGATCTCCACACTTAAAATATACTTATTCCAGGAGAATTATAGCAGCAGCCTTTTAAAATGCTGTCAGTGATGCCACTTCATGCCAGGTAGTGCCCAATGTGGACACTATTAAAACTTTTGGATAATCAAATTACCTCAGGGCCATTTAACAGAGTAAACAGAGAGGATACAAACACCATAACTGGACACAGGACCCTACTTTTGTGCTGAAATCTCACTGAAGACCCAATAATAAGCTCAGTATGCTCTACAGAAAAAAAATCAGTTTAAATCAGCTTTTACCCCACAGAATTTTATTTTTTTCCTTTAGACAAACAGAATTTTTTTCCTTTACCAAAGCAGAATTTGTCAGCAACCTCCCCTCCCACTCTCCCATGTTAGACGAAGAACATACTAGAAACACGATACACTTTCAGATATTGAGCTCTGTTGTAAAAAAGGTAAAATGAAGAGTGTGTAGCAACAAAAGATGACATCATTTTGATCTCTTAGTGGCCTTTTCTTACCTGGCCTTCCCGAGAAAATTTAAAGGGTGGTTTGTGCTTAATGACACTCGTTGCAAGACGGAGCAGCCCCGTGAGCCCATCATCTTCTATGTTCCCATCCTGATGGTCAAGGATTTCTCTGCTACACAGGCACACAGAGAGAGAAGAACTGTCACAATTCTGCCCCACTAACAATAAATATAATGCAAATTCCATGTGAAATCACTGGAGCAAAGCTCACCTCCGAATGCAGTCAGCAAGGTGTCTCGCTAGTGCATCTAAATCAAGTAGTGTTGTCTGATTAAAAAGAAAGAAAACGGAATATAAATGGAGAATAATCATATACCCCATCAATTACAATGTAGAAGCCTAGCCTGAAACTGTGGTTATGCTTTTGGATGAAATTTTGTTACTGAACACAGCAAAACAGGGACAATTAAAACTCGTTTTCAAACATGCTCTGATTTCTAACCTGTGCTAAGTGACTGTTAACTGTATTTTTTAGCTCTTTCAGCTTGATTAGCTCCTCCTTTTTAGCACTGGAATTATCAACAGTGAATCTCATAGATAATTAGAGTATTGTCATGTGTGTGACCTTCACATAAGTTCTTTGTGCATTATAACCATTCCCCCTTCTTGACTCTACAAGTTCATTATCTGAAGCTTCCAAGAGCTCCTAAACACACATGAGTGTAGGGAAAGCTGGGAGATGGGAAAGATCCAAGACCTGTTCACAGTAGTTCATTGTATTTAAAGTAAAAATGTCTCACACTGAAGCAAAAGTGGCCTGAAACCCCAAATTTAAAGAAGCAATTTAAACACAAAGCAAACCTACCTGACTTGCATCTTTGACATGGATGTTATCAATCAGTTTGCACAGCAGCCAAAAATATTCCTTACAGCCTGGTCTCAGCACTGTTTCTTCCTCATAATCCTCTATCTGTGAAAAGAAATTGCTTTTGTTCTGAAGCACATCACACCAAATAACTGGATTACAAAACCACACTGAACACAGGAACTGCTACAAGAATATTACTTTCTTCAAGCCTCTATTTAAGGTAAGAACAACGTATTTTACAATAGTAACAGTGTGTGCTCTGTTTTTCTTTTGCAATACTTATTAATTTTCTTGAAATTCTCTTGAAGTTTTCTTGAAATTTGTTAAAAATTTGTAGAATACTGTTGACCTCACCCTACCCACTGCAAACTGCAAAAATATTCAGTGTTAGACTGGACAAAACACGAGAAACTCTGGCTGATTTCAACATTAAGTGCAACTCTAATTTTAATCCCTTTTGAAAATGAGAAGAATACTGTGAAATTGTAATTTCTTAAATTCTTACCCTAATTGGTTTCAGAGCTTGAGCATCAGGGAGAAATTTTAACAGTGTTGATGCAGCCAGGAGGAGAAAGGACCTGTTGATGGAGTCTCCCCCATCCAGCCCAGACAGAGACAACTTGTACAACCCATTGCAGGACTCGTGGCGAACTGCAGTCTGGGGGAAAAAGAACAAAATGAAAGGATTACACACATTATTTGGGGTATTTCTCCTTTTATTGGCTTTTCTTTCATAGGTACACAAGTTCTTCTCATCATATCTATCAGGTTATCGAAGCAGAACACGCCTTTCTAAAAAGAGGTGTTACAAATAATGTACATTTAAGTTACTTACAGAAAAATGCAAAAGATACAATCCTCATTTATAAAGATGATTTGTCTTGCCCTGTGTCTATAATGTATTTTAAATGTGTTTTAAATATATTTTAAAGATTGCAGTCAGTCACTAAAATAGAAAATACTACACCTGGGCAAATAAAGAGCATGTGGAATTAGACTTACTCATTCCTAACTATATGGTTCATTTGTTTAATTTCATTAGAAGAATTATTTTATTAAGAAAAATATACACAGCCTAACTCTAATCCAGCTTTGGAAGTTTGCACTCTTTCATTTCCAGGGATTTTAAATGGAGTCAGCACGGAAGCTTTTGCTGTGCTTGAGTAATAAAGCAATAATAAATAATAAAGCAAAAGATAAGAATTATCAAATTGTCACATCGTGTGGTAATTCATTTTGCACCATTAAGCAGTCATTAATAAACACATCCATTTTATAGTGTGAATATCTTGATGCATTTTCCAAGCTTTGATTACATGAGAAAAAAATTACTTAAAGCCAGGCAAAGATTTGTTTATGACAAAGATTTTTGTGCCAGTTCTTGTTCACCTCATTTTGTGATTCTAAGTACAGCAAAATAAGTAATATTAAAAATATATTAATAATGTAAAAAATATAATGGGGGAGTTACATTTACAGTAATCAATGTTAGGTGGTATCACCCAGAAATTTCAACAAATTACAACAAAAAATTACCTTCCAACAGAAGCCAAGAACAAAGATGAGAGGTTATAAACTGGTTTGCAACCAACCACAGATGCAGTCCTGTTAAGGATCAGTTTTAAGGTGACACAAGTAACTGAGTCCCATCCTGCCTATTTTAGCAGGGAACTACAAGTCCTGAATGTAATGGCAGCTTGAACCCACAGTTAATTGCACTAATTAGCAATGCCAGGGCCTCTCCTTTGCCCTACCTCTGGAATGAGAAGGGTGAGCTTCTTGAGCCAGTCCTGCAAGTGGTCACTGTCAGCCAGACTGGATTTCACCAGGGAACAGCAGTGGGCCCAGCTCACCAGGAGCCACATGGAATAATGAGTGACTGGAAGAAAAAGGAGATAAATGCCACTGTTAACAACAGAAAAGTGAAGAGTTGCATCGTTCCAGCACACAGGACATTTATTTCATACTAAGGGGCAAGACTAAAAATCCTTTTTGGCACGTAAGGTATGGCCTAAATGCAGATTTTTACCAATATGCTTATTAAATACTGACCACTGCACTGCTGATGACCATTAAATTAGATTAAATATTATCAATTCAGGGCACAATCCTTTCCTGCACCTCTGCTTCTTAACCAGTGAAATCAGGCAGTGAGCTGATGCTTTGCTCATGACTTGCATCATGTCTTAACATGAACATTTCCTGGATTATCACACTTTTATAGCACTCTAATGGTAGGAATAAAGCAAAACCATAGCTTGTTCTCATCAGTAGGTTTTCCCTACTATTAGTTCACGACACGTTTTGCAGCACTAACCTTCATGCCTTGATCTGTGATCAGACTGAGCTTTCAACACCCTGAACGGGAAGAAGATAAAACCATTTGAACTTTATCACAGAACAGAACAGATCAGCACTTAAAAATACAAGTACCCACAAATAACAACACAGTCACTCCTAGGTAACCACGAGGAAAACTACACTTTCAATCTTAAAAGGAAAACTGAACTGTCAATCTTAAAAGGATTCATTTCTTGTAGTATTCAAACCTAGCAACAATAATAGAACTACAAAAATCTTCAAGTCACCCCCTTAAAGATTTACTGGCTACAAGATTAACAGGCAAGAAAAAATACCCACAACCCCTTTATTTTATCCAAAAAAGAGAGCTAAGAACTGACTCAAATAGAAGAAACCTAGTACTCTTCATAAAGAAACCACACTTTGAACAAACAGCTGTAAACCTTAAATATTTCTATTTACTTACATTTTTATTAATTGCAATAAAAGCTTATACACTTAAAATTACTCCTGCAAATTACTCAGCTACAGGTCAAAGTCAGGCACACTTGCAGACTTGACTGGAAATGCTCTGAATGTCCTTATTGATCTTATAAAAATATGGTATAACACATTATCCATGACTTGGATTAAAGTAATTCTAGAACAGCAATGCAGCAGAACCCTGAGCTCCCCAGATCAGTCTGACTGTCACCACCCAGTCTTACACAGAATTGCTTTTCTCAGGACAAAAAGGCAGCAGGACCAAAACCTCTGACAGGTCAAATTTTGCCTTCAGTCCCTGCCCACTCACTAAAACAATAATTCCAGCAGGAACGGCAAAAATAAGTCGAAACCAGCCGACGACTGAGCAGCATAAAACTGAATTTATTTTAATTTCTCCTTTCCACCGCCTTGCAATTGAGAATGCTGATTGCTCTGGAGAGAAGAAAATCAATCATTTTGGCAGGAGAATTTCTGAGAGCACGTCACAGATAGTTCATTGCTCCATTCCTTATGCCCTGAGCGTGGAATTCTCCCACTCCTATAACAAGGGTGGGACAAGCACAGGAGGTGACTAAGAAAAGCAAGTCTACTCCTAGAGGCTTTAAATTTCTGATCAATTCATGGGGAATACAAGTGAAAGAGCTCTTTTTATCTAAAGCAGGGCTGACAATGTGCACACTTGATTAGCTTTAGTACAAAAATAAGAAGATATTGTACCTAGGTGCCAAGTTGTCATATGTATAAGCAACTGACATCAGTCGCTGAATCAAACTGGTTCCCTGGACAAGTACAAGAAACACCTTTAAAAATTGAAGTCAAAAGAAAAAAAAAAAACAAAAAAACAAGTTAATATAACAACAAGCTTTTTTTTTAATCTGTTTTTTATTTTTTTTTTTTTTCAATTATACGCAGCGTGTGAATCTAAAAAACAAACCCACCTGTGTAGAGGGAGGAAGAGCCAAAGAGAAATCACAGCATCTCCACAGTTAATTTACTGGTTTTATTAAAGCACATCTAAAATCCTGTGTTGCATTGACTAGGTCTAGATGCTAAAATTTCATGCTGTTCCTCTAAGAAAGACAATTCAACTGAACAGAAAAATCAACCATTTATTCAATCCTTTTAGTAAAAACACTGGATTTTTTTTTCTTAAAGCATAAACTACTCACTTTCTTGTAAAAATCTTAGGCTTGAGATGAGGTTGGACACATAAATTTTGCCCATCTCTGTGATCAACACATTTTATTGACTCCACATTCACTTACATTATTCATCTTTAGAGAACCTGACAGGTTACCCAGAATTTTAAAATCCAAGCCTGAAGAAAATCTTAAAACACTTAAATATCAACCCCACTGTTATCAGAAATATGAATCAATCGACAATTAAAAATTTAGAACCAGCTACAGAAACCAACAGTACCAATGCTAAAAAAATTAATCCATTTGATAATTTCCCTGTGTGATTGTAGCTTTGGTGATGGAGGGATTTGTTTGGTCAAAAATGGCTAATACTTATAGAACAGTTAAGGTCTTTCCATGTGGAACAATGACAAATGGGAAGTTTGGCTCCAGCTCCCAGTTCACATCTACACTTCCTGGAATCACAGCTGCTCCTGTGCCCAAGAAAATCCATTTACAGGGAATGTATATCTCTGATGCCAAAATATTACATATGCTTGGGCTGCTTTAGGAAATCAGCATGCAGGAATCTGGCAGGAAGGTTTACAGGTCACCACATACTCACTCAGATATCCCTGGTAAAGTAAGTTATTTTAGGGTTTCCTAAAGGAATCTAAACTGGATTTAGTGAGGATGGGGACAGCCTATGTTATAACAGGTTATCATAAAAGAGGACTAATGAATTTAGAAAACAAAACCTAAAAAATAGGGACAAAACCCTGGAATTTTGAGTTCCCAATTCACATGCTCACCAATGACCAAAAACCCTTTTGGTTGCCCAGGTTTGAGGCAATTAAAGCACTTTTTAGAGGAGAACAAGCAGGATATCAATTAATATTAGTCACTTTTCCACTACATTATTTCATTTATCCACACAGCAAAGGACTTTTGCTGAAGCTCCCGAGGTCTGTGCCTCTCTCACCTCTGTCAGCCGAGGGATGTGAAGACCCTTCACGTGGTCACTCGTGGTCTTCCTGGACTTGCCCGGCCACGTTCTCTTCCTGTGACTCTCTGCCACCCCAGACCAGGCAAACACATCATGGTAAGCCAAGTCCAGGTCTGAAGGATCCACTGCAAACTGGCAGATGAGCTTCAGCAAGCAGGCAAGGCAGTCCAGCTGCCACTGGGAAGGAGAAGAAAAAGGAATTTTCGTTTTTAAGGGATTTATTTGGGAAATAATTCGGTGCCTGCTGAAACGCTTGGAAAAAAAGCTTAAGCAAGGTATAAACTTGAATTTAGCTTAAACTAATAACAGAATAATAATGAAAAGGATATATAATGATTAATAATCATGTTCATTATTGAAAAGTGTCTTTATCACACCACAGCCACAATGCTAAATGTCTGCAAGGGAAAATGGTATTTCTTGACCTCTCCAGAAGGAAAGATAATGAACAGATCACAGCTTTTAACACAGACTACAGTAAACAAGTTTCCAAATAACAATCTTCCCTAACATAAGTAGAATAAAAAGGCAAAAATACTCTGCTCTTGTTTGGCTACTTCTGACTTCTTTAACAGTATTATCAATGCAGTTGTAACCACTGTAAGGCAGAACTCAGTTTTTTTTTTCTAGATTCCATGATCTACAATTTTATGTTCTACAATTTTAAGAAGGGAGATAAACACCAATCCCAAGAAACCAAAACAAAACACATAGAAAAACACAGAGGGTGCTTTTAAAATGTAAAAAACCCAGAAGCATAATTTATTTTTTTAAAGTAAACTCTTCCAGGAAAATAAAATATTCAAGAAAACGATGCTATAGCAGAGACTCCGGTGGTTCAATTACAGAATTATCTATTTCATTTACAACAGAGAAGTAACTGTAACAAAGGCTCAAAGTAATAAAAGTCTTTACAAATGGCAATTATGTTATTCTGGAGGAAAAGGGGGAATGAGCACCTACCACAGTCCATGATTCCTGTTCTTTAGGCTCTAAGATTCCAGAATTGAAAATTTCCAGTAACTGTTGGAGCCCTCCAGCAGCAACAAACTGCAAGGATATTATGGAACCAAAGTGAGAAAAAGCAGATACAAAAATATCACTAAGTTCATTTATATACCCATCTAAGCTTTACAGATTAATAAATAAATGATAAACTATTCAGCTGGGTATTTTATGAAAACAATTAAATGGTTGTACATGACTATGACAAATTTACAGGCCTGATAACACAGAAAAACTTTGAAATGTTACCCCTAAATTTGAGATCCAAAACTCTAAGATAGATAATGTTTGAAATGGGTTTTCATCTTATGTTTTTCTTGAGAAACTGACTTAGGTATCACAGAATAACACAGAAGAATCAAACCTTGCAGCTCCACGTGTTTTTACTATTTTCTATTTGATCTTCACTTGAATCATCTGAGTCTGGGTAAAGATCACTGTAACTTCCCTAAAGACAAAGAAGAACAATTAAATGTAAAACCAGAACTAAAATGCTATAAAATAACTCATCAATAGATACTTTGGTTCAGAGAAACACAAATATTCTGTGCAAGAAACTCACCGTAGATTCACGTCTTATCCTCCTGTTGGGCTTTCCCAAAGCTTCAATGATTTCCAGGGCATACAGAAGTTTATGGGCACTTTTTATCCTCAAAAGATCCTTCCAGCTAAAGCCATCATTACCCTTAAAAGATAAAAAATAAAAAGAGAGAAAACAATTAAAACAATTATATGTAATGCTCATCTATCTAAAAAAATGCAGGCAGAGGGTTTTTCACGTGATTTCAAAGTAGAGAAAGGCAAATGTTATAGTCTTAAAGTATAACTTCCACCCAAATTTTGATGTTTTTGTGCATGGAGAGTTGTAGTATCTAAAATCTGCTAGTATGTGATTTCAACCACTTTTAAAGAGGCCAAATTATCATCTACAGGACAAGAAAGCAGAGAGGCTTCCAACCAAACCAAGCTGGGAATTTAGAGAAGAGAGTACAAAAGTAACACTACCACAACAGTTGATGTTAAAGCAAAGTTGCAGATCAAGAAACTGCTTTTTTGAGTCAAGCCAAAAAACAAACCATAAAAACAAACTTTGGGAGCTAAGGTGACATCTCTGGTTAGCTTAATTTTATAAGAATTATTAGGTTTGTTTACTAGGTTTACTTGTGTCCTGGCACACTTAACATATTTACTATTTAACATTCCTATTTGGGGCAAATTCAGCTAAAACATCCATGGATAACAAAGATAAACATGTCAAATTTTGTTCACCTGCTCATCTGAAATGTTCTGGAATGCCTGCAACATATTAGGGCACGTTGGTAGGAGCATTAACAGTTCCCAGACACGCCTGGATAAGTTTTCAGCGTGGAGATGGAGCTCTTCACACCTTGCACTCTGACAAACCACACAACAACCATTGGCATGGTGAACTTCTTTGAGAAAATAACATTTCAAAGTCCAAAAATGTATTTATTCTCAATTAAGAAGCTGTTTCCTATCTAAGTCCATAACTAGAACATGATAGTCCAAGACTCACTGAACCTGTAAGAAACTAAGTCACCTATTTTGAAATATTTGAGTGCAAATAAAACTTAAAAATAAACTACTGGTTCAAATATACTAGATAGTATTTAATTTCCCACAAGCTAATGATGGTACATAAGACAAAGTCTGAGTTTTTGCAACAGAACCTTCGAGCCAATTCCCATTATGAGTCACCACGTCCACTTAAATAATCAATATTCTTTCTTAAGAACTGCTTTTTTATAACTTTTTTTATAGCTTATACAATATTTAGAACATTTAAAATGTATCAGGACAATACTGTTAGGAAAATCAGAAAAATTATAATGATTATACCATGTGAATACACAGACAATAAAGCAACTGGGAGTACACAAGGAGTCTGGATAGGAAAAGCAGATCCAATTAAATAAGACTTCAAGGCAATTATTCTAATCAAATCACTCTAAATTACCTCACTATCTTCCATAGCCACTTCTCCAGAAGGAGGCTTAAAAGAGGCAAGCATCTCTAACAAATCAAAAAGGGTGGTGAGATGAGGTTCTTGCAGGAGCAAAAGCATTGGAATGTTGTCCTTCTGAGGGGGAGGGAGGCAGGACGCCGGGAGCTGAACACCTTCACCCTTCCGCTCTCTCCTGGGGGCACCCAGGGATACAAACACCATCTGGGACACAACAAGGAGCAAAGAGGCAATTTTAAGATAAGCCCTGGAATGTTTTCAAAAGGATCATAATTAAAAACTGAAATTGATATCTTGTCGTCAAGTCTTTCCTTCGCAGCATTTTCAGCAGCTGCCATGATGAAATTTGAGTTTGCTTTCACTTGAGGCATTCAGGGGGTAGCTGCACTTACTGTTATCACCCCATACATTGCTCACACTCCACTCTATATATATTTACACAAAAGCAACATCCCAGTGACTGCAATCTATGGACCAGCAGTACCTGCATGTCCTTAAACCCCAATTCATGAAGCGTTTTCTCATCGTAGTCAGTTGTCAGCTCGTGCCCAGATGAAATCATTCTCACAGGTCCCATGAGGCCACCTAGGAGAAAAGCTTATTTCAGTGAAATTCTGGAATAAACCATTTTGGTATTTTTAACAGTACATCCTTCAGCAGCAAATAACACGAGGCAAAACCTTAATGGAACTTCCTTAAGAAAACTACTTATTACGTTAAACCAAATTTACTTGCACGTATTCAGAAATAACCTTTTCAGTAACGGGTCAGCCAATCTTGTGGTGAGAAGTGTTCACAAAACAGATTTAAACATGCCATATTTTGTAGTAAATTACACCATGCCACAGAAGGGTAATGGAAAATCACTGTGATCACCAACAAACCCCCTCTGTACCACACATCTGTGATAAAGTCAAAGAAGCAATGATTACTCCTGCTTAAAAGTCAGCTGGAACCAAAGATTTCATGCACCTAGAAAAGAAAAACTAAGAATATTCTTGAGAGAACTCCCAACCCCGAAGAACAAATCTGAATAATGGCATGATTAGGAATTTAATTTCATTTGGTGCAGACAATCCAGCCTCTATTCTTATAAGCACTTTTCCCAGCACTACCACACGTTTCTAAAATGCCACTGACAACAAAAATTAAACTCTCTGCTATGTGGTGATAGTTGGTGGAAAATAAAACAGTTTCTTCACTGAAACAGCTTCTCGTGAGTGGTTGGAAAAGGATTTTACAAAGAAGGTAATTAAGGAGTCCAAAATTCTGTCTGGTTTACTGCCAGTGCGCCTCATTAAAATATGTTTTTTAAAAGTTGTTAAACAATGACAAGGATGTCTGATTCATGTTTACACTTCAAATAACAGTAGTGTTGGAAAAAGATGTTCATGGATAGTTTCTTTGGGAAATTTGCATTACATGTTAACTACAGTGAGAAAGAAAGAAAACACTGAGAAGACAATTCAAAGAACATTTTGAACAGCAATAACTGATAAGAATTATAGTATCAATCAATACCATCAATAGGATTTATAAAATGCCCTCCTCCTAAAGGATAAAAAGCAGGAATTTTCACTCACTCACAGACACATTAAGAGGGAACAACAATAGGATGTATATTCACTAAACTAAGCAAGCAATGAACCACCTGAGGAGCAAGGTGACATTCCAAATTAGGAGAGTCAAAGCAGGATGAATGATCAGTTTTGCTACAGGATGACCATAAATTAAAAAGCAACTGCAGGTGTAAGGAAAATTCTACACCTGACTGGAATACATGTAGGTAGGGTATAAATTATTAATCTAAATTATGGCTTCATATTCTGAATCAATGGCAGAGCCAGAAGTGTATAAATTGGATGAAATACAGAATCAGACATACAGAAATATAGAATTTTATCAAGTGCTTTGCTACAGAATCTCCAAATTACAGAAAACAATTTAATTAATTAAAACAACAAGGAGAAAAATAATGTGGGGTGAATCTATTGGAATATAGAGCTTGGATAGGTTTAAGAGAGTGCTACATTTTCTTTGCTATTTCAAATAAAAGGGAGTGCTTAAGAAACAACACTATAAATCAGAAGCGAGGGTGATGCTAACCAGAACTGCAGAGAAAAATAAATCCTAATTCTGCCTTATTTAGGATGTCTGGGGGAGAAAAAGACCACATTTAAGTTCTTGCAAGGGCAAAATCTCCAGGTAGGAGTCTCCAGCTTACCAGGGAATTCCCCTTTGCGGGAGCTTTGGCCGAATTCCTGGAGCTGAGCCTGCTGATTGATCTGCTCCTTCTGCAGGTTTTCATACCAGTGTGTCACCTCAGCTCTCAGATCAGCCACCTGATCACTGGGATACATTTCTATTGTCATCTAGAAGAGAACATTTGGTTTATTTTCCCAAGTGCACGAGGGAACTCCCCAAGTTTAAGAGGGTAGGATGGAAAAAGGGCTTTCCCTCACCTTGTCGGGAAGCCCCGCTGGCTGACACACAATTCTCAGAGGGAGGGACTGTTTGTCACTCAGGGCTTTCAGGTGACTGCTGATCCCAGTGCCTTCAATCTGCCACTGCCTCAGGTGATATGCAAACCTTAAACAGGGAAAAACATGGAAAAAGTAGTTTTGTCACACCTATTTAACACAATTGTTTGATAAACAATGAGAGGAGAGATGAAACTTGCACCTTGTTTGGGTTTTTTCTTCGGAATAAGAGGAAGTTACTGACATTTTCATTACTTTTCAAATAAAACTAAAATAACTTTAAAGAAGTTTCTTTGGTGAGGGATAGGGAAACATGAACCACAGCCACACATTTACACAAGACAACTCTGGTAACTATTTGAACCTTCTATATTACACCTTTTACAATTATCCACTATGTCTTTACACAAAGAAACTATTCTTTACATCAGTAACAACTCATCACTCATTCATCATTATGGTAAGAAGAACAGAAATAAATTCTGCATCCAAATGTATCAACAGAGCTTTTTACCTCCTCCTAAAAGCCTCCAGGTGTGTCTTCAGCATTAAGAGCCCTCTTTCAATAATGGTCAGACTGGAATGAGGGTCTTGCTCCAGGTTACTCGAAGCAATCATCAGACTCTCCATACACTTGCTAATGAATTCCTGTTCCTTCTCCAGACCAGTTTTACCTAGGAGATCAATTTAAAGTAAATTTATAGACACAATTTTGGGACTACACATTTTAATACTGAGGATAAAAAGAGGATAAAGGCAGATATTTGTTATAACATTTGAAACAGAAAATAGAAGTGAGACTGAGAATTCCTACCGTTGATATAATAAGAGTTGATGTACTGAATGGCTGCTCTGCTGACATCCCCAGACTGGGCCCTCAGAGCAATGCCCCAGAACTGGTCCATGCCACACAACTGCTTTGACAAAAGAAAACAGACACAGAAGCAAAACATTGCCTCATTATTTTACTGGGAGTGATGCTTTTCTCATCTGAGACATTTTATTTGCCTCTCGACTCATTTACTAAGAATATCTCAGTTTTTCCTCTGCACACATCAATTACTATAAAATCCCAAGTTTCACAGAAACATTTTCTAAGTTTGAAGCATGAAGAGAACTGGTTAAAATTCCAAACAGTGAACTTTCATTTTTGAGAAACTGCAATACTTTTAAATGAAGCCTTAAAACCACAACTATAACTTGGTGTTCACTGCAAGAAAAAAAATTGCCTCAAATCGCTTCGGAGCAAAGTATTTTGTATTTTATTTCTGAGACAGTTTCTCTGCATAAAAAGCTACAGCAGAAAAACTTGCAGATCACATCAGACAAACTGAGACATATTTTACAACAGATTTCTAGTCAGAATTAAACATGACTAATGGAATGTCAGATCCAGTCTCACCTCAGAGTTTGAGCCCCCATCGTAGGCACTCGTAGCCAACCGAGCCAAGTTACACAGATGCTGGAAGAGGTTGAGGCCAGTCATACTTATAGTTTCAGGCTTTAGTTGTGGCATCTAAAGAAAATGAAGGGATTTTAGTATGGAAAAGAAATTCAGTGATGGGAGTGGTATTTATTTCATTAGCACAGGAAAACACTGTTGTTATTGGAACACGGATCAATCAGAATTTATTCTTGCAGAAGATCATACTCTGAAGTTTAGATACAATGCAAAAAAATCAACCATAATTGGCTTAAACAAGCTCTTCACTGCTGATTTGAACTGTAACTAGAGGAAAAATTATTTTAACATTAGCTGCTTAACTTATCAAAGCAGGATAATTTGTTAAAATACATGACGTGACTCATACACATCCAAAACCAGAAACAGCCTGTGTAACCTTGAAAAAGAACCAGACTACATTAATTATTGCACGATTCATCCATTTTGCAATGTCACCTCCTGAAAAGGATGGATGGGCCCCCCTGCAAAAAGCTCTAGTGCTGCATGTTTGTGTCCTCAGTGGCTGTACTGGTGAGATTCATAGGCCCCTCCCAAAAAGAGAGGCATAGAAACAACTTTAAATACATTAAATAGTTTTGACGTGGAATGAAACACTTTTACTGGAATTGTAAGGTTGCAATGAACTCCCTACATACCTTTTCCAAAAAAAGATGCTTGTAAGTCTCCATCCCCATGGCGTGCTGGTCTTTACTCCGGACTTGGTTCAAGAACCAGTGTAGTGCGTCATCGTAACATTCCGAATCTTCCACCAAGCAGTGCCACAGGATGTCCACTTGTTCTAAACTCAACCCTGCAAGCAGGGAAGTGTTTGTAACTACTCCTTTATCACATCAAACAACACCAAAGATTCCCACAAAACACAGAAAAATCAGAACAGTTTTTATCAGGACAATGTGAGCTGGGATCTCACACCAAGCACCAGGTTGTGACGCAGTTCACATCCACACCCCAACTCTGAGCTGGGTATTGGGACCGGGCTGAAAACAGGATTTCTGTAACTATTTCATTGCTTCTCCTTTCAAGAGAACAGTAGGTTTCTTTTCTTTGTGATCTGAACAAGCTACTTTAAAAAGAATTGTCACCCCACGTTTGCTCTTGTTGATCAAATAGCCACAATTTCTTTTCTTTTGGCTACAGATATTCCTTCTTGTACTTTAATCACCAGAGGGACAAGTCATGCAGTGGATGCACATTTTGACTATCTACAATGAGAATATCCCAAAAAATTCTCTTGTAAACTTCAACTCTAAAAGGTGTAAACCAATTTCTGATAGTATTAAAATATAAAGCATTATTCCTTCTTGGAATGCAGTAGTCCAAGGAGGAGATCTCTGGGAACATTATGGCCAGGAACTAAAGCCCATAAAACCACAATATATTATCTTCATTTAGTTATTACTAAAATATTAATATTTAGAAAAACTGAAGCACAGAGAACATGAAAATTTCTTCTCTCAGAACTGCAAAAGAACCTGAATTCCACTGTGGTTTCACAAAAAAAATCTTATTTCTTTCGAGACAGTATCAGAGATTATTTTAAACTGTATGTTTAAAATAACACATAATTGATTATTAAGAACTATTTTTGCCTCACTATCAGGTGTTTCTGAGGTAAAGTAACCCCAAATACTCACGGAAATGATCTGGTGATCCCAGAGTTGAAAACACACACGTCAGGAACTGGAGACGAACCTGAACCTCTGCGCTGTGGCTGTACCTAAATGGAAATTTGGACAAAAATCAAAGTTGATTTAATGGTTTATTGCCATAACTTTTTTCCCCACTCATACATGTGCCTCTTAGAAACATAAATGTTTCTTTTAAGTTTCTTTCTGAACTCCTAAAGTGCATCGTTTTGTCATCTTGCAGGATCTACATTATTTTTCCCTAACTCGTAAAATGCAAATATTTCTACACTGTATTTCTGATTCCAGTTGTCACATATTCTTCATAAAAATATTTTCCCAACTGTATTTCTATTTATATGGTCAAAGGAGCAGAACAATGTATAATTTTGCCGGAATTTAAAGCAATTCAACCCACTTTGCAACAGCTTTCTAAGTAATTCCTCACCAGAGCAATGTCTAATATAAAGGGGGATGATGAAGTCAAATTGGACCCATAAATAGCAACATTTTTCAAATGTGGATGCCCATATTGACTTTGACATCTGTCAAAACACGAGCAGTCTATTCCTCTGGGATTGGGGAGCTACAAATTGTATTGTCTGTTTATATACACCTAATTTAAATCCCACAGATAAGAAAGTACAGGTGACTGTTAAACAGAAAATAATAATGCAAAGGTTAATAACAGGTTGAACACTAAAATACTTGACATGAAATCACTTTAAATTGATTTGAATATCTAAACCTTCACGTTTTATTTGTACACAAGTGTGCAACATGATGTTTAACAAAAATTACATGAGAGTTACTGGGGTTTTTTTTAAGGAAAAGGAGTATTTACAATATTACTGTTTTTACAGATCTTTGTCTCCCTAAGCATGCAATGTCTCTATAGAAAGTATTTACTTATAAAAAGACATCAGAAGCAACACAACTGAGCAGAAATGTTTAAAAGCATAACATATTAAACCCTTGAAGTCAGTTTGTACTTACAGTGCGTGTTTGTGCCGCCCTTCCCTCACTGCCTGAATGTAGTGTACCAAGTTATCAAAGAAAAGTTTCATCATATTCAGTTCCTTTTCTGCCCACCTGTGTCAATTGAAAGGGCAGAAAGAATTATGGTTTGCTTAAAAACATCACAAGAGCCACAGAAAGCACACAGCTATTATAAGAAAATGGCACACACATAAACCCAAAGTAAACATTTCGTTTTCCATCTACCACGAACTCAGGAGTATTTTCCAGTACAGTCCTCTCTTCTTCCCTGCAATCCATAAGGTTTCCTAATGTTGTTATTTTCAGGCATGGGACTGACAGAACATTCCCTTTTGAGGCTATGAAAACTGTTCTTAAAGGCCCTAATTGAGAAAAAGTCTAAGCCAAAACTCAGAACTGGGTGTGTATTTAAATGTCATGTCAAAAAGGCCAAGAAAAATTGCTGATAATCACTGTCATCTTTGCCAGAAGTTCCATCAGTCCACTCTCTACAGTTAGACCAGCCAGTTACAGCTTGTTCTAGTCAAGAATGTTGTGCTATGTACCTCCAAATGTCAAAGGTTTTTCTTATAAACAAAATTTTTGATTCGTGAGAAGCATTTGAGACACACTCGGAACAGAACGATGGGACATCAAGTTATTAATACCTTTTACAAAGTGTTACTGGTGGTTTTCTAGTACTTCCTGCAAGTCCTCTGGGATTTAAAGGTTGGGTTCTTTTTTAAATATAAATCAGTCTCCACCTCAGTTACAACACTAGTTGTACTATAAAGAAATAAGTTGTATTAAGAAGAAATCTGGGCCTCAGTGATGAGAAAAAGCAGGTCAGACAGCAGTGAGGTGATAACCTCAGGTTAGCAATGTTTGGACCACACTGAAGGGACAAGTCTTGCAGTCCCCTAAATGCCATCACTACTTACATTGTGATCCAATGGGTGTCGTAGCTGCTCCCAAATTGTTGAAAAGTACCAAAGAGCTTTGGAAGGAGACGAAGTGAAACTACTACTGATCTGAAGGAGAAAGAGAGAAATGATGACACTACATCATTGTTACAAAAGTGAAATAATCAACCGAAAAATTAGTTTGAGAAGCTCAGGTCTGAGGACCAAACAGGCTGCCTGAAAGGACTGTAAACTACAGAATCATTCACTGGCTTGGGTTGGAAGGGAACTTAAAGACCAGTCAGTTCCAACCCCCTACCATGGGCAGGGATGCTTTCCACTAGACCACGTTGCTCCAAGCCCCATCCAACCTTAACTTGGACACTTCCAGGGATGGGGCAGCCAGAGCTTCTCTGGGCAACCTGTGCCAGGGCCTCACCACCCTCACAGGGAAGAATGTTCTTCTAATATCTAATCTAACCCTACTCTCTCTCAGTTTGAAGCCATTCCCCCTTGTCCTGTCACTCCAGGCCCTTGTAAATAGTGTCTCTCCATCATTCTTGCAGGCTCCCTTCAGGTACTGGAAGGCCACAGTTGGGTCACCCCAAAGCCTTCCCTTTTCCAAGCTCCCAATTCTCTCAGCCTTTCCTCCCAGCAGAGCTGCTCCATCCCTCTGATCCTCAGTGGCCTCCTCTGGACTTGCTCCAACAGGACCATCTCCTTCCTGTGCTTGTGGAATCTACCAAGTAGTTTTCTGAATCTGAGCTACAGACACTTCAAATTCTTCACTTGTAACACCTTGGACACACAGCTGAAATCAGGATCTCAGTGTGCTTGGAACTCATCACACAAACACAGTTCTCAGCAACAGGTAACAACCTAACACTGCAGGTGATTCCCAGAAGGAAGAACAGACAAATGCAACAAGGTGAGAAACTCAGGACACCCAGGGAACAGAAAAATGGAATATTAGAAACATCCATAACACACTTTGGAAACTATTTTTCTTCTGCTGCTTTTGTCTTCATGTAAAGTGAAATAACCACAGAGCCAACTTGAATTTCTGATATGTCACAAAAGTAGGTACACGTCAAAGCAGATAATTTATGATTTAAGTTACCTGTTGTTTGCTAAATTTTCTAAGCAGCCTTCAATGAACCTCATTCGGATCTGCCTGTCAGTGAACCAGCACACTAAGGAACAGAGCAGCTTCTCTGCTTCATTTATTAACCCTTCAGAGAGATGAATCTACAGCGAGGAGAAAGAAAGGCCAGTGAATACCAGAGATTTATTTTCTTTTTAAAAAATGGGATTTTCTGGTATTGAACTTACTGCATCTTCATCCTGGACCAGATCCCATAAAAGGGTATTTCCTTTCTTACAAACGTTATCCAGATTAATGTCAGTCACTGCATTGCTGTTATATTGATGTTTATGAACTGCTGGTCCTGAACAAAATGAAAAGAATATTATTGAAGGAACCATCTAAACTGAACATTATTCCCTGAGTGCCCATACAAACAACACACTTTATTTGTTAACTTGGCTATTTCAAAGTGCAGCAACGTTGTAATTGAAGCCTTTTTTCACATATAGGTTCTTAAAAGGCCATACAAGAAGCCAACAGGGCAGTTAGGCCAATATTTACACTGCTTTTGGCTAATGGCAAAGTGCAATAAAACCAGCACTGAAGAACTGCGAATACAATTGCTTTTTAATTTAATTCATACTGTAATTCAATTATTTTTTTAAGCCTTTCTGTAGTGCTGTGGTCCAAAGGGAGTGATCTGCACCACCATCATGGTTGGAAAGCAAGAAATGAGCTCATTTCAATAAATTCCCCTCATACTACATGATTTCCTCTATCTGAAAAACCTCCTCCTAAAAACCAGGAAAAACAAAAGCCCTTTTTATGTATGGTGGATATCAAAGGAAAAATCAACCCCATTTTTATACATGGTGGATATCAAAGTGTAGGATTTTAGAAACTCATCAGGTTTTCATAAACACTGACAGATTTTTCACAGCTGGCATCATTCATTTCTCTACTATTTGATACTATTTTCAGGTAGCAAAGTCAAGTAGCTAATTTAAACTGTGCAGAGCACTGTGATTGTTTGCACGTGCAAAACAGGGGTGTCAAAAACAATCTGCACTGAAGGCCTGATGCTCAAACATAAAATGTATGAGCATCAGTAAGATTAGTAATATCTATGAAAAAAAACCTGAAAAAATACACTGATTTATAGATTTACAGTTTTAGTAGTTTATTCAACTCTGCAGTGGAGAAAAACATCCGAAGTTTTAATGTCAGGCTGAAATTATCATTAGAAGGGATCTCTTACTCAACTGTTTCAGGAAAATATATAAATAGCATTGAGTTTACTGTCTGTTGGACAACAGCAAACTTGGTTTTACCAGGTTGGTGAAGAAAAACATCAAACCTTCACCATTATGTTTAAAAAGAGGATAAAGAGAAAATAAAGCATATGGAAAAATGATATAATTCTCGAGAAGTGTTTTAGCAGCAGCTTAAATTGCACCCAGAAGTAAACTAGAAGATTTGGCAGTGTAGGATGAAAGAGCATAAAAAGCCCTTTACAGCAAACTCTTGAAGATATCAAGTTATATTTTAACTTCTTTTCCCAGAATTATCTTCTCTAGAGCCCATTATGGTTAATTCATTTATGGGTTAATTTATGATGACAAATGTATTGAGCCACAGTAAAATCCACCAACCAGAACAAGTGAAGAGAGGAAAATAAAATAAAATCTTGCATTTCAGCAGCCCCTTTCTTTATACTTTAATAACTCATTAAAAGAAACATTTACTAGGTTCTTAGTTGTTTTAACATTAGAAGCTGCAGTAAAAATTGGGGAGGGGAGATTTTAAAAGATAAACACAGCTAAATATACAAAAATTAATCTCTTGGAGATTAAGTTCTCAGCAGTCATCACGGTTTCTTTGGACAAATACAGATAAATGGTTAAAATAATTTGATTACTTTAATTATAGGAGACTAATTCAAAGTTATAAAACAATGTTTTTCAGTTTCCCTTCGATGACTCTTACCTTGACTAAGATGTTCATGATAGATGGAGGCCAGGTTAGGGAGGTGCTGCTGAAGATGAGACGTGAGCTCAGCGTGGGAATTAATCTGTACAAGCTCTTCCTCACAGCCAGACTCTTCCCCATCAAAATCTGCCATGTTTTTCTCGGATTTTGCACTGACTTGAGAGCTACTACAGCTGACATCATCTGCACTGAGCATATCATCAACCATATGCCTGGAAAAGAAGGATATCAGAAGGGACAATATCAAGGAGGAAGTTGTTTATA
Organism: Neopelma chrysocephalum; assembly: GCF_003984885.1. Lineage (NCBI taxonomy): Eukaryota > Metazoa > Chordata > Aves > Passeriformes > Pipridae > Neopelma > Neopelma chrysocephalum. The sequence continues at coordinate 4,332,256 of NW_020897753.1, read as the reverse complement.
GCCAACTACGAGTGAGGAGACATCTCCCTCAAGCTAAACTCAGAATGAATCATCTGTTTGAACAGCAGACCTTCACAGGGTTCAGAAAAAACATTATAGACAAACTGAAGGCCTCACTAGCCTGATTGTTTCAATATTAACTAAATACAGCATTTACAACTATTTTAACATTTTTTAAGTGTTGTCTTATTAATTTCATACCAAAACTTCACAGAAAGCTTTCATCAGATGTTACCAAGTCAGATTACTGTGTAACTACCTGCAGTAACCATCATCTCTGCAAGACAGAATTATCCTGAGCTCCAGCAAAACGCTCATGCAAAATTTCTGCCCAGATGGGATATTTTGCTACCACTTTAATTTCTGGAGTTCAATTTAATGTAAGGAATCAAGTAGAAATGCCGAGCTCCCTACCCATCGTGGTGGTGGTGGTGGTGGTGATGGTGGTGGTGGTGCTGGGGCCCGATGAACTGCCGACAGTTGAACAACTCGTTTCCGATGGTTTCCCCCAGGAAGTCCCCTGTGTGAGTGATACAGGAATCCTGAGAGCCCTGGGAGATGTGGGCAGTGCTCATTTCCCCTGCCATGTCATGCTCTGCATCCTCAGCGTGGGAACAGGCGTCGAGCATCCGGATGCGATTGTCCACAGGCGGCACCGCGTCCGCGTTGAACACGTGCTCCTTCCCCGCCCCGCTGTTGGCTCCGCTCCTCTCCGCCGCCCCCTGCGTGTCTCCCAGACAAATGCCCGCCTGGGATTCCAGTTTCCTGCTCCGGAGATCCGTGCTCCTGCTGCTTTTCTGGGGGTTGTGACTCCGATCTTCCTCCTCTTCGTCGTCCTCCTCTTTGAGGGCCTCGATATCCGCAATGTCCTCGGACTGCACCTCGCTGCCGGGGCTCCCGGCGGACTGGCTGGCGTGGCTGGAGTTGGCCTCGTTGCTGGAGCCGTCGCTGTGGCCGCTGCTGCTGCCAGGTCCGCTGCTGCCATCCTCCCCACTGTTGGCTGTCTCATCAGAGCTCCCTTGCATGGATTCCTGGAATTATTTTAGATTTTTTTTTTTAAAGATTGGTGGAAAAACAAACCACTACTGGAAATACATAGAATATAGAATCATAGAATCAGCTGGGTTGGAAGGGACCTCCAAGATCATCAAGTCCAACCCTTGATCCACTACTGCTGTGGTTGCTAGACCATGGCACTGATGCCACATCCAGTCTCTTCTTAAAAACCTCCAGGGATGGAGAATCCACCACTTCCCTGGGCAGCCCATTCCAATGGCTGATCACCCTCTCTGCAAAGAAATTCTTTCTAATATTTAACCTAAACCTCCCCTGGCACAGCTTAAGACCGAGCCCTCTTGTCTTGCTGATGGTTGCCTGGGAAAAGAGACCAACCCCCACCTCGCTACAACCTCCTGTCAGGGAGTTGTAGAGTGATGAGGTCTCCCCTGAGCCTCCTCTTCTCCAGGCTGAACACCCCCAGCTCCCTCAGCCTCTCCTCACAGCACTTGTGCTCCAGTCCCTTCCCCAGCCTCGTTGCTCTCCTCTGCACCTGCTCCAGCCCCTCCATGTCCTTCCTGAACTGAGGGGCCCAGAACTGGACACAGCACTTGAGGTGTGGCCTCACCAGCGCTGAGTCCAGGGGAAGAATCACTTCCTTGGACCTGTTGGCCACACTGTTCCTGATAATGAACATAATGAACATCATTCCGACACCATTCTTCCTTTATGAGGAAACGTGTCAAATCTACAAGTTTTCATTCATTCTTTCTCACTTTGGCCGCCAATAACAAAATGCTCTGAGCAAGATTCAGATTTAATAACTTTTTTTTCGCATTATCTGACTCGTAACAGGGGATCTGTGCCAGCTTTGTCACAGCGTGACAGAGAAACAGTGTCCTGCAATCCCTCGCTAAGGGATTATTCCAACTGAAATACAATTTAAATGCAGGAATACCTTTGTCTGAGGTGATTTTGAAACAACTACAGCTAAAAAAATCATTTCCATAGCTGACAACAGGCAGGTCAGCACCCAAATTCCCAGGCTAGGATTCCCACTGTCACCTCAGTATCCGAAAGCCGCTGCTGGACATGTTTGGTTCTGTTAATGAGCTGCTCCTCCATCTCGATGTCGCTGCCTCCACTCTGGTGGGTGTCACTGTTGTCACTGCTCTGAGGGCTTGCTGCTGGTGACCCTGGTTCAAAACCACATTTCCCAGTTACCTCGTGATGGATATTAACTGGAATGTAACAGCATTCCCTAAATCTGCCTCAAAGGTTGAGCATTCTGCCAGCAAACAGGGATATAACTCAAACAATCCATGCACCTAAACACTAGAAATTTGTTTTAGGACACTGAGCATTTTAATACAAAGTTTGATTACTGATGTCTCTTCTTACCAGTGTATAAAAGTTATACAGATTTCCTACATTCTACACAAAATATAATTGTCATTTGACTTTTTATAAAAGCATAACTTCAAATTTTTACTAGTTGTTCTATTCAAATTAAACAGCTGTAGAAAAGCAGTATTGCATCAAAAGAATCACACTGTGTATTTTTAAAACTATACTTACAAGGTGAAGGGGCTGCTCTTCTGAGCTCCTCTTCTTCTGAAGGGAAAAAAAGCAGGATGGAAAAACAAGTGACTAAAAACCTTTTTGTCAGCATATAGTTGTCCATGATTCATAAAAATCAGCAGCAGGAAAAGAGAGGGAAACTACTGTAAAGTGGCTTCTCAGCTCCTTCAGTAATGACTGTGTGGAAATACACAGCCAAGTAAAAAATAACCAAACCAGAAATAGCAGGTAATACCAAAAACCAGGAAAGAAGGAGATAAGCTTTTGTAAGATTATGTGTGGCTAGTTACAGATGTGCAGTGGAACAAGAATAGTTAACTGATGAGTTATGGACCATCTTCTGCATTAAGAAAAAAGAAAAATACTACTTCAGAAGAAAATACTACCTTTTAAAGAAAAATAGCTACTTTAGCAATACAACCAGAAGGGATCTGAAATGGAAAGCTTTCCAAGTGCACTCACCAAGTTTTAATGCTTTCATCTATATCCTCCATTTCTGCTTGAAAAATATGCCAGCATGACCCTTTTTAAAAAAATTCTTAAAGGAAAAAAATTCTATACCTGCTTTTTGTCCAAAGTCAACAAGGAGCCTACAGAAATTCACAATTGAATTCCCAGATCTGCTGGAAAACCACGAACCTTTTTTGTTTCCCATGGGCAGGTTGGTGCTCAGTAAAGATGCAAAGGAGCTTTGTTTTGACAGCTGAGCCTTGGCTGCCAGGGCATTATTCCACAGGGCTTTGATCAGCATGGATGCCAAATACAAGGTCTGGAAACAAAACCAGGGAAAGGTGTCATTAAGCAGGAGGGTTTGGGATACAAAGATCCCCCGTTAATCTTTCTAGACAGCAAAATAAACCCGTCCAAATAAACAAATGAACGACATGATGTTGTGTGAAACACTTCTGAACCGCAGACAGAAGTGAAAACCTTCCACCAGTGGTCATGGATGTTTAAAAAATCTCTAAAAATTATAATTCCAAAGCCAGAAAAGGCTGGAAGAAACATGACAACTTTACTCATACAGTTTCTGCATTAGTGAATATTCCTTTTCCTGCATTTCTTCAGGGAGGCAAATCCATAATGGTTGTTTAACATTACTGCTTTTCTCATGACAGTGATTTTGGTGGCCTTGCCTTTACCTGTTCAGTGTGGGCACTGGGATGAAGAGTTGAGACAAGGTTCAGGAGGTGTCTGAGTGGGACAGGGTCCAAGTTTTTGATCAAAGAAGGAAACAAGTCGTGGATGTAACGACTGCAGTGCTTCAGCTACAAGGTACAAACAGAGAAGGTAACAGGAACAGCAAAACAAACACACAAAAAAAATCAAATATTGGCAAAAGTGCAGCGATTAAACACCTTTGCACAAGTTCTCAGGAAGCATTCATCCAAAAAATTCCAAACTCCATCAGGTTTGCAATTTGGACTAAGCTAATTTTGACCCCGTAAAGTTTAGTGAAATCAAATGTAACAGTATCTTAACTCTAAGGATTTGGTGAAAAGAAGAACTGGAAGTTTATTTTGGATTTAACTTAAATACAACTTAAAACTCAACTTCTAAAATATGAAGTTTATATGCTAAATCCTGAGGGAAAACATTATTTGCAATTACCTTATTAGGGGTGGTAAATACAGATAAGGCATTAGAGGCCAATGTGACACTCAGAGAACAGACTGTGAGAACTGTGTGAGGATTATAAATAATTCTTTTGTCTTTCCAGCAATGGATGTCAAAAAATATGACAATGTGTTTAGCCAGCTCCTCCATTTACACATTAAAGTGACAGTGCTCCTACATGTTTCCTCTGGTTAAATGCTGCTCTTCAGAGTCACTTAGAAGGGGATTTTTTTTAATGTTTGTATTCAAAAAAGGAAATAATGGTTACAAGAAGCTTCTAGAAGGAATTCTTAATGTTGGTTATCACACCAAAAGGCACCTCAAAAGGGTTTTTCTAAAAATTATTTGTTGTCTTTTGCACCTTCCTGGCATTAAAAATATCCATGTCAGCAATTTATGGGGTGCTGGGCATCTTTCACAGGATGTGAACTCATGGGGGGTTCTACACAAGGATGCATTTGAACATCTTAAGTGTTTCAACTGAGGAAGATAAATCTTTGTCCAAAAGTTAGTCTAAAAAGTGGAAAATACACCTTTAAGGCCTTCTATTCTTTAAGTCTAGAGGAGTCTGCCTTCTAAACAACATTAGAGGGTTAAACCTTTGACAGGAAGCAATCAGGGTACATTTAATTTTGAAATCACAGATATAATTTCAAAACATCAGTCTGTCAAAACGTGAAGTGTAAAAGAATTATTGAATTTGGGTAATTATATTATTCTTCAAGTGGTATCAAATCTACTAAAAATTCAGAGGTCTAACCCAGTGTGAAAACAACAGGGAAGGTAATATACTGCTTTAAAAGTACAAGTGAAATAAGTAATTATTAATTACTCTGATACAAAGGATTGTTGGAGCCTATTAGAGCAAGTGCTGCCCTAATGAGCATTTATTAACATTCCACCTGCATGTTCTAATAATGACTGTGGACTGCAGAGGGTTCACAATGTGTGTACAGTAGCATTTGATTGAAAGAAATTACAAAGAAATATTGAACACACAAAAAACCCTCTTCAAATTCTAACTCGTATAAAAGTATATTCAAAAAATCAAAATGTCTGTTGTACTCAAATCCCCTTAATAAAAATGTCACAACCTAAAATAAAAAGCATGAAAAGCAGCACACAAATAAATCTTGCTGAAGGGAAAAAGCCTGGCAGAGTTTCCAGGTTTAGCAAGAAAAAAAATAAAATTTCAGTGCCTTCTGTAGATTTGAACAGCAGCACAGCTGTAAACTTCACTGCCACAATTTTCACCTGATTGTTCCCACCAGGAGTAACAGAAATGGAAGCTCCAATAGAGAAAGGCAATTTAACACTATAGTAAAAAATATTACAACTCCCCTACAATCTTCACCGCCATTCTTGATGAAAACACCGTGTCCTTGCTGCACAACTGCATTTTGTTCCTTGTATAAAAGTAGCCAAGGTGAATTTTCGCCTCTGATAAATAACCCAGTAACTGTGGTAGTTACCTAACTTGAAATTTTGGTCAGCAAAACACTCAGAGAGCCAAGAAAAAGCAAAAAAACTCGACCTTAAGAATGTAAAATAAAATCAACTTGCCATTTTCTATTTTTTTTTTTTTAAGTTTATACATACCTGTGCTGCAGCCCAAATACAGTCTATATGCTGAGTACTAAGTCTGCCTTCAGCTGCAAGAAAATTCAGAATCACTTGGCACTGTTTGATGATCTGCAAAGTGAGAACATATTGAAGATTTACTGGAACAAGAAGTGGCTCCTCCACGTTTCAACTCAAAACAGTAATTTAATACAAACCTCAATATGTAAATTTGGTCCAAAAATGTGCTCAACTACATTGTTGCTGATCAACCAGTCTGCAAGTTCTTTTGCAATGGACCTAGAGATGAAAAAGGAGTGGAAACACGGAAAATTATCTGCCTGGAATAAATATTTACACTGTGCTCTTCCCTGGCACAGCACAACCTGTAAGTGAATATCTGCAGTGGGAGTGAGTGCACAAAACCCCTTCTGAACACAAACCATGTTCAATGGTCATTTTTCCAAGTAGGAAGCAAATTAATTCAGCATTTTTTTCTTTAGCTGGAAGACTATAATGCCAAATATTAACATTTCCCACTCACCCCTCTGGATCGTCAGCAACAACTTTATTAATTTTATCAGTTAATACTCAACCACCTGCAACCACTTCCAAAGACCTCACAGGTAAGATCTGACTCTGATAATCCAAGTTTATCATGAAATTCCAGAATTTCATGGAGTGGGAGTGACAGAAATGATTTTTTAATGCAAAGCATTTAGATATTTTTAGACTCTCTTACATTAATAGCAACTCATACAGCTTTAAAAAAACCTCTGATTTACATGGTCATACTTACACACAGGTACTTCAAAATTCTCATTTTGCTTCATCCATAACAACAGGGAATTTTCCCCACTGCCAATACATAAGCAAACATTGGAAGTGGACAAGGAACCGAGTTTTCCAAAACAAAAGTTGAACTTCCAGAAAGGACTGCCCTGTCTGCAAACTGGTGCACAAGCTCTTTTTTATTCCTTCTTTTCAAGCAAGCGTTTGTTTACCCAGATTTTGGCACCAGAAGCAATTAAAGGACATCACAGTAGTTAAAGCTCAGCCTTTGGTGGGAATGGCCCTGGAATAACAGCTCTCTGTTCCACAGGGAGCAGGGGATGGGAGGGAGGGGGTGTCTTACAGGACTTTGGGAAGAGTTATTTTTCCCATTGCAATCTGTGTCACGTTTATGGTCACTATTAAAATCCAGGACTGCCAATCTTTATCAGCCACATGAAGAAAATAAGACTCCTGAGGTAAAACAAGATTGCCTTTGTGGGTTTTCCAAACAGGATTCACTCTTCAGGGGGAATTGTTTTGAATTGGCTGATCCCTCTGGATGAACTCAAGGAGCAAGGTTCCTGTTGCTCCACACCCTTTTCTACTCTAATTCCAGAACTCTGGGAATCAAATATTCCTTTATTGTTCAAAAAGGATCATGTCCTCTGGCTATTTAAGTAATAACTGGCTTGCAAGGATAACAATTTGCCAACGGTATCACTTGTGGCTTAGTAATCCACTAGTTCTCCCACTGGGGATGTGCCCAAAGAGGGATGGAAAAAACAAGCTGGATCTGTTCCATGAATCCAACATCTCCTTAAACTTCCCAGAGCCTCACCTCAAAACCAAACCAAACCCAAAAGGTGCCCACCCCAAACCAAACTCTGGAGCATCACAGACTCACCCAGGGCTTGGATTTCCATCTAACAAAACCTGAGTCAGTAGGATTATATCCAGTCATCTTCTACAGTGAGTTCCTTCACCTTTTTTTAAATTACTATGACAGTTCTCTGTCTCTATTGTGCAACATTTTTCTTCTGAAAAGTAATGGATAACTCTCCTGAAGGAATGGCTTTTTTAATGGATGTATTCTCAGCAGTAAAAAAAACTCTTCACCCTACTGGGGAGCTCCACTGTGGTAAAAGGGCATCTCAGATTTCGGAGAGGAAACATTCATTTGATATGGATTTGTTGAGGAGGGCCAAAAAACAAGAGGATCCTTGTGAAAGGCAGAATGAAGCCTTTGTGTTTCCCAGAAGGAATTGCTCCTCCCAGAAAGTTTGGCTGAGGGCACACCAATCACTACCTTTTCAAATCACCAGGTCAGCACCAGCACTAAGTATTTTGAGAATATATTTGCAACAGCAGATTCAAGGATTCCCCAAAAATTCAGTGCAAATGGAGGATGTCTGACCTATTTCCCAAACACTTCCACTTCAGGAAAGGTTTTCCTGAAAAGTTTTTCCTCTTTCATATCGAAGGGAACGGTGAGAGTGAAATTTATGCCTCATGATCAAAGTATAGATGTGCTTTTTCCTCTCACATGAAAGGAGCACTACAAGGAAGGATTTACAAATTAGATATCAAATCATACAGACCTTAGCAGTAAGAAAATTCACCCTGGGAGTAACATGGATTAGCTGTTTTTCACAGATTTAATAATTGGATAGCAAGAGGAAAAGTCATCTAAAGAACCTGATACTCTCTGTGGGTCTGTGTTGTGGTGAGGGAGGAGGAGAAGAGAATGCAAAGTTAAATGTAGCAGCTACTCTGGTTTAATTGTCTTTAAATCTCTAAATCTACACAACCCTTACTCAGTTTCTCCCTGGATTTTTTAATGTAAATTCACTAGTAATTCAGTCAAAAATAACTGGTTTACTTCCAAGAAATGAAATTCAAGCACTTTTGACATTAGTTTCCTCAGGTATTCCATGAGATTGCAAGGAAGAGAGTGGGAGCTGTGCAGTTTGTGATCTAACCTGATGTTTGGGAGCTGCACTTAAAAAAGGCAAGTACTGGAGCTTGGATTTTGTTCATTATTATAAATAAAATTATCCGTAAGGAAACTACAGTTTATGCATTTTCCTGGTAGCTCAAAGAATGCCTCTCTTGAAGAGGACTGGGTTAAAGTCCCCAAAAACACTTTAATCTAAGGCTGTGGTGCAATACTTGGGAGCCACATGATGACCCAGATCCAGGAACAAATCCCACAGCAAAGAAACCCCCTCAAAGAAAACCTTATTTATTCAACCAGCCAATTCCCAAGGCAATTCCCCACGAAGCTCAGGGCTGGATGAAGCACAGCAGCAATTCCACAACCTCACTGAAAACCAGGATGTAAAACCCTTCAAAGAAAAGGTGGAGCAACAAAACTGGCAGCTTGCAAAGGAGGGACACCGACATTTCTGGACAAAAAAATCACTGAAAGAGCATCTACGACACAACAACACAAGCCCTGATCTCAACCAGTCAGGATGAGAAGTGCAAAGAGGATACAGAAGGCACCTTCCCAACACACAGCAAGCACGTGGGTTTATTTCTGAGCCACATTTTCCTATTGGATGCTCTGCAGGTTCCAAAACCCCCACTCTGACATCATCTGGAATATTTGGTAAACTACTGTGTGGGCCCACTGAGTTGAGGGGAAAAAAAAAATCACTGTAATTTTTTTCAGAGTAAATCTGAAAAGATCCCTGAAATGGGGAACAGAGAGAGGGAAGAGGTGTTTAAATGATGCTGCCACAACTCAGCTGGTGAGCTTAGGCAAAAATTGAGAAAGCAAGTTAACATGAGGTAAGAAACTGCAGTGAAGGGGAAAAGCAACACAAAACTTGCAGTTGAATATCTCGATAAATAAGGAAAGAGAGGGAAAGAAAGGAGAAGAAATAGTCCAGATCTTTCTGTTCACAGGTGGAAGGAATGTTGGACACCTGAAATTTCTCTGTAGGAAGCTCTTTAAGTGGGGGGTAATCAGGTTTTTTAAATGAGGTGGGAAGTCATCTCAACCCGAAAACTGAAACCCAAACACTTGGTTGCCTGCCAAGTGAGGAGCAAAACAAAATATCTCTTTACACGTGGTATTTCCAGAAGTTGGCAGCATCCTCGTTAAGGAAAAAACAACACTTTTTCCTCTTGTGGTCCAAATAGCACCAAAAAAAAAAATCTTTCACTTCCTGAAAGGCACCATCACGAACATCAGCAAAACAGCTTCAGGAATCACTTATTCAAAGACCTGAAGACTCTTCTGTTCAGTCTTGTTATTTTTAACCCTTTCAGATTCCACATCTTCAAATTGCAGAGTTTGGTTCTACTTTAAGAGCCAGGAACAGCTAAATTTAAAGGACATCCCTGAGGGATATTGTGATGTTGAGTCGCTGAGAACTGCCCACATCTGGAGCGTACGGATCCTCAGTCACCACAAACCCTCAACCCCAGAGAAGACAGGCAGGGAAATGAAATCTAAAAAGACACACAAATACCTAGAGGTAGAAAGCAAGACTCCTCTGCTGAGCTTTCTGCTGCTTTCAAGTGCCATTTGTGAAATTCTACGTTTTCCCAGACAGAAGATGCTTTATCTTGTCTTACCACGGGAAAAATTTCCGACGACGCAGGAAAGGTGGGAAGCTACTGCTGCAAAAATATCTGCTAAAAAATCCTGATGATAATTCCAACCAACAGGAAAGAGCTGGACTAACTGAAAGCTTTTTCTTTTTTTTTTTGTTGTTTTTTTAAAAGATACCTCCCGCAAACCCACCTTATCAAGATACAGAAGGAGAAATCCCAAAGGTTGACAGTTCCAAACGCGTCTGGAAAAGTCAAAACATACAATGGGGATGGGCCAGACATAATGCAAAACATCTTCCTTTGGTAAATCTGCAGAGGCTGAAAAGGTACAAAATAAATCTTAAGACTTCCTTTCTCTGCTAAGGCAAGAAAATAGGAATGAAAAGCTTTCCTTTCGCTGCTCATTCAGTCACTGCCAACTCCCTGAGTGCCTTTTCATCCAAAAATTTCTCATGAGCAGAGTCTGGAATGAGAGGGAAGCTTTGTGCTGAACAAACTGGAAAAGTGAGATGTTTTCCCCATCCTCCTGCACTGGTCTTTTCTGATTCTTTGGCTGGAAGACATCAGTGATTCCAAAAGGTATCAGAAGAAGAGCAGCAGAACACTTGATACTGATTTATAACCCACTTCTCAGGTAAAACCCCAGAACGACTGGAATCCTGATTTTTTAAAAAAAATTTACACACTACACAAGTGGAAAAGAAGGTTTTCTGTTCCTGCTGGATTCCTTTCACATGACAGGCTGTTTACAGATGCCCTTGCCAAGAAAAGTAATATCCCAAAGGAGAATTTGACAATTTCCTTCAGCTTTAAAATAACTCTGATGTTCCTGCATCAGTACATCTGCTCTTCCAGCAGGGGAATTTAAGCACCCTTCTCTTTTTCCACGTTGGTAACTTTTTTTTTTACATTTGCCACAGAAACTCAACCAGTTTTTTATTAGGTTTAAGTGGTGGGATAACTTCTTGTTGATGCTACTGGTTAAAATGTGTTTCAGCAGATAAATTAACAGATAAATAAACCTCTGTTGGAGATTTTCCACATGAGGGAAGGAGAGAAGAACTGGAGAAACCTCAGGTTTGTCAGTCCCAGTGTAACAACACACCAGGAACTGGCAGTGCAATATTCCAACATCCCAGTCAGCTGAGCCACCTCACACCCCCAACACAGTATTTACTATTTATTTTGGATTATTCCCAAGGTAATTTCACATCTTTGATGGAAGCAAAACTGCCCCGGATTCTGGTTCTTTATGTTTCAAATACCGACCTATTACCAGAGATTTCACTTCAAATATTCAAGTTGTTATTTGCAATCTACATTATTGTGGATTATAATAAATAATAAATAATAAAACTACCCAGACAAAATCAAGCACTGCTGCTGTGACACTGTAATGCTCAAAAGATAGTGGAGAGTGTGTGTCTGTGGCCCCCAAGATAAATACAAAGAATATATCCCCCCCCCCAAGAGAAATGTCAAAAGTGTATCAGGAGTAAAATCCTAAAATTTACACCCTCTGCCTGCTATTTCACAAGAACAGTTATTTCAACTTACTGAAATACGTATTTTGGTTTGAATTCCAGACAGTTCTAACAGTAAGTTCAGAGTCACTACAAAAAATTAATACATTTCCTCACTGGAATACAATCCCACAGGGGAATCTTCTCCAAGGTTTATGGAAGTTCCCTTTAAAACTGTTCAATTCTACAAATTAGGACTTGGAAGAAGAAATCAGTAGTATTGCCTCACAAACTCCACAGAAAACTAATCACAATTTTGGGAGCCAGTGATGGCAAGACAAGCCTTAGTTAAATACATAACCCAGGGAAATGAGAAGATGGCAAAAATGATATGAATTGGGTATGAATTAGCTGGTTCTTATTTATACATCACAGTGGAGATAATGGCCCATTACAGGTATTTATTATTTCAGCATCTACATTTTTCTGAAGCTCACCCTGATTCTGCATTTTAATATAGCAAAGAAATCCAGAAACATTGAGAAATATTTTAAATTTATCATTTCAAGCCGTTTCTTAACCCCCTGATTAGAATATTTCTAATTATCACCACTCCCTAACAACAAGAGAGAAGAATTGCAATCACATAACACACTTCAAATATTCAGAATAAGGTTCCTACTTACGTTTCTGTGTCTGAAACTAATGACTCATTATTACACACATCATTGAAGGTATGAAGTTGGTTCTACAGTTAGAAAAAGGAAGAAAAAAAATTACAATCTGATCCAAGCCTTTGGTGAGGCAGTTTTGTTACATTTAAAAACAGCAAACAAATTTTTGTAGTACCTCAAATGTTTTTAAATATGTTGCTTTGATAAAAATGTGAACAAGGATAGATTTTCTTTTTTTAAGCAATTAAATGATGTAACAAACCCCCACCCACTGCAGAAATCAAGCAGGTGTGTGCAGCAGTCACTTTGCACAGGTTTTCCTGAGAAATCAAACACAACTCTGGAAATTGAGGTTTTAGGATGAGCCTCACAATTGTTGTAACATTTACTACACCAACAAACGTTTCATTATCAGTGTTGAAAGTATTAAACTGGAGAATGAAAGCCATATATTTTTATATGAAATGAAGCTTTCAAAGGTGTCTGAACTGATAAGGTAAAAAAAAAAGCCTGTTAAAGTTTCACATCTCTTTTCCACTTCTTTTCCTCAGCATCAACTTTCCAGACACAGAGATGGCTCAGTATCCAATTCTTCCCATGTACATGTTATCTTTAAAAATATTTAAAATTACATAAGAAAACTTATTTGGCATCTTGTTTTCAAAAAAATTAAAGGCACAGTGATGTGAATTTTGGAAATTCAAATTAAACTCGTGGAATAACTCTGTCAAATTATTTACTTCTTTCTTGAAATGAGCCTGGTACTGTTACTCAGGTGAATTTGCTGATCTTCTGAAGTCTTTACACAAAGATTTATTCCTGTCTAATCTCAACGATTTTTATGGGAAAAAAATGTTTTGAAGAAATAAATTTGAAAACATGCACTGAAATTAATGAGACATTAGAGCCTGATTACACAATTATTAATATATCAGTTATCAGGACTTATAAATGAAGCATATTTAGGAGTGCAAAAACATAAGAAGAACTTCATGTGGAAATTATGTTAGAGGAAACTAAGGAGGGAAGAATAAACATGCCCTGTGCAAGTTTTGCAGTGAATTTGTTCAGGAAAAGCCTGACAGTGTTGAATTTGCACTTACACCAAAGCACAGAACCAAATAAAAAGGGGCTGGAAAAGTGAGAAAGGGCAGATCAGTTCGAGGGGTTCATTTTCACACACTTGGGCACATCTGTAACTGGAAGGAGAACAAAGAATTCTATTTGTGAGGGAAAAGCAGGGAGACAACGGGGTATTTTGGAGCTGAACCACCTCAACAGATGACTGGAAGATGAAATGAAAGAGAAACAAGGTAACAACAAAAATAAAACTTCCTATGATTTGAATAAGAAGAATAAATTGCCTTAGTGTTCCAGAGCAGTTTTAGAGACTATTCACATTAAAAAAAAAAAGTCTCAGTAAGTTATTAGCATCCAATATTCAGTTTTTACAAGCTGAAAACTATTGGCCTTGGTCCAAAAATACTGTAAAATTTTGCTTCTGGTAATACGTGCCTGTTATTAAAAACTTTCACTTTTACAGTAATATTTATCAATCATAACAGGTGAAAACACATAATTCCTTAAAATCTCATAATTTCACACTCCCCCAAATGAACAACGTGTCTGAAAAAATAACCCAAGTAATGCATCCTTATTTTCAGACTTTCTTTTGGCAAGGATACACAAAAAGACATGCACTGGTAGCTAACAAGGAGAATCATAAAAAACCAAGGGAAACTACTTTTAGAAATTGAAATCTAATGTAATTGCAACTATACAGACATTAGAAATTTATTTCAAAACCAATCACACCGGGTGGATGGAGCTCACAGACTTTTCTTTAGAACTTAGTAGAAGTCACATACCTGTGTAAATTAAATATTTATTTTAGTTTAAGCCCAGCAATAACAGGATTGGAAGTACTTACAGGTCACTTTAAATTGCCATTGATTAAAACAATTGCAAGTACTTTTATCTCTAAATACAGTGAGGAGCAAAATGTCTTGCCTGGTGTGACCTGGAGCATTTCCATGGGAAAGGGAAAGATGGGGGGTGAGTGGGTTGGTTTTAATTTTTTTCTATTTTCTATATTTACCTCTTCAATTTAGTCTTCTGCTAATTAATGCAGAGAGAACCAGACTAAACAGAGAGGAAAATGAGGGATGGACAACACAAAGCAGGAGAGTCAACCCACTGCCAAGGTAAAAGCAGAAACACATTGAAAGCCTTTTTAAACACCAGATTTTGCCGTGTCCAGGGGCTTCACTCCAACACAGCTGGCCCAAAATATGGTTTATAAGGGTTTTGTTTAGCATGTCAATTGTTCAGGTAATGTGATCCAGCTCCATATGGTGCAGGACACAGCCATCCCTTGGATTTGGCTCTCAGTGATCCCAATATTCACCAAATATTCGCTATAATTTCCTGCTCAGAAGAGCATTCTGCTGTTTTCACACATTAAAAAAAAACCTGTAACCCCTAAAACCCAACAAGAAACATTTATTTTTTTTCTAAATACTATTTATATTTTTAAAAAGTCCTTACTGTTATTTGACTCAGCCCAGCCAATCTCATTGTTAGAGTTGGAGACATAAAGTATTTAAAGGCAAGATCGAGACTTTCTTTATCAAAACACAAGGCTGTGTCCAAGGGTTCTTTCACTGTGCTCCACATGAGATCTGCCATGTTCCTGGCTGCACTCTGTCGTAGCTCCTGGTCTGACAGTTTACATAAATACCTGGAATAAATCACAAATGGAATTAAAAAAAAAAAACAAACAAAAAACAAACAAATAAACCAAACCAAAAAAAAACCCACACCAAAAAACCAACCCCTCCCAAAAACAAACAAAAAAACCAACCAAAAAACAAAAAACCCAAACAAAACCAAAAACAACAACAAAAACCAAAACAAACCCCCCCCCCCAAAAAAAAACAAAACAAAAAAAAGGGGTATGATTCAAACTAGAACATTCCTGGAACACCATCTTGATTGTAGCAAAGACATTATTTCCAATAGCTCTAAAAGTACTATGCCTTAAAATACTATTCTAAAAGTTGGCAACAGTTCAGAAAAACACCAAAGGCAAAGAGAATTACGCAGAAAATTTTTAAAAGTCAATAAATTGCTAAAGAATTTTAAACAGCTGAGTTTGTCCTACTGCAACCACCTCAGATGAGGGGTCACCTCACAATGAGCTGAAGGGAGGCATAAGAAATAACCATTTATAAAACCTAAATATAAAATCATATAAATATATATATAAATATATACCATATAAATATATAATATGTAAATCATTATATATCATTAAATATATTAATCATTTAAATATATAAATATATAAATCATTTCTAGAACCCAGTGTGACATGAGTCCTGCCTAAGCAACTACAAAACTGAGACACAGAAAATCTCCACTGAGATACCTGGAAAACACTGACACAGTTGAGAATTTCTCCTCAACTGAATGTGTAAGACAAAAATATTTAAAACCAAGCTTTCCTGAGCTTGTTTGGATGCCACTAAGGATGGCACAGGGAAAGGTACATGCATACAACGTTAGCATAATTAATTTTTTCTGCTGTACTTCAGTGTTTTGAAGTTGCAGCTACATCCAAACTAGATTTAACTACACAGAAACCCGTTAAAAATCCATTTGTTTGACAGCCCAAGCCTGGATCTGTCCTTGGAGAACAGCCAAAGAGAAGCATGAATCTTTTAAAAAAACACAAGAGATATTAAACTACACTTAACTGGATTTATGCACCATTCCTTTGCATTTACATCATATAAACACCAGTAATTTTTTTTTTTTTAAAAGCAAAACTACGGGCCCTGATTCTTATTTAGATTAAGGTTCTTTTTCACAGCTCTTGTGTAGAGGCCTTAAAATAAACACACTTAAATGATACTTAACACTGTCAAACAGAGAAAAGAGACTCCAGTGCAAACAATCCCAGGCTGGAGATGGATGACAGGGATCACAGATAAGTAATGGCAGGACAAAAAAAGGACCATTCCAGGCCAAGGCAACCAGATCCTTCCCCGGGATTAGTTGGGAAATCAGATTCCTGGCAAGAAAATGCTGCTTCTGTGCAATGATGTGTAACCAGAAGCCAAGTAGGAAGGAGAAGGGAACACTCCTGGGAAAAAGTTCAGCAGCAAAGTGGCCCCAGTGACCTGCCTTTAACCTGCAGACAGGTGAGAGCAGCTCCACTGAGGGGAAAAAGCACCAGCCTGGGTCAGGAAACACGACCTGTGGGTGCTTTGTCATGAGCAAATAGCCATGGTTGTGTCCCACACACCATCCAGAGAAAAAGGAACATCCTGCACCTCCTTCAAACCTCAGCTGGCTCAAAAAGGAACCAAAATATTTAGGGTTTATTTTATGGCAGAGAGACTGAATGAAAAAATAAGAGGCCATAATTAGGCTCCCACGCCCGGTCACGAAAAGCAGGTGCAAGGATTTCTCAGAGTCACCATCCCCTGGAAGTGTTCAAAAATGTGCAGATGTGGCACTTTGGGATGTGGTTTAGTTCCCACAGAGCAGTGCTGGGTTAATGGTTGGACTTGATGATCTCAGAGATGTTCTTCATCCTTAACAATTCTGTGATTCTGTAACTCCCAGCAAGTTTTATCTTCCCATTTTTATATGTAAACTGCCATCGGTCCTGGTCCCCAGAGCTTTTCCACATCCATAATGCACATCAGGGCAGATTCAACAGTTTCATGAAGGATTTCTAAAGGTCCCAAAGATGTCCAAACACATGATATGAATTTCCTCATTTTAACAAGGCCAGAGAAAGGTGCTTTTATGCACTGGACAGGTGGGAATGAACACATCTCCATATACAGAAGAAAGGGGGCTTTGGTGGCTTCACTAAATTTCTGTGACACGAAATCGTCCTCACACTACAAAGTTTGGTGAAGAAACTACAATAATCCAGTTTATAAAACAAAACATTTCTTATTTTAATGCCACATTATCAGTCTAAACCTGTTTTTTAATAAAATTCACACTACATCCACACTTTTAACCTGAATCAGGTTAGTGTCATATTTTTTGTATTATAATATCACTGAGTGTTTTTTTTTAAAAATTGCACTTTAGAATAAATTAAACTACTTCTGGGTGCATTTTCACAGCTACAGAACCCTGAAGAAAGCTCCAGAGAACAGAGCATGTTTTACTTGCTACCACAGAGCCCAAGTTTTTAACACAACTGGCTTGTTCCAACCAAGCACAGTAAAACAGTAGATTTCAAACTTCTTTTAGAAGTGTAACTGCAGCTACACTACAGAATATTCTGGCACTACTACACTGGTCATAAATCAAACAGGATCATATCTTTACTACCAGGATTAAACCCATGGAAATTTGCAGAGTAGGCCAAGCCTCCTTTTTTTATTGTGGAAAGGCAGAGTGGGCTGAACCCATGTGGACCAGTAAACTGGCTCCATGTTATGTTTTTACCAGTGTAATATTATTATTGACCAAAAAGAACTCTTTAGCTGGCACTGGCAATGAACAGCCATCTTTGCTTCCCCTGACTGTGAATTTGCTGCGTTGCCTCAGTAAGAACAGGGATCCTGGAGCAAGGCAAAAGGTCTGTTTAACCCAAAATAGCCACTCCAAAAGCAGATTAAAGATTTATCCCATCTATAAAATAATGGATGAATCCATCTACTCCTGCAAATTCATTCCTCTCTTTCTATTTATACCTCTGGCTTTCTCATTAACCTGTGCCAGTCCGTTTGACAATTACATTTGCATGGAAAACAAACTCCTTTCACTTCTTAAATCTGACAATTACATGGCACATTTCTTTAAAAATTTCTTTCTCCATTTCTTTAAAAAAACTGTGAATTACCATTCCCTACTTATTATCTTCGTATCATCCATAAATGATAGGAATCTCTGTCAAAAAATAAAAAAACAACCACCCTAGACTATGTCTCTCCTCTTATCAATGTAAATTTTTTATCTACTCCCTTCCTTGTCACCCTTCCCACCACCGAGGTGGTTCTGGGATTATCTCTGAGATGGAACTGTATATAAAGCACATAAATGGGAATGTGTGACTGACTCATGTAATGGCTTAATAATAGCTTCCATTCTGCCCTTCATTATTTTTTTAATTCCTGCATTTTTATCTCTTTTTGATCCTGATGAGCATTAAGGCTTAAAGGAATAATAGATGAATGAGATGCCAGGACCTGTGGAATCTGCTTCATCTAAAATTTTTGCCTGAATGAGACTTTAAGAATAAAACATACCTCTTTTTATACATATACATAAAGGATATTCCACTTATATACAGGACCTGTCCTGCCAGCCTGGCATACTTAAAATAATCAATTAATATCTCTTATCTACATTTAAACAACACACATACATACATATTAATTTTTTTAAAAATCAGTTTTAGCCAACTGAAACTATTTCAATGTGGGCACAAAAGAGAGTTCAGTTTTAATCAACAGTTTTAAACATGCAGCTCCATGCTAATGTAAGGCTTACAATAACATCTTATGCTTCAGGACTTCAGCTACTCAGCTGTGAAATCATCTTTTTTCCCTTAATATGACTCCTTGGGACCACAGCTGCTAAAGGGCATCTAAGCAGAATGAGTCAGGACTCCTCTGTGATGGGAAGAATTCACTCAAGGGTCTGGGTTTTGTCTTCTCACTTATCTACTCTTTGTACCCATCCCTTAAATTTTCAGAGTTTTTGGAGGAGGTGAATATATTTTGTGATGAAAACCTTCAAGGCTCATGGACAAGAGTTCTTCATGACGTGCAGTAGCAAGGAGTGGTCTTGGGCACTCCCTTAAAAGCCAAATTCTTGAGGAGAATATTTTTAGGGAATTCTTAAGGAGAATATTTTTAAGCAGAAGAGCCATTTGAATTCTCCCAGCTGCGTTTTCTCTGTGGATCAACAGTTATGTGGAGCTCCCAACTCTCTGTAGGTGCCAGGGCTGTGTGTGCCCTGTGCCACCTGCAATCTCCTCTCAATGTGCTCCTGTTTATCCCAAACTGGGCCAGACACAGGAATCCTTCCCAAAAAAATCTCTCCAGATCCATCTGGAAGCAGGAGACACGGAGAAGAGAGAAGGGGAGGGGAGCAGGAGGGGTTAGAACCGGTCAGAGCTCTCAGATTTTACCAGAGGAACGTTAAATAGGGGATGTCAAAGCTGTGATGTCAAAGCAAGAAGGATTTCAGGTCTTTTCCTTATCATCCAGCACTTTTTGGTGCTTTACAGAGGCATCTACAGTATCAGACATACAACTTTATCTCTTACTTCTCATCAAACTGGGCTTTATTGCTGTTGTCTTCTTTCTAAGGGACAGAACTATCCGTGGCATTTTCAATCAACATTTTTGCCCCTGAAAAAACAAGTGTCCTCCAAACACTGCTGTTTAGAGCTTCTGCTCTCTCAAGATATTCAATATCTGAGCAATGCAAAGCCTCTCCCATCTCTGGTCTTGAGGTAGAAGACAGCTGGAACCCATGTCTTTTTTCATTGAGAGGCATCATCACCAACTTGCCCTCATTTATAATTGCATTACATCATGACTTACTGTCTTGAGCCACTTTTCTGAGGCTCTTCCTTCTTTATGAGGATTTTGCAGTTTGAAATGGAGAATTCTGAGGTATTAGGATCAGTAAAAGCTTCTTTCTGAGGAGGTCAAAATCACTCTGCTTCCCTATTGAAAGGTGTAATTTTCAATTCATGTCCTTTATTTCTTTCCTAAACTGCATAAAGACACAGCCCCTTTTCTGAGGCAAGATGTGAATGCCAGTGCTCCATTCCCCAGGCAGAAAATAACATTTATTAGCCTTTTTCTGGTAGCAGCAATGACAGGGTTGTGTCCATGATCTTTGCAAATTCCAGCAGTGGTCTCCTCTACACAAACACACGTTTTGCTGTTCACTTCATCCACTTCTGGCAGAAATAACCACAGGACAGGGACAGAAAGGGTACCCTCAGCTGAGAAAAGATGCTGCTAAGGTGCCACTCAGGTGATTTCTCTTCTCTTTTGCTGCTTGTGCTACTCAGGCCCCAAAATGCAATTTTTGCAAGGAATCTCCATGAGCAGCAACTGGAAATAAGTCAATCAGAGCCCCCAGAGTTCATTGCAGACCAAAACCCCCTCCAAGGCCCCTGAGTTTGCAGAGCAGCAGAAGTTCTGCAGGATCTGTTTCAAAGGGGTTGTGCTGCTGTGCCCAGCACTGGCTTGGCTTTTTTTTTATTTTTTAGCTCTTTCCTGAAGTAAAAAGCAGATGGAGACCCAGAGACCCAAAGCTGCTCAGACAAGATCTGGGAGCTTTGACAGCCACGTGGGGTGAGCTGCATCCACCAGGAAAAGTCATCTTTTTCCCAAAGGCATCTGTGTTCACTTCTGCCCCACATAAAGGTGCAGCCCTGGAGGTTATTTTTGTTCTGTGGCCTCCAAAGCTTCGTGTCCTGCTCTGGAAGTGAATCTCCACAAAAAGATTTGGATTTCGTAACGTTGAGAAATCCCAGATCCCCTCAGGATTCAGCTGGGAAAAACAGCAACTGGGAGAACACCCCCTTCCTGCTCTAAACTGTGTTTTCCAGAGATGTA
This sequence comes from Neopelma chrysocephalum, assembly GCF_003984885.1. Lineage (NCBI taxonomy): Eukaryota > Metazoa > Chordata > Aves > Passeriformes > Pipridae > Neopelma > Neopelma chrysocephalum. The sequence goes on along the minus strand of NW_020897753.1, from coordinate 4,311,412 downwards.
TCCTATGTTAATATTCCTGTTGTGATTGACAGGAATGTGTTGTAAACTCTGTGAACAGACACCGAGGGCATTATTTATGGCAAGAAGCTGCTGACAAATCACATTTCAAATCAGATGCAAATACTCTAATGGGTAAAGGGGAAAACATGAGGAGAACCCAAGAAAAAACCTCTTCTATTCATTCTGGTGACCCCAATTACACCTACAGTTATAAACCAGAAAATGTTTTAAGAATTACAGGATAACAAGCAAGGATTACCAGGAAAAACTACAGGATGTGTCTCATTCAAGTAAATTCCTTCTTATCAGCCTAATTCTAATTGTTGATCCTTAATTGCTGATGCTCTTTTTAATTTCCATATATCCCAAGAAGACAGGTAAGGCTCATGACCAAATTCCCAGGTACACAAAGAGCCATTAAATGGAATATGTACAAGACAAGAACTCGAAGATCCTCTGCTTGCCCTCCCTAAGCTGCTTCATGATTAATAATTACCTTTAAAAGATTTCAAAGATAACACATCAGCAATTACAGGACTGCACATGGCTGGAGTGTAACTCCAGAGTGATGGGTTTTAATAAAAAATCAAAATACTCTTCTCTGTGCTGGGATCATTTTGGCAGAGACTATGTCACAGTAAGACAGACAAGGCAGCACTTAAATTTTTACAGTCAAAATGCATCGAGAACATTTTAAAACATGAAATATAATTCTCAGTCTCATTGTTCTGTGAACTTATTTGTTGCCAATATCATTAGTTTTGCTGAGTGTTCTTTTATACTAGAATAGTTAAGACAATATGATGTGTAAAGGCACATTTCTCCTATGACTGGTATAAGCACATTCCTAATATTACAGTTACAGGAATTCCAGAGCCTTGGAGGAGCTGTGGGCCTATGGAAGAGCAGGAATATCTTATGTTGGGCCACTGGAAGGAGAATTAGCTGTGACCACACCCCTGCACCTCCAGGCAGATACACACACAGATAGTTCCATCAGCAGCTCACTGACAGGTTTCTATTGTCCTGAGAAACCCAATGCAAAACAAACTGCTTGTATAATTAAATATCTCTCCAAGTACTTTAATTTGAAAGTGTTTTTCATGACAGGCAGCTCGAAAGAAAATCTTTGGGACTGGATATATTTAGATACATAAAAGTGTGAGCAGACTTTTGCTCACACTTCAGCTCCTGCCAGCTGGAAATGCAGAACATCAGAATGGGAAGCAGTGTTAAAACTCAGGAGCTGGAGCTACTCCTCCACTTCCATCACCTCACTGCAAATTTTCTGTTCAGTCTGATGAGGATATCACACTGAGATTGTATCAAAACAGAGCCTGACACAACCTCTCAGAATGTCACGTTTAAAATACGATAAATTAATGAGATTGATCTGATTGATGTGAAATCAGAGCTGCCCAAATGAACTCCAAATATCACTTTAACTCTCCTGGTTGAAATGGTACAGTCAGAGCAACAACCTGTCCAATTAAAAGTCTATCAATTATAAATAATTACAATGTCCAAAAGTCCCACCAGAGAAATTCTTCAAGTAAAACTTTACCTGATAACGTAAGTCCTAAAGGGTATAATGTGCTGCATGACAGCAGGGATGTGTAGCCATATTCTGATCTATAATGCAAAAAACAGAAAGAGAGAAAAACTTCATTAATGACATTTAAAGAGAATGGTAAAAAAAAAACAATGAAATATTGCTAGTACAGTTGCAGGTGCAACCCCACTTTAAAAAAAGGTGTTTTCCATTTTTCATTCGACTTCAACTTCTTAATTTCCTCATTTTCAAAACAGGAGCTGCATCTTTCCTGTTTGTCAGCTGGAAAATATACACTTTGTATAAATAGTATCCTACTGCTCAGGTGCCTCATTTTTTTTTATTTTCTGTAGTTTCTTCAGGAGGAAAAACTGCTACTCAGCCCCGTGGGGTTTCTTTTTTTGCTTTTCAAGTCCACAAGAAGATTATTCCGTTCTTTCTGTTCCTTGCAAATCACTCCTAAATCGAGTAACATCGTTTGACTTGGGGTGCTTTTGCTTCTTAGGGCTTATGGATCCTCTAAAATAATGTTTTACAAGCACAGGTTTTTCACCACCAGGTTTGCATTTCTCCTATTTGCAATTCTCTCTTTTGCCACCTTCAGAAAGAAAATGCAGGAAGAAAATATATGCAGGAAAAAAAACCCCTGAAACAGCTACTGGGCACCTCTGTGAGGGAAAGGACCAACCAAACCACTTCCACAGGCCAAGTTAGAATTCCCATCTGCATTTCAAACAGGAGCAGGGATCCTGTTAAACCTGTTACAGAGAGACAACTACGTGCCAGGGAAGGGATGAAACGGCAGCAGCTCTTCCCTCCCCAGGTAATTTTAATCCTGTGCACACACAAAGCTCTTGGGAAAAGCCAACACTGTCACTCAGGGTCATCTGGCCTTAAAATAATGGTTCACCTCAGCCAGGATTTCTTGCATCAGTGGCAAAGAATTCAATTCTGTATGTAGAAAATGCACATTCTCCTCCTTGCCAGGAGAGAGAACAAGATTAGGCTGGAAGAAAAGTGTATCCCCAGCGTCGCTCGTCAGCATTTCCAGAACGAACCAAAGAACTTTTTGAGCCAGTTTTGAAAAAAAAAAGTGATCTGCAGACTTACTTTTTACAGGGCAACAAGAAGAAGCTACTTTGCAAAACAAAGCAGCCCAAAATCTTGCAAAAAAAAGCCCCCATTTGGAACAAGCCTCTGATCCAAGAAGGGAAAAAATGCAAACATCCCAAAGATACAAAGTGTAACCAGAAGATGCTGGTGCTGGAAACAGGAATTCAATAACATTTTGACAGGGAGTTGCAGGGATGACAAAGATCCCATTGTATTTACACAGTTTGATGTTTAACATGGTGTGCTCTGTTCCACAGAGAGCAGGAGACAGCAAAGCAAATGTATTTCTTTGTGAAAGGAAAGTCTGAAGTGGTTTCATCATTTTGTTCTTGTGGCTTTCACCGTTCACAGCAGTTTTTGGTCTGTATCAATTCAAACTTCTAAAGCCATTTGATGCATCTGTGTACTTGCATTACACACAACCTTCAGCCTCAGAATTCATTTAAAGGTTCATTTCACACGTTACAAATGAAAATATAATTTCAAACATGTTAAATATTCAAATACTGAATTATTTAAATGATGTAAAAAGAGCATATATAAAATGACATGAACTAGCATCCCTAAAATGATAAAAAATAATATCAAATTACACTGAAAATCCACAACTTGTTTTTTTTTTTGCTTCCAGCTGCTTTTAAGACAAAGTATTCACTGCATCTGTTCTGTTCTCAAGTTTCAGAAGGGTTTTTTCCTATTATTTACCCTTTATCAGAGGTAATTAGTTTCTAAAAGGCAGAGCACCTCTCAACAGCTTTTACTTCTGATTCAACTCTGGAAGTCTCACCCAGTAAAATGGATGTGAGGTTTAAACCCTGCACAGAACAAGCTGTGGGTCATTCACCATTTCACTATCAGAAATATTTATTGAATTATCTGTATTTACCTATGTTATATGAATTACACGGAGAAGTGACAGAAACACAAAACAAAGAGAAACATTATATCAAAATCATCATTATAAAAGGAAAGAAATATTATTAATATTGGTAAGGTAAAATTTATTTTATAAAATAAAAAATAGCTGCCTCATTTGGATCTAATAAATATATTGCATTTGAAAGTCAGAAGCAGTGCTAACAAGTACAGAGTGACACCAAAATGCAGCAAGTGGATGAATAAGGCACATTAATTACACATAAAGCAACATCTTCTTATACTTTCTGCAGTGAACTGACAGATAAAACCTAAATATAATTGTTTTTTAAACAGTTTTCCCCTAACTCACAGAGATTTGCCAGCAAAGCAAGAGCTCAAAAGAAAGATGCTGGTTGATTGGGAAGAGCTGCAAAGCTGGAAGAGGTTGAAGAAACAGTTCTTCTGGTTCTGGTTTGGATTGAATTTCATTTTATCTGGCAGGTTTAACCACAGAGCTCACCTAAAATAGCTCCAAGAAAGAGTTAAATGTGCCACCTACTAGAAAAAAAGATAAATGCAAAGTTGCCAAATAATTGTCTGCAAGGAGAAAGTCTGATGAGAAATATTTTGGGTTAAGGGCACATCACTGAGAATAAAGAAAATAAACAATTTATGTGGTGAAAAATAAAGATTTCAAACAGGACAAAGAAGCAAAGCAGTTGCAGTGGGATGGGATATGCAAGAAATGGGATTTGCAGGCAGAATGCTTACTGAAAAACAAGGATTTCTAACTGCCAAGAGTGTCAAAATGATGCTGAACTCCCTTCCTATGAGGCACAACAAACTCCTGGTTTCCTTTTTGCCCAAATGTAACTTCCACCAGACAGGGCACAACTTCATATTCTCACATTACACCAAGTTTTCATAGGTTTTTCTTCAGGTTTGGGGTTTATTTTCATCACCAATCTTCAAATCTCCACTGAAATCAGTTTGGAATTCCACCAGTCACAAATCACTGTGACTGCAAATCACAGAGATGATGGAGGATGTGCATTCTCAAGCTAAGTGAGAATAAAAGATGATCCCCTCTATGCTGCAAATAATATACTATAAGTAATATAAATATTTAATATAAATAATAGAAGTATCTGTAATAATATAAAAATCACAGAAATCCCAAATAAATCCATTTGTGCCTCACATGAAGGGCTAAAAAGTCAAAATATCCTGAGGAACTCAAGATATTTCCATGGCACAATTTCAGGGATAGAAATGACCTCTGACAAAATTCTTCTGAGTTTCTTCTGGAACTCTTACAACCTTCATATCGAGGTAGAAATCTGAAAAAAAAATCTCCTTGGGCGCTTCGGGAGATGGGGAAGGTTTGGACAATGGGAGTTACTGAACGACGAAATCCCACATTCCCAACAAGGAAGATCTTCCAGCACAATTTCAGGGATAGAAATGACCTCTGATAACATTCTTCTGAGGCTGTTACAATCTTCATATTGAGGTAGAAATCTGAAAAAAAAATCTCCTTGGGCGCTTCGGGAGATGGGGAAGGTTTGGACAATGGGAGTTACTGAATGACGAAATCCCACATTCCCAACAAGGAAGATCTTCCAGCACAATTTCAGGGATAGAAATGACCTCTGACAACGTTCTTCTGAGTTTCTTCTGGGGCTGTTACAACCTTCATATTGAGATAGAAATCTGAAAAATAATCTCCTTGGGTGCTTTGGGAGATGGGGAAGGTTTGGACAATGGGAGTTATTCCCCTCAAACGACGAAACCCCACATTCCCAACAAGGAAAATCTTCCAGCACAATTTCAGGGATAGA
>NW_020897753.1:4303149-4306038 GCF_003984885.1 Neopelma chrysocephalum | reverse complement strand
TTATTGAACAACAAAACGCCACATTCCCAACAAGGAAAATCTTCCAGTCTTTTTTATCCCTGCCTGGTCTTCCAGAATCCTTCCAGACTTCCCTTTTTGTGTTCAGTTTCTAGGGAATACTTACATTGGATACCACTGTGATGAAGGCATGTGCTATGAGGAAGGGCAGCGTCTCGGGGCTCCCAAACTCGAAACAATCCTTCATGAGGGAAAGGCCATTTTTTCCACAGAACAGACAAACATAACGAAGCAAGTGCAGGGGGACTTCTACATCCTGCAAAAACATGAAAAAAAGGAAGAATTTTAACTATCAGTATCAGAGCCATGAAGTCATCCAATGAGTGTAATAAAATAAATGAATATTTGAAGTTTCTGGGATAACTTACGTTCATATCACAGAACGCCCCTAAGATATTGCTTTCTTGAGCTGAAATATCCTGTTTAAAAAGAAAAAAAAGCAGAGTTAACTGAAGCAATAAAAATACATTTATAGAACAAAAAATCATTTTTGTTAAGTGATCATTACCAGGTATCACTGTCGCCCAATAGAAGAAAACCAAACTCCCTAATTCAGGGGAAGACACAAGTTTTGCTCCACTTTTACATTCCAAACCACACTTTTCCATACTTTTTACTTTGTTAAGAAGTAGACATAAGTACACAAAGATAGGCTTACGAGAACATCTCAGTGGCTCTCTCGACACCTGGATTAACAGATTATTCTACAATCCCAGCCCCTTCAGATCCCCAGTTTTTTCCAAAGGAATATGGCACACAGAGCAGAACCGACCCAGGGAACTCTGGAAGGCAATTTCTCCATAAAGATGACACACATATGCAAACACCTGAATTTAGATGAAATGCAGGATGTCCCACAATCCTGTATTTCATGATTTAAGGGGTTAAAACTGTCAAATTATTCATTGCCAGCAGAATATTAAAATTCTCCAACTTCGACTACCATATATTTTTATATGTAACAAAACACATCATAAAATGGAAGTGTCATATTCTTACAGGATTAAGGCAAGATGGGGAAGGAATTGTATCACCCTATCACTCTGTTAACTACTTGCTGCAACCAGAAATCTATTTGCTAGAAGTGCTAAACTGAAGAGGGTTTGGGAAAACAGCTTTTCTTTTTAATGCCCACGACATCCACTTGTCGGGCAACAAAGAGCAGGAAGTTTCTTTCTTAGGGCTGTGACACCTCTTGGGTGTTTGGGGCACATGGTTGGGGGCAAAAGGGCACTGGAGGTAGAAAATGTGACAGTAAAACACAACATTGCCATGGATACAAATTCCTCTTCCCATCCCTCTCCAGCACTGACAGTCACCAATCAAATGGAAGTTGAACAGAAAGTTCAGTTTTTAAGAGAAACTTCCTGACTATATTTTAAATAGCTGTGTAGGAGTGAGCTTCCAACTGTACCAGAGGATGCTGGAGGCAAGCAATTTTGGATGGATTAAGTGTGATACAAACATTTTGAATTATTCAATATGCTCATATTATAGCTAAGCATTTATTTTTCCTTTTTTTTTTCCCCCTGCTGAACTCCAAGTCATGCCTGAACTCGTGATACTCCAGCAATTCTTTTTAAAGCAGCTCTGGAGGCAGTAGGTGGTGTGTTTTTAAGCAGCAAGGAAAGATGTTCAGTGCTCTGCTCAGGAAAACTGCAGGAAGAGTGTGAGAAATTCCATTAGTTTTCTTGAATAAAACAGAGACCTGTTGTCAAATCAACTCCAGCTCTTGGAATGCAGGAACCACAAAAACTCAGGGAGGGCTGTGGGACAAGTCTTGCAAAGCTTGTAAAACTGCTGCAGTTGAGAGGCTGAGTCTGGAAATGTGACTTCTGTCCTTGGAGATGTGGAACAGAACGGTCTGAAAGCTCCTGAAGCTCAAATTTATCAGGAAATAAGAGAATTCCTCATGGGAATCTACTATGGTGTTAAAGCTCACCATCACTTCACGGGATCTTACAGCCTTCCCGGACCTAAAAGGGGCTGGAGAAAAGCTGGAGAGGGACTTTTTACCAAGGCAGGCAGGGATAGTGTTGTCCCAAAGGCCTCCAGCAACAGGAAAAGGGGGAATGGCTTCACACTGAAAGAGGGTGGGTTTAGATGGGATGTCAGGAAGAAATTCCTCCCTGTGAGGGTGGGGAGGCCCTGGCACAGGTTGCCCAGAGAAGCTGTGGCTGCCCCATCCCTGGAAGTGTCCAAGGCCAGGCTGGACAGGGCTTGGAGCAACCTGGGCTAGTGGAAGGTGTCCCTGCTCATGGCAGGGTGAAACTGGGTGAAAATATTTACTTGGAGAAGCAGAAGAGCACAAGATTCCAAACAGGGAACTACAGCTACAGACACCTGAACAACTGATTTTTTCCCCCTCTTTCATTTCATCCCGTCAAGAACTGCTCCATGGTCAGGTAACTCCCTTCGGATTCAATGTTCATTCCGAGCCACTGCAAAGTTCAGGAGTTCACTTCACATTGTTGCTTCTCTCTGCACAGGATTTTAAGAGCCTCCTTTTATAGATTTTTTCCTTCCTCTGAAGTGTATTAAACTTGCTGCACAAAGTATGAAAAGAACAGGGCACACAGTCTTAAAACTATCCCGCGTGCAAAAGCTCTTAAAGATATCCCATAAATCCAAAAAAAATGAAACTCATTTCAAAGCATGAACATTTCTCAAGAAAACAACCAATGGCATTTATAAAGATATTTTGAGTGAATTTTGTTTAGGATGAAAAGTAGGCACAAAGGCCTCTCCGGGCACCAAAAATATCGGGGGATTTTAACACAAGCAAAAGGTGTTGTGGTCTTCCTGAATTCCTAAACCAGGGAGAACCTCCGACTTCCACAAGGATGTTTTTCTTCTCCACCAGACAGTCAA